>NC_133325.1:99598037-99922355 GCF_042186555.1 Aquarana catesbeiana
AAATTTTTTTGTATGTAAACAAATAGTGTCAGAAAGGGCTTTGTCTTCAAGTGTTTAGAAGAGTGGGTGATGTGTGACATAAGCTTCTAAATGTTGTGCATAAAATGCCAGGACAGTCCCAAAATACATTCTGTTGCTTCTCTTGAGTACGGGGATACCACATGTGTGAGACTTTTTGGGAGCATAGCCGCATACGGGACCCCAAAAACCAAGCACTGCCTTCAGGGTTTCTAAGGGTGTAAATTTTTTATTTCACTCCTCACTGCCTATCACAGTTTCGGAGGCCATGGAATGCCCAGATGGCACAACCCCCCCCCCCAAATGACCCCATTTTGGAACGTAGACACCCCAAGCTATTTGCTGAGTGGTATAGTGAGTATTTTGCAGACCTCGCTTTTTGTCACAAGTTTTGAAAATTGAATAAAGAAAAAAAAAAAACATTTTTCTTTTCTTTCTTCATTTTCAAAAACAAATGAGAGCTGCAAAATACTCACCATGCCTCTCAGCAAATAGCTTGGGGTGTCTACTTTCCAAAATGGGGTCATTTGGGGGGGTTTTGTGCCATCTTGGTATTTTATGGCCTCCGAAACTGTGATAGGTAGTGAGGAGTGAAATAAAAAATTTACGCCCTTAGAAATCCTGAAGGCGGTGCTTGGTTTTCGGGGCCCCGTACGCAGCTAGGCTCCCAAAAAGTCCCACACATGTGGTATCCCCATACTCAGGAGAAGCAGCAGAATGTATTTTGGGGTGTAATTCCACATATGCCCATGGCATGTGTGAGCAATATATCATTTAGTGATAACTTTGTGCAAAAAAAAAAATTGTCATTTTCCCGCAACTTGTGGCAAAATATAAAATATTCCATGGACTCGACATGCCTCTCAGCAAATAGCTTGGGGTGTCTACTTTCCAAAATGGGGTCATTTGGGGGGGGGGTTGAACTGTCCTGGCATTTTATGGCCTTCAAAACTGTGATAGGTAGTGAGGAGTGAAATAAAAAATTTACGCCCTTAGAAATCCTGAAGGCGGTGATTGGTTTTCGGGGCCCCGTACTCGGCTAGGCTCCCAAAAAGTCCCACACATGTGGTATCCCCGTACTCAGGAGAAGCAGCTAAATGTATTTTGGGGTGCAATTCCACATATGCCCATGGCCTGTGTGAGCAATATATCATTTAGTGACAACTTTTTGTAATTTTTTTTTTGTCATTATTCAATCACTTGGGACAAAAAAAAATTAATATTCAATGGGCTCAACATGCCTCTCAGCAATTTCCTTGGGGTGTCTACTTTCCAAAATGGGGTCATTTGGGGGGTTTTGTACTGCCCTGCCATTTTAGCACCTCAAGAAATGAGATAGGCAGTCATAAACTAAAAGCTGTGTAAATTCCAGAAAATGTACCCTAGTTTGTAGACGCTATAACTTTTGCACAAACCAATAAATATACGCTTATTGACATTTTTTTTACCAAAGACATGTGGCTGAATACATTTTGGACTAAATGTATGACTAAAATTGAGTTTATTGTATTTTTTTTATAACAAAAATTAGAAAATATCGTTTTTTTCCAAAATTTTCGGTCTTTTTCCTTTTATAGCGCAAAAAATAAAAACCGCAGAGGTGATTAAATAGCATCAAAAGAAAGCTCTATTTGTGGGAACAAAAGGACGCAAATTTAGTTTGGGTACAGCATTGCATGACGGCGCAATTAGCAGTTAGAGTGACGCAGTGCCAAATTGTAAAAAGTGCTCTGGTCAGGAAGGGGGTAAATCCTTCAGGGGCTGAAGTGGTTAACCAAAAAGTTTTTTGGACTTTGCATTGGTTCCATGAAGGAGAATCACACCAACAACAGGAGGTCATACAGTGAGATTACTAAGAAGACAAGATCTGCAAACCATTACTTCTAACCCCAGTGCCATTTTAGTGCTTCACTATATGGCCAAATGTCTGTGAACACCTGACCACCACACCTGTATGAGCTTGTTGGACATCCCTTACCAAAACCATGGTCATTAAGGCAGGGTTCACACCACAGCACGGAGTGGCTCGCAGCAGAGGTCCAGTGCGTCCCCATTCACTGTTTCAGGTCGGATTTCAGCCCAAATTTTTGGCTGAATTCAGACCTGAAACGGACCAGAAAACGCACAGGACTCCAGTGCAATTCGCTCCAGAGCCGCTCCGGAGATGTGCGACCCGGCTCCATAGAGAGCCGGTCACAATCTCCTGACATGCGAATTGGATGCAGGGAAATCCGCATCCAATTCGCAATAGTGGGAACCCAGCCTAAAGCTGAACTTCAGGTTTCATGTGACTTTTCATGTGCATTTGGACCAAGTTCCCACTTTATTACATTTATTGAGAAGTATAGCAGAAAAATTCATAGAGAAGTATAGCAGAAAAATGTTCTGTGGTCTTGTAATATCATTCCCCTGTACTTCTCTATAATTAAAAAAAAAAGATTTTAAAAAGTAACTTAGCTGCTCCTGCTTATATTGTGATTGCGTTCAGCTATCGGTGGAAGGTTTGAACGACTCATTTTTAATGACTAAGTGTAGTCTGCAAGTTAGGAATTTCAACTTTTAACTTTAAAAGGCCATTTTGAATTCTGCTATTCTGAGTGGAAGCCCTGATCTTCTAAATGTCAATTATAACTTATCCACTCTGTGATTTTGAAGCACATTAACAGTATACTTATGCTATCATCAATCAAATGTCCTTGTGCTGTAAAAAATTCCGCTCATCAATCTCAGTACTGAAAATTTTACTTCCATACTTCAGTCCTACTCGGGGTAAGCTTCCCTAAGCATTTATAGTTTAAACCGCTTTAACTTTTCAGTACTGAATAATTCCTATGAAATCACTCTATGCTGAACATTTTCTTCAAAGGTCATGATAATTGACAATAATAGAGGAGATATTAAATATAATGGACTACTAAAGAACAAAATTATACTCTTCCAGCTTGGCAGTTGGCATGGGCAATTAGAAATTCTGCTTACATATAACTCCCAATTTCTTAAATTAAATGACATTTTTTGTTCTATGTACACTGTCCATCTCTTAAATTGCATTTATAATAGGTTGTAAATGCCTCAACAACAACTATATAATGTTCTTGCACAGTGCATGGAATATATCAAAGTATTACACTTTTTAGGGTTAACATATTACCAAAAATTCTAACTTTTTCCACAGCAATTAAAGCACTGATTGAAACTCATTAGTAAATCAGCCATTATTAAAATGTCAATTTTCCCATATTATATAAAAGTGCAATATCATTCCCTCTATACTGTTTGCAAGAGATTATTCTTTAAAATAAATTTGCTATTTTAAAATATAGAGGGACTCAAATAACTACATACCCTGCTTGTTTCCCCTGTACTGCTGCCGTCATAAGATGCATTTTAAGAAATCAGGTAATCATAAAATAATAATAATAATATAATATATTAATATAATAGTAATAATAATAATAATATTTTCTGCAGGACTGTCTTCCTTATCCTTTCTTCACTACTTGGTGAGCCACTGACCTGGACACACATATGTATCAGCTTTCAGGACACTTGAAATGCACATGCTTGCTCCAGGACAGTGACTAGTTATGATTTAAGGATGAGGATGACAGTCCTAAAGACCGCACCATTAATACCAAAGCTTATAAAAGTATGTGCTGATAAGTTCCCTTTTAGTTATAAGAAGTCTAAAATGGACAGATGACCATCTCCCTATACTAAAATACAAGACAGGAAAGGAAGGGTTGCAATGCAAATTATCACTCCAAATATTAGTAAATCTCTTTGGATTACCTAGAATTTCTACATGAAGAAAACTTGACATAAACCACATATTAGTTGCTGATAAAACCCGGAAAGTCTTTCAGTTTTTGTTTTTTTTTCTCCTACAAAAACCGGCCTGGACAACAAAACATGGTACCAGATCTCTGTAACTGCACAACTACAAGATCTGGTGTTGTTGTGTCATTAGGGAGCCAGCTGAAAGACCATAAGAGAAAACCAAAGAAGACAAAGCTGGATTTTGCAGAAATTAAAGACATGACAAGGCTCCAACCTGCAAAGCTGATCTGGCAACTGCAATAAGAGAAAGTTGGAGCCGGATTGATGAAGAATACAGTTTGTCAATAGTTAAATCCATGCCTCAGAGAATCCAAGCTGTTATAAAAGCCAGAGGTGGTGCAACAAAGTACTAGTTGTGTACTGTAGTGGTTTTCTTTTTTTATTCCATTAAAAAAAAAAATCATGATTCCATATTTTCCTCAGAATTTAGTGATTCCATATTTTTTCCTCTGCTTGATCTGCAAAAACTGTTGCAAGTGACCACAGTTATTTTTTTTCTTTTTTCATTTTTTTAAGTGTACCTTAAAGTCAGAAGGTTGAAATGGTAAATGAAAATAGTTTTGAGGCATGTCTGTGATTAGTTTTTTTTTTCTACACAATGAAACAATTGAATGAACATTTTCCAAGAGTCATTTTTGCCAGGGGTTTTACAATGAGAAATCTATCATAGGGGCTTTTATAAAATGTTGATCATAAGCTGCAAGGTCTGCTTTAAAAGTAGGTAAATTGTGTTAAATGCAATGTCGCCTGTAAGGCCAGTTGTTTTTGTGCCCTATTGATTATTTTAGAATTGTACACTTTATGAAGGTGCACAAAAAAATAACAGGATGTGCATTTTATTTATTTCCAGGAAAAAAGTCTTCTAATTAATGAGAATGTAGGATTGTAAGAAAAACCAAGCAAGCCAATTAAGGATATTACATTCTAAGCATCAAAGAGACCTAATTTGTTTCAAACTTGAAAGCTTAAATTGATAAGCTTTCACAGGAAATCTTAACAATTAGATACCATATCAAATCCTAATCATATTATAAAACAGGAACTATGTAAAGAAGTATAATGTTATTTAGCATGTGTAGTGCTTGATTTAATCAACAGCATTGTTACCTGGAATACTAGGTACTTTTCAGGATGAGGGAATTTCCTGCATCGCTTAGGATTAACTGAATAAAAAAATTGCATACCAGTTTTTCTTTGTGCCTTTTCTAGGCAGCAAATAATATCTAATTAAAGATGTATTATTAAATTATAATTATGACATGCTCTCACATTAGGTATGGAGCACAAGTGCCCTATTTAAAGCGTATGCCTGGGCAATTAAAAAAAAAAAAGTTTCAATAAATCTCCACAATATAAACACATTTCCCTATGTTTTATTTCTTTAAAAATAACTGTCAAGCTACCAGAAAACCAGTGACCTATTAGTGAGTTGACAATACTGACTCTGCTGCACTGAAATCCCAAGCAGTGTTGTCAGCCTTGCCTGAGTTCTCGGGACTACAGAACTCTCCCCCTATATTTTGGAAAGGCAGGTAAAAGCAGTTCTGATCACATTTTCCAAAACAGAGTTGAGCATTAATATTTTGATGGTGCGACTGGGGTACTGCATAGTGTATATATCCATTACCCCATCTCAGGTGTATCTCCTACGTATTTCACCATCATAATATTAATAATTGACCCTATTTTGTAAAATGTGAACAGGTACATATGCAATGCTGCTCACAATCCCTCCTGTCCTTGCAAAGATCACCCTTTTCTTGTAGCGTAGGGTCCTGCTGATCTATGGTCAGTCAATCAGGTGATTGCCCCTTTTTCGGCATGTACTTTGCAAACAGTTGTCTCATTTTATTAAATTCCTCCCTTGTAAAGAAATATGGTAAATTGTGTAGCACCCTGGGGTTTAGTCAGGGAGCTCCTCACAAATTTACTTGCCAGGAGTAGTTATCTTGGTTGATTAATAGAGATCCATTGAATTCTCCCTAAGCTTGGCCTTGTTGCACTTTTCTCTTCTATCACTAAGTGGCTGGGTACTTGGTGTTACTAGATACGAGAAGGGCAACCCAAGGTCAGGTTATGGGTATATGGGGTATCTCAGCCATTGGGCAGGGGTTTCCTTGAATCCCTTGGCCTGCTGGGAGAGCCTATATATTCTGGTGGAGTCAGGTGATCTAGATTCTGTGCCACCCGGGCGGCTATCTGGGTGGACGTGTGTTGTATTGCCCGGGTTGCTAGGCCGGAGATGAGGGATTATCCTGGGCACATCTGGCTGCTAGGCTGTCTGAGGGCCTATCCAGAAGCAAGAAAGCAGCGCAGGGTTGGGATTGCGGCTCTAAGTCCAACCATAAGTGACTGTTAACCATAAGTGACTGTTCTGTTGGCCAGAGAACCTGTCAGTGGTTGGAGGTAGAAGGGAAGCTGTCCCCACAAAGGGACCAACCACCTTTACCAGGGACCACAGTGAATAACTGAAGCAAGTACCAGAACCACATTTTCACTGAAAGGGCACGGTGGAGAATCGGGAAACCTCAGGCGGTGATCAAGTCAGGGACCAAACCCGCGGAGGAGACGCTTGCAGAGCAGCCTTGTGAGTCAAGTCAGGGACCTCGCCCATTAGCAGGGGTGAAGCTTGAGAAGTATCTGGAGTGCCAAGCTAGGGACCCAGCAGGGAAGCGTGGGTAACGCTTGAGGGGTTACCACCGTAAACCTTGGAGGAGCTCAAGGGATTCAGATTCAGTGAATCAGCGGGTCTAGTGAGAGACGGGAGCTCAGTGTTGAAGAACGACAAGAGGCAGTTGTAGTGAAGCTGAAAGGACTGTTACGTTTGAGATAGGAACTGTTAAAGACTGTTACCATAGGAGACAGCAATCTTGCAAGTGCAGATGTGGCTTCTTGCTGCGGCCTTTCCCTGCATGGCTGTTCTCTTATTGAAGTCTCAGAGTCTGCCAATTAAATTTGCAACTACCTAAGGGTGTCCTGGCCCTAACCCTCTTTCCCCCAAAAATACAAAAAGAACTGTTAAGAGAAATAAAACCTCTTTTACATCCAGGAAGTGTCTGGCGCCCAATAACTTTGTCCATCTTGCACCCACCATGCCTCACAACCCACCACATACAGAAGGATGTCAGCTATATTTGGCTTGGAAAGTTGTCATTAGACTGGACAAGGCCAGAGACCTTGCTACAATTGCATATTCCAACAATTTCTTGACTTTGTTTCTTAGTGTTTGCACTTGCTTTTTTAAACAGCTGGGGGAAGCAAACTTCCTTGAACATGCATATGAAATATGCAGTTAAAGAACAGTCAGAAATAGCAGGAATCTTCTTAATTTACCCTCTACTGAACTTGATCATGTTCATGTCTAAGTAATAGGAGAGTGATGTGGAACAAATCTATTTATTGTTCTCCCTCCTGCTGACAGGATGAAGTTACATCACTTGTACTAGAGCAAGAGGAATGGTGAGAGATGTAATAAATCATTGTTCTGCAATCACTAGTAAGGGCTCATCCTCATATACCCCATACTAGGATTCTTTCTACTTAGTTATAATTTTATCTTTTAACCTCTTCAGCCCCCGGAATGATTTACCCCCTTCCTGACCAAGCCCTTTTTTAGGATATGGCACTGCATCACTTAACTGACAACTGACAATTGTGCGGTCGTGCAACATTGTACCCTAACAAAACTGATGTTCATTTTTTTTCCCACAAATAGAGCTTTCTTTTGGTGGTATTTGATCACCTCTGCTGTTTTAATTTTTTGCGCTATAAACAAAAAAAGAGCAAACATTTTGAAAAAAAAAGCTGTATTTTTTACTTTTTGCTATAATAAATATCCCCAAAAAATATATAAAAAAACTAATTTCAGCCTCAGTTTAGGCCAATATGTATTCTTCTACATATTTTTTTGTAATAAAAAATCGCAATAAGCGTATATTGATTGGTTTGCACAAAAGTAATCATGTCTACAAAATAAGGGATAGATTTATGGTATTTTTATTATTAATTTTTTTAAAATTAGTAATGGTGGCAATCTGCGATTTTTATCATGACTGTGACATTGCGGCGGACAGATCGGACACTTTTGACACTATTTTGGGATCATTGGCATTTATACAGCGATCAGTGTTATAAAAATGCGCTGATTACTGTGTAAATGTCACTGGCAGGGAAGGGGTTAAACACTAGAGGGCGATCAAGGGGTTAAGTGTGTTCCCTGGGCGTGTTCTAACTATAGGGGGGGATGGGCTCACTAGAGAATGACAAGATCACTGCTCCCGATCACTGGGAGCATTAGATCCCTGTCATGTTGCTAGGCAGAACAGGCAAATGCCTTGTTTACATAAGCATCTCCCCGTTCTGTCTCTCTGTGTCACCATCGCAGGACACCAGCGGACATCGAGTCCGCGGGACCCGCGCACGCGCCACCCAGCCGCTGATGACGCAGCGACGTACGGGTACGTTGTTTTGCGCACCCATGCCACTTTGCCGAGGTATATCGGCATGACCTGGTCGGAAAGTGGTTAAATTAGATGCAAAACAACACTTTTCACTCTCCTTTTTAAGTAATTATAGTTTAATATTTTATTCTTATTATCATTATTATACAGGATTTATATAGCACCAACAGTTTGAGCAGAGCTTTATAACATAAAGAGAGACAGTAAAATTACAATACAATTCAATACAAAATAACAAGAAAACATTCAAGGTTGGCGCTATTCCTCTACAAGTGTTTCCATTATAAACTATACATAAACTTAATTTCAAATGCTTTGTGTCAATATATATATATATATATAAATATATAGGAACATTTGTGTTCCACCGTGCTCTTATATAGGTGTTGCTAAAACAGTACATTCCAGTGCTCCATCATTAGTGCTGATTAATTTCATACTCACCAGAGCCCTAAGGTCCCCAGGACCAATCAAGACTTTAGTGTTATTATGGCCCTTAAAGCCCGAATCTCAAACTTTTCCTTCCTTAGATACTCCTCATGACCACCGCCAGACCACGGGTATATTCAGAAGTGGGTAAACATCAAGCCATTAAAAATTGCCCAGACCGGCACCAGCTCGACTCGCATATCTGGGTATGTCAGTGGTTCTCAACCTGGGGGTTGGGACCCCCTCGGGAGTCGAATGATAATTTGCCAGGGGTCACCAAATTCTGGGCTGTTCCTGAAGCCCACACCGCACTCTCAGCCTTTTTGCGGCTGCCCAGCGGCTGGGAGTGCTGTTATTATGGCCCACAAAGCCCGAATCTCAAACTTTTCCTTCCTTAGATACTCCTCATAACCTCCGCCAGACCACAGGTATATTCAGAAGTGGGTAAACATCAAGCCATTAAAAATTGCCCAGACCGGCACCAGCTCAACTCGCATATCTGGGTATGTCAGTGGTTCTCAACCTGGGGGTTGGGATCCCCTCGGGAGTCGAATGATAATTTGCCAGGGGTCACTAAATCCTGGGCTGTTCCTGAAGCCTGCACTGCACTCCCAGCCTTTTTGCGGCTGCCCAGCAGGGCTGGAGCCCACGGCCGCCCACTCAGCCTCTTCACAGCCATCCATTCAGTTCATGAGGTCAGCTGGCTGGTGAGGAATGTGTAGTGGGAGGGGCTGGAGGAGACCCCATCTCCTAATTTCGGCATAGGTGTTACTGCTAGAAGACACCACAAAGTCGGAGACACAGTGAAGCCGGAGACATGGTGAGTAATGCCCCATACACACGGTCGGATTTTCCGACAGAAAATGTGTGATAGGACCTTGTTGTCGGAAATTCCGACCGTGTGTAGGCTCCATCACACATTTTCCATCGGATTTTCCGACACACAAAGTTTGAGAGCAGGATATAAAATTTTCCGAAAATTCCGATCGTGTGTACACAAATCCGACGGACAAAGTGCCACGCATGCTCAGAATAAATAAACGTGTTTTACGTCACCGCGTTTAGAACGATCGGATTTTCCGACAACTTTCTGTGACCGTGTGTATGCAAGACAAGTTTGAGCCAACATCCGTCGGAAAAAATCCTAGGATTTTGTTGTCGGAATGTCCGAACAAAGTCCGACCGTGTGTACAGGGCATAACACTACCTGTGATTATAGTTGCCATTAAAAGTCCCCACTACAGTTCTCAGATCAGCAGATGACCTTGATCAAGAGCACCTACATTGGCTGATCAGAACTCCCCCCAGCATTCCCATTCATCCCAACTCCCCACCAGCACTGCTACTTATTCCACCCCCCACCAAGGAGTAAGAGAAGGAATAAAAATAGAGAATACATGGAAGGGAGAGGAAAAGAGGGGGAGGAACAAAGAAAACTCCATGTCCATCACTGCTCTGTTATGTGGAACCCTGTATTCTTGCACTACTGATGTTCTTTGTCTATACCCTGCCATGCCAAACTGCGTTTTTGGTGACTGTATTGTACTGTTTTTATATTTTTCCAATAAAACAATCCTGTTTGGGAAAAGAAAGGTGGAGAGAGTCGGAGATTGCCAGGAGAGATTGGAATACGGAGTTCCAGAGGATGGGAGAGACTCTAGAAAAGTCCTGAAGATGAGCATAGGTGAAGAAGACCAAGGAGTAATGCCCCGTACACACGGTCGGACTTTGTTCGGACATTCCGACAACAAAATCCTAGGATTTTTTCCAACGGATGTTGGCTCAAACTTGTCTTGCATACACACGGTCACACAAAGTTGTCGGAAAATCCGATCGTTCTAAACGCGGTGACGTAAAACACGTACGTCGGGACTATAAACGGGGCAGTGGCCAATAGCTTTCATCTCTTTATTTATTCTGAGCATGCGTGGCACTTTGTCCGTCGGATTTGTGTACACACGATCGGAATTTCCGATAACGGATTTTGTTGTCGGAAAATTTTATCTCCTGCTCTCCAACTTTGTGTGTCGGAAAATCCGATGGAAAATGTCCGATGGAGCCCACACACGGTCGGAATTTCCGACAACACGCTCCGATCGGACATTTTCCATCGGAAAATCCGACCATGTGTACGGGGCATTAGAGAGTAAGAGGTCTTTGGAAGATGAAAGAAAATGGTCTAGTTGGCATTCTGAGATGAAATTAGTGACGTAGCAGAGTTATAACAGTGGACACTGAGTGGTTGGTGAAGTAGATGAGTCTTGCAGCAGCAGTCATGACAGACTAAACTAATGCAAATTTTAAGAGTTACTACATAAGATTTTTATTTATTCTAAAGCAGCAAATAAAATTCCTGAAATGTAACATAGTTACATAGTTAGTCAGGTTGAAAAAAGACACAAGTCCATCTAGTTCAACTAATATCATCCAGTCCCATATACCCAATCCTATACCCACAGTTGATCCAGAGGAAGGCGAAAAACCCCAGCAAAGCATGATCCAATTTGCTACAGCAAGGGAAAAAATTCCTTCCTGGCCCCCAAAAGGATTTTCCCTGGATCAACTTTACCTATAAATGTTAATACCTAGTTATATTGTGTGCATTCCTTCTATTCAAACTACACATGACCCTGATATAAAAGAACCCAGACACAATACTTGTAAAGTACAAAATGGTATTGCGGTGTCTACTGGCATATTACTGTGGAGCCAACAAGAGGTTGTAAAGTGGAAAATGCAAATATTAGCTTAGTAAATGGCTGGCTTTGTTTATATTAAAACAGCTCATGTAGCAGGCATGGCTAAAGAAACCCTTAATAGTCCATTTCTGCAAAAACCCTACAAGTTCATCTCTGTAGATACAAAAAAAATTTCTTCTGGATTATAGAAAAAATACAATTATATCAAAATAATCATCATGTAACAGACATACACACCATGACTTGATTGTAATGCTAACCTTAAATGGAATGATACAATTATGATTTTCGAATGCATGGCAAACAGACTGTTATGGAACATATACCCAGATGAAGATGGGATACGCCTTGACACTTCACAAAGACCATATTGCCGAAGTGCATACCTTACAGTCCTCATTCACCTCTCTAATGAACACAGTCAATTATGTACCAGTATTATATTGCTTAATACTGATAACAGGCTCAAGAAACCATGTAGACAGTGCCACTGCGATGCTCTACAACAGGAGTGTCCAACCTTTTGTCCTTCCTGGGCCACATTTGAAAAAGAGGAATTGTCTTGGGTCACACATAAAATACACTAATGCCCCGTACACACGGTCGGATTTTCCGACGGAAAATGTGTGATAGGACCTTGTTGTCGGAAATATCGACCGTGTGTAGGCTCCATCACACATTTTCCATCGGATTTTCCGACACACAAAGTTTGAGAGCAGGATATAAAATTTTCCGACAACAAAATCCGTTGTCGCAAATTCCGATCGTGTGTACACAAATCCGACGGACAAAGTGCCACACATGCTCAGAATAAATAAAGAGATGAAAGCTATTGGCCACTGCCGCGTTTATAGTCCCGACGTACGTGTTTTACGTCACCGCGTTTAGAACGATCGGATTTTCCGACAACTTTGTGTGACCGTGTGTATGCAAGACAAGTTTGAGCCAACATCCGTCAGAAAAAATCCTAGGATTTTGTTGTCGGAATGTCCGAACAAAGTCCGACCGTGTGTACGGGGCATAACAGTAAGGATAGCTGATGAGCAGAAAAAGTCAGTCAGATCACAAGTTAATGATCACTGAAATAGATAATGTACCTATCTGTGTAAGAAAAAAATTTTTTAAAAATATGTTTTATTGTAAAAGTAGCTGTCTTGGGCTAGGTTAGATACCCCTGCACTCCAGTCTGATTAATCCCACATGTACATGATATTTGTAGAAAGGGCCTACAGATAGAATAGTGTAATGGAATGAACCTATCAATCTAAGATTCAATACCGATGTGATTCCCTATTCTTTGCTGATGAGAACACATTTAAACTTAGACATACTTTGTTGCTAGTTTCTTCTTTTTAAATAGTTGTGAAAAATTGCTTTATTTTGATTTCTTATTCTTATATGGGAGTATACAATCCCAAACCACACTGGCCAATTCCCTACTTACTAAAGGTAAGGTATTGCCTACAATTTAGAACAATTCTTGTAATGAAGAGCACTTCAATGCACCCCTTTTCAAGTGCCTTGTGCATAGGAACCACAGCCTAATGCAGTGGTTCTCAACCTGGGGGTCGGGACCCCCTCGGGGGTCGAATGACAATTTGCCAGGGGTCACCAGGTCTGTTCCTGAAGCCCGCACCGCTCTCCCAGCCTTTTCGTGGCCGCCCAGCTGCGCTGTTCTATGAGCCCACGGCCGCCCACTCAGCTTTTTCGCAGCCACCAATTCAGTTCACAGCATGGCTGGGGGGGCAGAGACTAGAGGTCAGCTGACTAGTGAGGAACGTGAAGTGGGAGGGGCTGGAGGAAACCCTATCTCCTGATTTCGGCATAGGTTTCACTGCTACGAGACACCACAAAGTTGGAGACACAGTGAGTAACACTACCTGTGATTATAGTTGCCATTAAAAGTCCCCACTACAGTTCTCAGATCAGCAGATGACCCTGATCAAGAGCATATAAGTTGGCAGATCAGAACTCCCCCACTAGCACTGCCACTCATCCCAACTCCCCACCAGCACTGCCACTCATCCCATTACCCCCACCCACCAAGGAGTAAGAGAAGGACTAAAAATAGAGAATACATGGAACAGAGAGCAAAATTGGGGGAGGAACAAAGAAAAAGGGAGAGGAAAGAATAAGAGAAAGAACAAGAAAGTTGGCTAGAGAGAGGGATGGGGAAAAAAAACAAGAAATTAGGATAGAGAGAGATAAAAGGGAAAGAAGAATAAAGAGAGAGTGCTACATCCTAAAATGTACCATAAGGACTTTTAATACTGTACGAGTGGAAGGGACTCAGGGAGCGCTAAATGTCTGTGGGTTAGGGGCGCAAATTATTTGTCTTGTCTTGGGTGCTGACAACCCACACTACAAAAATAATTTCACTGTTAGGGGTCCCCACAACTGGGGACAATTTATCAAGGGGTCACGGCAACAGAAAGGTTGAGAACCACTGGCCTAATGGCATTAAATGGGCAACTGCAATCTCCAATGTCAAAGGTTGTACACAATGGAAACTCAGAATTGTGAGCAGGAGTGTGATTTCTATAATCCAACAAAATGACAAGCAATAGCCAAATTCTGCTCAGATTGATAGATTTATTGTCATTAACTGCATGCACATGCTTATATTGACAACATGATAAGATTTTCACACCATATCTATCTATACCTGTTTGATGGTACACCTTCCATTACAACTACCCTGTTGCCTTATGATCTGACTAAAGTAGCCCATACAGGGAGCAAATCTTTTTCCTGCAACTATGAGCTTGATTTCCCCATCAACACAGACAGTGTTGACAGGGGAAACCCTCCCGCCGAGGCATTGTGTTATCACAGCAGAGGGGGGGGGCGTCCCTGCCGGGAAAAGACAGTGATTATTGGTGGTGGCTATACTATTTGCTATCGATAATTGCAAAATCCAGCAGGCTGGTTGTACCCAATTTGATCGATCAACTTGGTACATTCAGCCTGCCCATACATGGTTTGAACCTCGGACGGTTTCTGCTAAACTGGCCGGGATTTGAACCGTCTATGACCGGCATTACACATCTATAACTATAGAAAGTGCAAGCAACAATATGTCAAAAGTCATCCGCACAAAGGACTTCATTTTTAAATTGTGAGTTAACCAACATGTTCTTTTTCAAGCATGGAGTGTCCTTGGCTGAAAAGGTTTCTAAAAGAGGGATTTTAATTTCTAATTTGTTACTTCCTGCTTTGCACTTTAATAAAGAGCTATATGAATTGAACAATTTGTGCAGACACACTTAGACATATTGTTGTTTGCAATTCCTATCATTATAGATGTGTTAATTAAATTAGAGTATAAGGCCCCTTTTACATGTGCGGATCCGTTTTCAGACATCCACCTGCTCAGCAGAGATCGATCCGTTGATCCCCGATGAGCCGGCGGATGACAAGTCTGTCTCTGCACACTGTGCAGAAACGGACCTGTCAGTTCTCCACTGCCCTCTATGGGGGGATCGGATGAAAACGGACCGCCTGTCCATTTTCATCCAATCCGCCAGACGGATGGAAAATAGGGTTTCCATCTGTCTGCATTTAGCGGAGCAGATCGGGGCGGATCGGACATGTCACCGCTGATATCTGTCGTTCCATAGAGATGTATGGAGCGTCCGTTCAGGTCCGCCTGAAAAAACTAACAAGTAAAAAGGCGCAATGCTTGGATACCTCAAAATGACAATATGCAGTCCATAATAGTCTGATGGCAAATATGGGGGAAAGAGAATAGGTGAGTCTGTCAGGGCTGCCACCACGAGGACCAGAAGCAAGTTGCGGCGAAGCTAGAGAACTACAGGTCACAGCAAGTCCTCTAAGTGCTGACCTGGTGCAGCATTAAAAACTTCCACAGAAATTACACACTAGAGGACTTAGAGGACTTGCTGTGAGGACTTGCTGTGACCTGTAGTTCCACACCATCCGAACTGTGGTTTGATGTGCTACACCGTCCAAGCCTGAAGCGGCCTGACTGCAACTTGTAGTCCCACCTGAACTCAACTCTATGTTCTTCAATGTGAGTGAATATTGTTTTTATCAATAAATTGTTACTTGATATATATTCAGAGGCGCCCCTCTCCTTGTTTTTGCCTGAAAAAACTGACAAGCGGATCTGAACGGTCCGCATGTGTGAAAGGGCCTTAAGGCAATCAGGTAGCTGTCATGGAATGTGTAACATCAAAATATATAAATAAGTGTCCTTAAAATCTTGTTAAGTTGTCAATGAAAAACTGGGTACACACTAAAGTTTTTTCTTTCGTGCAATCCGGCGGGTTGCACAAAAAAAAACCTGACAGCTCCAATCGGGAACTGCTGTACTAACCATGCGAGGTTAGTTCAGTGATCTCCCCCGCTGAGCTGTTGTGTTCTGACAGGGGGGCGGCCCGCCACCAGAACACTCCGATTAGTGCTCTCTGCCATTGGCTGAGAGCGCTAATCGGGAGTCGGTCGACTGCTGGTTTTACAGCATGCACGTCCGACAGAAGCCAGCCGAACATACACACGAGCAGAATGTTAGCCGTTTTTTTTTTTAACCGTCAAATGTCTCTTGACATTCTGCCCATGTGTACAGAGCTTAAAGTGGTTGTAAAGGCAGAAGGTTTTTATCTTAATGCATTTTAAGCATAAGATAAAAAGCCTTCTGTGTGCAGCAGCCCCTCTTAGCCCCTCTAACCTTACCTGACATTCCTCTCTGTCCAGCGATGTTCACGAGTGTCTCGGCTGTCCGAGATTCTCCTTCCTAAATGGCTGAGACACAGCAGCGGCGCCATTGGCTCCCACTGTTTTCAATCAAAGTCAGGTAGCCAATCAAGGGAGAGAGGGGCCGGGGCTCTGTGTCTGAATGGACACAGGGAACTGTGACTCAGCTTGGGTGCCCCCATAGCAAGCTGTTTGCTGTGGGGGCACTGAACAGGTGGGAGGGGCCAGGATCACAGAAGAGGGACCTGAGAAGAGGAGGATCCGGCTGCTCTGTGCAAATCCACTGCAACAGAGCAGGTAAGTATAACAGGTTTATTATTTTTATAGGAAAAAAAAATGAGACTTTACAGTCACTTTAAGGTGGTTTATTGATCAGCCCTGTAAATATAGTTAATGAGATCTAAAAATCTATCAATCTGAGCAGAATGTGGGCATTGCCTGTCATTTTGTTGGGTATGGAAATGATTCTGCTCACACATATGAGTTTGCCATGGGTATGAATGGTGGCTGTTATACCTACAGCAACCCGTCAGTGTTGAGGGATCTGTCAGTGAACCCTTAAGAGAAGCACACATGACAAGTTGTTCCTAAAATGCATCCAACACTTATAACATGGTATAAAAAGACAAGTGTCAGCTGGCCTCAGCAGCTGGGTCATGCAAACCCTTGGAGGTGAATGGAAAGTACATAATCAGCACAAGGTAATGCTGCGGTCCACACTCACATAGCAAGTGCTTGGCTAAATATCTGTAAATCTGCATCTATGAGCTGTACTGCACTAAGAAACATTTGCAACATACACAAGCAGCGCAACTTATTTTGGAAACCATCAGACTTACCTTTCTGCTGCAGAACAAACTTTCTTTGTGAGGGAGCCAAAAAGGGGACTGGTAACAGCTTTAGACTGCAAAGGTCTTCATGCACAAGAAATACTTGGAAACGATTCATCACCTACTACTTCAGCCCACCTGCCAAGATGTCACATACCATTTGGGTATATTATATGACCAATTTGAATTGGTATATCCAAAGCCAAAAAATGTTTTCATTATATTTCATTAATATGGACAGAGTAGGGGAGGGTTAAAACCACTGTGAATTTTTTTCCCTTCAATTCCTGTCCTGTAGACTCAACAGAAATGAGAAGGTATCTTTCCAATGTGAGGAATACCCAGGGCAGTCTTTAATATTGATTGGACCCCGGGCAAACATTTTCTTGGGCCCCCTCATCCACGCAATTTCGCTCTCCACATGCTTTGAGACATACACTAAATAGCAGCTAGACTCAAAATCAGTTTACTGAATCAGATCAGGCAGCGATTGCGATTGGTTGCCAGAGGTTACAGTGTATCATTACCGCTCACTGACTGGCTGCTAGAGGTTACAGCACACATTACGGCTCACTGTTATTTTCTAGAGGTTACAGCACATGACTTCTGCTTGTTGATGGGTTGCTAGAGATTACTGTACATCAATACTGCTCACTGATTGATTGCTAGAGGTTACTGAACATCTATAGTACTCACTAATTGGTTGTTAGAGGTTACTACACATTATTACTGCTCACTGATTGGTTGCAAGAGGTTAGTGCACAGCATTACTGCTCACTGATTGGTTGGTAAAGGTTACAGCACATCATCTCCTCACTGCCTGCCTGCGTATTCACATGCACCAAAATTCAGGGTGCTGTGGCACCATGTTATTTTTAAAAAGGGTTCCACCCCAAATTTGCTTACTTTTGCAGAACAGGCTGATGTTAAGCTTAATGACCACAGCTGTAGGCAGGACTTTCAAGCATGCTCCTTTACCTCCCCAGTGTGCAGCATTCAGCAGCAATGATGGTGGATGTGACCTCAGGGGGACATGATATACATATGAATGCCAGCTCTATTTACATATCAATGCCGCAGTCCATGACTATTTACATAAAGCTGGGCAGCAGCAGAAGTTTACACTGAGATATTGGGACACAGCACAGGACTAAAACTTCAGGGGATAAGGGAATTTAAACTGGGATAGTTGGCAAGTATGAGGCAGCTGCTTTGGGCCCCACTACAATGATGGGACCCAGGGCAGCTGCCCCTTTTGCCCTGCCTTAAAAACGGTCCTGGGAATACCCACTCCTAGGCAGTTGCCACAGGAGATTTAAGCTGGCCATACACTTAACATTTATATGAAAATTCTCAGTAAATTTGATGACTAGACAAACGTCATTCGAAAGTACTTCAAAATTTTGTCTGCTTTTAACAATCTATTTTGTAGTGAATAGACTTTCCCAAATGAAAATCACATTCGCTGTAGAAATTTGTTTGTTTCAGAAAAATTTTCCATCCTGCTCCTTTGAATTTTCTTATCACTGCAGTCAAAAATGTGTCTACTTCCTCTATTCCTGTTCTGGTGGCAACTCAAATTTTGAATTGCCCTCACTTTCCCTCCCTGTGGCATTTGTGATCAGGACAGGAGAGGGTGAATGCAATCACAGGCAGTAATAAAAACTTGACAGCGCTTCTAATACCTCACCACTCTTCTAAAAAAAGTTTCACCTAAAGTTATACTTTCATTTTGTTTCCAATTCCAGCTTCATACAACAGTTGACCTATGCAGGGCTACGCCTCCTGATGTTCCTGGTTCTACTATGTTGCTCCTAGCACCAACAGTCTTATTTGTATGCAACCTTATATAGGAATGTTAAAGTTTTTGGCCATAAATGTTTAAGGATAAAGTTCACCTTTACAGAAAAATCTGTGAGGGGAACTTACACAGGACCTCCTCCTCACCCCCCCCCCAGTCCCGTTGACCTGGAGCGCGGCGATCACCCATTCTGACACCTCGTATAGCCGCCTCACCCGTCCGGGGCTTAGAAATCCCCTTGGCTTAATCTCCAAAACGTACCTCGTCAAGAGGTAAATTTAGGAGCATTCTAATTGGTTGGCACCGTCACATGGGTGGCGCTGACCAATCAGAACCCATGTAGCCCGTCCTGCCACTGCAGGCAAAGAGGAGAGAAAGCCGTGGGAATTTAAAATCCCCTGACTGGTAAAGCAGCGAAACGATGTGTCCGAACGAACGATTGTCACTCTCCAGGTTAGCGGGACCGGGTGTGATGGGGACAGGGTCCAGTGTAAGTTCACCTTACAGATTTTCTGTAAAGGTGAACTTACACGTTAAGCACCTGTTGCACTTCCCTGATTACAGTCCTAATGAGTCCTCTTGCCCTTTGTAGTCCCTGTGTGGTAACACAGACAATGGGGTGGATTTACTAAAGGCAAATAAACTGTGCACTTTGCAAGTGCAGTTGCACTAATTTTCTCCCGAGCTTAGTGAATGTGGTGAAGCTTCACTTTGTAAAGAATACCCAATTAGGTGCAAGGAAAATAAAAAAATAACAGCATTTTTACTTGCACATGATTGGATGATGGAACTCAGCAGAGCTTCACCACATTCACTAAGCTCTGGGGAAAATGAGTGTTTAGTAAATCAATCCCAATATGTCATTCTCTAGTAAAATTATCACCACTGGAGGGACCAGTATGTAATTCAGCCCTCTGGCATATACCCTACACTGATATACCAGGTTTAGGAATTTTGTCTCTTTAAATTTGAAGTGTATTTATTGATCCAAGCAAGTTCCTTGGTTTTATTAAGACTGCCACTTAACTATTTTGCAGCTATGATCTAAGCCAACATTTGGGCACTAAAATGCAACTAAATATAGTCAGTCATTCATGTTATATTAAAACAATTTGGCTAGTTTACTTATAAATGGCTAGTGAGTTATTACACATCATGTTATTTAAAGTGCTCTCAGCTGCGCTTCACCAAGAAGAAGAAACCCAGTAAGGCTTTTCTGTTTATGGAAAGGCATTTCGGAATCCATACTCACTGGTTTGGTATGATTACCAGACTGATGGTTGCTCAGGAACTTCACTACAGATTAGTATATACAAAGACCCTCAGGATATTACTTTCCACATAGTTCTAAGATTACACAAACTTTAATAATCTATTTATTTGCAACCTTTTAGCACCTAGAGAGCTACAAGTGCTTTCCCTATCTCCTTCTTGCCTTTCTTTTCCTTTTTCTCTCTGTTTCTCTCTTTCCTCTCCACCTCTCTCCTCTCTCTCTCCTCTCTCTCTTTCTCCTCTCTCCTTTCGCTCTTTCTCTTTTTAGATCAGGCTTTCAGGAGGTGGCATTCAGCAAGGAACTTTCCAAGGTGTTGCAGCATCAAAAAAAGCATATTCTGCAAGTTCAGGCATCATCCAAGGTCAACATTTACCTTCTGTTTTGTCCTTTTGGTTCTGTCTCAGAGATGACACAATCATGTAAACCCTGGTGCCTGTGCAGTTTTTGGGTGAGTTAACATACACTCACCTTGCTAGTACCGGGTTGGACCACCTTTTGCCTTCAGAACAGCTTTAATTCTTCATGGCATAGATTCAACAAGGTGTTGGAAACATTCCTCAGAGATTTTGGTCCATATTTACATTATAGCATCACACAGTTGCTGCAGATTTGTACTCATCATCATGTTCTAGAAACCAGTGGTGAGATGATTTAAGCGCTACGCAAACTGTTGGCGCTATATAAAACCTGTATAATAATAGTAATAATAATAAAACCTGTATAATAATTTGAGCTTTGTGACATGGTGCATTATCCTGCTGGAAGTAGCCATCAGAAGATGGGTGCACTCTAGTCATAAAAGGATGGACATGGTCAGCAACAACACTCAGGTAGGCCATGGTGTTAAAATGATGCTCCGTTGGTACAAAGGGGCCCAAAGTGTGCCCCTTTGAGTTTCTGTTGTATTTCTATCATCTCAAACTAGTCTGCCCATTCTACTCTGACATTAACAAGGAATTTTCCTCCACACAACTGCCACTCACTGGATATTTTCTCTTTTTCAGGTCATTCTCTGTAAATCCTAGTGATGCTTGTGCGTGAAAATCCCAGTAGATTAGCAGTTTCTTAAATACTCAAACCAGCCTGTCTAGCACCAACAACCATGCCACGTTCAAAGTCACTTTAATCCCCTTTCTTCCCCATTCTGATGCTCAGGTTGAACTTCAGGAGGTTGTCTTCACCACGTCTAGATGCCTAAATGCATTGAGTTTCTGCCATGTGATTGGCTGAGTAGCAACTTGTGTTACCAAGCAATTGAACAGGTGTGCCTAATAAGGTGGCCGGTATGTGTATGTCTGACAGATATCAGCCCCTGTTGCAGCCTCTCACTCTGTGACTTAATACAATGTTGCAGTCTAATCACTGGAGAAGAGGAGAATGAGGAGATGATTTCTCCTGTCTACAAATAACAGATGGTATCATCTCAGCCTAGGCAAAGTATATTGCTTGGAGTACTTTATATAGTGACATGTCGGGAGTTTGTTGATGAATACTTGTTGCTGAAATCCACTTTAAAGCGGGGGTCCACCCACACCGCCAAAAAAAAAAAAAAAATTTTAAGCGAGCAGCTACAAATACTGCAGATGCTGACTTTTAATACATGGCCACTTACTGTCGGCAGGCGACGCCGAGAACCCGCTCGGTTCTCGGCAGCTGCCGCCGCCATCCTAGGTGAGGGAATCAGGAAGTGGAGCATTGCGGCTTCACTTCCCTGTTGACTACTGCGCATGCGCGAGTCGCGCTGTGCGTCCCAAGTGGTCCCCGCTCTCTCCTGGGAGCTGTGTGTATCCCAGGAGACAGTGCGGTGGGGACGGGAAGAGGCGTAGACTCCCATGGGAGTCTATGCCGGAAGTGGGTGCAAATACCTGTCTTAGACAGGTATCTGCACCCCCCTCCCCCCTGAAAGGTGCCAAATGTGACACCGGAGGGGGGGAGGGTTCCGAAAAGCGGAAGTTCCATTTTTGTGTGGAACTCCGCTTTAAGGTCTATAAGGTCTTATGCACATGTATGATGAGAGGCTGAAAATAAGTGTTTTCAGTCAGCTCCGAGTGCATAGCCTTTCATCACTGCAGCCCTGATTGACAAGATTCCAGCCCTGCATAGGTCCAATCAGATGCCGGTGATATCACTTCCTGTTCCACGGTCCATGCTGGTCTGTGTGGAGCTGCTTGGTTCCTTTGCTCCTGGAGAAACACTGTGATCCATTCCAGCCAGCTACTCAATTCTTTCCAGATATCTGGAACAGCGGTGGGACCCACAGAGCCATGTGGAATGCCAGGACTGCACTTTACTTTGACGAGCATGCATCTTCTATCATCCTGAAAACACATTGATCTACTGAGGAAATACGGAGGAGCCCATCCCTGAACAAAGCCTGCTGGAGACCCCACACCGAGCCATTGGGATACACCCACGGACAACCGGAGGCAACCAGGAAATACACAGGAATCTTCACTCTAGAAACCCACTCTATGCCTGCTACCCCTGCAGGGGTGACTACTTCTGGTGAGTGGGGATCACATTGGGGGGGAGCAACTGGAGTCACCAATTTTTCTTGTCTCTGAAGAGCACAGAAGTCACCGTTGACATATTCACCCACTTTTTTAAAAAAAGTTTGGACTGTACACAGTCGGGACGCTTTATAATTTACTTATTATTTTTTATTTATTTTTGATTCATTGGACTCTGTTCATAGTTTTTTTATAGCTTTCTTGTCACAATTATATAGTTGAAAATGCAGTTTTGATATATGTATATTCTATTTTTAACAGGTCACAGCATATACGGTTTGAGATACATATAATCTTTTCTAAGCTCTAATCACAATTAGCCCATGCAGGGTACAGGTTTAGAATATATAGGTGTAGTAAGTGGTGGCACTCCACAAACATTCCACCTTGAAACACTAATTCTTGTACTGTATATAATGTATGTACACATTGAGACCTGTTTGAGTTTGCACCGCTAGTGATATTCTTTTTAAAGGGATTTTGTCTCTGGATGTTACACATTACCACACATTAAGGGCGTCTGCCAAAGGGACATATTGTCACAGTTTAGACACTGGACACCATTATCACTCAGTATTATTATTTTTACAAACCTAATGCACTTTTATGGAATTAAGTACAGTGTGGTAGAAACATTGGGATAGTAATATCCTCGTTCATTTTATGACATAGGTAATCATTATAAGACACATATAGGGTAGCGCCATTTCCCCATCTATTATATCCAATACCCGAATAGTCCCACCAGGGACTCACTAGGGGAGGCTGCAAACCCTGCCATTCCTAAGCGCGGACTAATCACATATATTAACTCATAGAGGCTGAAAATAAGCCCAGCATAAAATCCGGGCATTCTCCTAAGCCCAGGGAGCCGCAGGTGGTCTGTTATACAAGTAAAGTATGGCTGTGTAAAGCCATACTTTTGGAAATGCTGATGCTCCTGTGCACTGGCATACAACGTATTTCCCAAAAGTAAAATTTCTGAAACTTTTCTTGAGTATGCCGGCATACCCTTGCATCACCTGTATGGCAAGTTGTATGTGACACTTGCAGTCCCTCTGCAGTACCCTGGGTGGGGCAGTCACACTCTCCATCTCATCCAATCACACTTTGTATTCAAAGCATTCATTGAATGGCGCCCATGCCAAGTGGCCAGCCTCCTGTGTTCAGAATTCAGCAGGGCAGCCACTTGGTACGGGAATAGTGATCTCCAGTGATTTCCAGCTTCCAGGGGCATCGGCCAGATACTGTATGCTTTAGACATAGTTACATTGGTCCAAGCTGGGCCAATGTAACTATGTCTAAAATATCCATACCTAGAATTCTTCTATAAACAGTAATTTATGCACAATGCCTATAGCTACACACTTAAATGAGGCTTGTTACCAGTGTTACTGCTTGTTACTACTTGTTTAGAATATGTTAATACTTTAATGTGCATAGTCTGGGCACAGGTTCACTTTAAGTGATCTGACTAAAATAAACTGTAATCTGTAATCCATAGAGTATGCAATTTTCTTTCCTACAACCACAGGTTGCAGGAAAGAAAATCTCTCGATTCCCCCAACAACACAGTCAGTGTTGATACGGAAATCCCTTCTGCAGAGCTATTGTGTTCTCCCGGCGGGGATGGTGCGGGTAACAGTCTGTGCCGGGAGAGCACAATGATTACTGCTAACAGCTATAGCCACTGGCATTATTCGCATGCTAAAATCCAAAATGCTGGTTGCACCCAGTCGATCGATGGATCGACATGAGTACAACCAGCCTGCCCATAGATGCCTCATCTATGGCCAGCTTTACACTTTGCACACCTCTTGTGCTCACTGCCTAGTGTAGCCCCCTGGTCCTAAATTAGGGCTATCATGAAAATTTAGTTTTTGACTGGGCTGTAGGCAGCTCAGATTGATTGTACAGTTTATCTGGTCTTTCCCGAATCTCAATTAGGTTGTGCATTTCTCACTGTCGCCAGTAGGTGTCACTGGTACCACAGGCCAGTATGAGATAGTACAACTAGGTTGAGTTATGAATATTTATTTTTCTGCCAGCAAGCCCAGTAGGAGGTTCTTGGCCACTAGTGCATTCTGGGAGAGGATATCTATTTGGACTGGGCCATGTGCTCGGTCTCTTGCCTCAGGTCCTCCTGGCCTTAGGTTGTGCTGCTGAAGTAAGCTCTGCAAGTAGGCTCAGAAGTCTGGGGCCTACTAATCCTGAGGTGGTCCTTAGGCTGTTTTGCCCAGTGTGTAAGAAGCCAGGCCAAATAGAGAAGATCCAGGGGAGGACCCTTGCTGGAGAGAGCCAGGATGAAGGCTGGTCTCTGAGGAGGACCTGGTGACTCGTTTGAAGGACGCACCTACATCTAAAATGTGCTTACAGTGTTGCTGGGTTGGCTTAAAGGTTCTGACACTGTAAAGCTGGATCTTGTTCTACAATCTGAAATGTGTTTGGAGTACCGCTGGCTCAGCTTAAAGGTTCTGGTACTGTGAATCTGTACTTTTTCCAAGGAGTCCGTAATTGATCTGCTACTGGTATCTGAGACACCTATTCCTCTCTCCTACTTCCTTCTTCCAAGTTCTACATTAAAGCTTTGAAAAGATCAAAAGTGACTGGCACCCAATTTCTGTTCAGAACTCCCCATTATAACCATGGATTCAGCCCTGGGGTAAATGCTAGCTCTGCCTTTGGTGGTGTTGTCCTGCCCCTGGAAGACTCAGGGGGCGCTACACTTGAATATGCTTCAGCTGACGTTTTAGTCATCTCAGTTGCTCTAAAATCTAGTTTGTTCATGCTCGGCCAGCTTAGCCTCCTGTCATGATAATCTTGTACAAAGAGATGGTGTTCCTTGTTGAAAGCATTCAAAGATTACCTAGCATTTTCTAACTGGTAGAAAAATAAGGGCAGAAATCTGATTGTTTGCTATGGACAACACCTCCAATTGTCTTCTGCCCCGCTTGCCTTATAAGAGGTCCAGTGCACTATGGGTCATATATTTTGTACAGTACATTTGCTAGCTTTGGCTTCAAGGTCAGTGCACCTGTGAAATATGTAGGGCAGTGTATTCATTTATATTATTCGCCGCCATTCAGGCTACAAAATATGTCTTTTGTTCTTCTGGGGAAATTGGCAGTGCCTCACACGAAATGGTGAAGCGTTACACGAGACAGAGAATGTGCGGGGCACGAGAAACACAGGAGTGTTGTACATTATCAGCAAATAAACTGCTAAGGCTTAAGCCAGCTTATTCATTCCAAAACAGAGCAGTCTCGTAGGCCAAATGAGTGCCATTTGTTTTATTTGACACTACATTCATGTAACAATTGTTAATTCAGCACTGTCGGGGAGCTGTCCTTGGTTTCCCAGTTTAGCAGTCTTTGCCAGCATTTCTGTGTACAGTTCATTTTCTTTGGCCCTCTTCCATCCATTGAAAAAAAAAAAATAAGTCTGTGACAGCTTGCCTAAAACGTTAATGGAACTTGTTTCACTATCTCACATCCTCTCCCTTCACTTGTTCTTTGCTCCTAATCTCGCAAAACTATTCATAGAGATTTCATTTACAAAAAAAGCCCAAAGTTAAAGAGGCTGATGATGAAGGAGGCTGCTACATTTTCCATTTCTCTTCAGGTGGCACTATGGTAACTGAAGAGATAGACAACAGATTGAGGACTACAGTCATATCTATGCTGGCTATTAGACATGTGCAATTTGTTTCGGTCCGAATATAGATTTGGACAAATTTTTGGTTATTCGGAGATTAATCTCTGCATGAAACAGTAACGAATAGTAATGAATTTCGTTGAAATAAGTTAAAATGTGTTTCATTAATTCGTTTTCTAAGGAATTCCAAATTTTCAGAACAATTAGAATTTGGATCGGTCGAAAAATGATCGACCAAATCGAATTCCTTGTGAAGAATAGCTGGTTGTTAAGCAGCAGGCTGGGAAGCTGGCCGCCACGTCCTTGACACCTGATGTTTATTAGAAAATTAATAAACTAAATGAAATTTAGCGGAAACGAATTCCGAAACCAAAACGAAAAGAATTCAGAAACTAAACAAAATTAGTAACATAACGAATCTATATGAAACTAAATTCATTCTTCCGTTCTGCACAGGTCTACTGGCTATCATAGGAGGAATCTAGCCCAATCTTTACTCTAAAGGGGTTGTAAAGGTTCATGTTTTTTCACCTTAATGCATCCTATGCATTAAGGTAAAAAAACACCTGGCAGTGACCGGCCCCCCAGCCCCCCCGTTTCACTTACCTGAGCCCCGTAATTCTGTTGGCCGTGACGCGCTCTCCCTCTCTCCATGAGGTCCCAGCTCTTGATTGGATAGATTGATAGCAGCGCAGCCATTGGCTCCCGCTGCTGTCAATCCAATCCAATAACGCGGGCACCGGGGGGGCGGGGCCGAGTCCAGCATTCGGCGGCTATGGGCGCAAATGCTGGACTCGGGAGCATACCCGCAAGGTAATCCCCCAGGAGAGCACTTCTCCTAGGGGGTTATTTGATGCAGGGAGGAGCCGCAAGAGCCACCGGGGGACCCCAGAAGAGGATGATCGGGGCCATTCTGTGCAAAACGAGCTGCACAGTAGAGGTAAGTATGACATGTTTGTTATTTTAAAAAAAAGAACCCTAATGCCCTGTACACACGAGTGGACTGTCCGACAGAAAAAGTCAGACGGAAGCTTTTCATCGTCTATTCCGATCGTGTGTATGCCTCATCGGACTTCTTTTTTTGAAAAGTCTGACGGACCTAGAAATGGAACATGTTCTAAATATTTCTGACGGAACCAATTCCTATCGGGAAAACCAATCGTCTGTATGCTGTTCCAACGGACCAAAAACGACGCATGCTGTGAAGCAAGTACGAGACGGGAGCTATTGGCTACTGGCTATTGAACTTCCTTTTTCTAGTTCCGTCATAAGTGTTGTACGTCACCGCGTTCTGGACGGTCGGACTTTGGTCGGACTTTGGGTTGACCGTGTGTAGGCAAGACCGCTTGAATGGAATTCCGTCAGAGTTCCATCGAAAAAACCTTCGAAGTTTATTCCGACGGCAAAACCGGTCGTGTGTACGCGGCATTACAGTCACTTTAATGTACTTGTCTGGAATCAATATGTCAGTCAGGAAATTCATCTTTTAAAACGTTGCTTCAACAATGGAAGCCTATTAAATATTTTGAGAGTACAGGCTTGCTTTTACTGACCTTGTAAGTAGCCTTAAAAAAAGTGGTGCCAAAGGCAGAAGATTTTTTTACCTTAATGCATTCTATGCTTTAAGGTTAAGCATAGAAGTTCCCCCCACAGCCCCCCCCCCCCATACTTACCTGAGCCCTATCTCGTTCCAGCGATGTGCATGAGAGAAGTGGCTCTCCAGGGTCTCTCTCTCCTCATTGGTTCACACAGCAATGGAACCCACTGGTTCCTGCTGCTGTCAACCACAGCCAGTGAGCTTACGAGGAGAGAGTGGGGGGCGGGGCCAAGCCATGCTCTGTGTGTGAATGGACACACAGAGCATGCCTGCTCGTGTGCCCCCATAGGAAGATAGCAAGAGGCTTTCTATTGGGGGCCTTCGGCAGGGAGAAGGAGCCAGAACCCCCAGCGGGGGGAACCAAAAAGAAGAGGATAAGTGCTGCTCTGCGCAAAACCATTACACAGCGCAGGTAAGTATAACATGTTTGGTATTTTAAAAAAAAAAGAAAAAAAAGAAATAAGCCTTTAGTTTTACTTTATTAGTGCTGCCCTATAATAGAAAATATATTATATTTACCCCTCTGTTAGCCTATGTCTCCTACCTTCTCTCTATTTGAATGCTGTAGCCTCCACCAGATGCTTCAATATTTGACACTTCTCGGAGTGTCAGACATCCGTATCTCCCATTATGCTAAGGTTCCACCCTGCAATCCCTAAGTCCGTGCTGTGTCCCGTAGTGATGTAGGAGCCAGATTATGGAAGCACAGGGTGCGGCGGTTAATTAGGCATCTAACACTACCAGAAGTGTCATATGCTGGAGAATCTAACAGACCCCAAACATAGAGAAGGTACAAGACCAGAGCTAAGACCAGATGTAAGTATAACAGCTCTTTTATTGCAAAGACCCTTTATATGTTTGGGGAAAATAACAGTGCCCCTTAAAGTAGTCCAGGCAAACATTTAAATGAACAGTTTTTATGATTGTCACATTGCACAGCCAGGAGATTCATCCTACTAAATCTTGTTTACCTTCCTGCTAATAACATAGATGTCCAGACCAAATTTAGCAGCATCCATATGCATCATTTAACATGACAATAACACTATGGGCTCAATGCACACAAATGTAATAAAACTAATGATCCTCTATGCAGGAACTTGCTGCCATGGGCTGGCAGAAAGACCCTATGTAAAAAGCGTATGTAATAGTCTATAAAGTAAATGTGTTTACCTGCTTATAGAATTGTAAACATATGTATGCATAAAACATTTACGGTATAAAATGTACCTTCTTTTCTTATAGCTTTGTTTCATGTGTACACATGCATGCATGTATATTGTATATGCATTACAAGCAAAATGATATGTACACGTAAAGCAATTATCTCAGATGCAGATTTACTTTTATGGAGCACAGCACAAGTTTACCACACAGCTGTGTGAATGGACCCACAGTAAACAATAAGCCTTCATTTAGATCCACAAAAAAAAACAAAAAACAAAAAAAAACACAACAACACTGTACTAATAAAAATGGTCCATTTTTTATTTTTTATTTTTTTGCTGCTTTGTGAATGAGCCCTATAACTAATTTGTCAACCTACACAATTTTTACAATATTTTTAAGGACAAATTAGGTTTTTGCTTGTTTTTTTTTGGTACAAAGTATTGATTAGTTACTTGCCCAGATTTCTTATTTTTTAAATTTATCTTTGTAAATTACTTCCTTCTTTGGAGAGAAATGATCACCATCTTTGACACTGAAGGGATACTAGTATTATTAAATACACTATATAACCAAAAGTATTGGGGTGACTGCCTTTACTTGCACATTATCTTTAATGGCATCCCAGTCTTAGTTAGCAGGGTTCAATATTGAGTTTGCTCACCTTTTGCAGCTATAACAGCTTCAACTCTTCTGGTAAGGCTGTCCACAAGTTTTAGGAGTGTGTCTATGGCAATGTTTGACCATGCTTCCAGCAGCGAATTTTTGAGGTCAGCCTCTGATGTTGGAAGAGAAGGCCTGGCTTGCAGTCTCTGCTCAGGTTGAGGTCAGGACTCTGTGCAGGCCAGTCAGGTTCCTCCACCTCAAAATCGCTCATCCATGTCTTTACGGACTTTGCTTTGTGCACTGGTGCAGTGTCATGTTGGAACAGGAAGGAACCATCCCCAAACTGTTGGGAGTATGAAATTGTCCAAAATGTCTTGCTATGCTGACATCTTAGGAGTTCCCTTCACTGGAACTATGGGGCCGGGGCCAAGCCCAATCTCTTAAAAACAACTCCACACCATAACTCCCTCCGCCAAATGATTTGGACCAGTGCACAAACAAAGTTCATAAAGACATGGATGAGCGAGTTTGGGGTGGAGGAACTTGACTGGCCTGCACCTGACCTGAGTCCTGACCTCAACCCAACAGAACCCCTTTGGCATGAATTAGAGTGCAGACTGCGAGCCAGGCCTTCTCTCCAACATCAGTGCCTAACCTCACAAATGCGCTTCTGGAAGAATGGGCAAACATTCCCATAGACACACTCCTAAACCTTGTGGACAGCCTTCACAGAAGAGTTGAAGCTGTTATAGCTGCAAAGGGTGGGCCAACTCAATATTGAACCCTACGGTCTAAGACTGGGATGCCATTAAAGTTCATGTGCGTGTAAAGGCAGGTGTCCCAATTTTTTTGGTAATATAGTGTATATAAAAGAAGCATTTACTGTTGCTCCCTTTCCTTTTACAGTTAATTTCTCCCTTGCTGATAAAATTATGGCCAACTTTAACATTCTGGGAGTGTTGGAGGCCCCTTCTGATAGTCTTTCCCCCTGCCCTGATGAGACCACTAATGAACAACCTTAGATGACAGTGCCCTAGCAAACTCTATGCAACAGCAGAGATTAAACCTGATAGCTGTTATCACCCATTTATGTGCCATCACGTTGTGATTGAGACTGTGAAAGGCAACATAAGTAGCAAATCTATGAGCATGCCAGTAATGCCGTGTACACACGAGCAGACTTTTCGACCGGACTGGTCCGACGGGCTGAGTCCGGCGGACAACTCGACCGTGTGTGGGCTTCATCGGACCTGCAGCGGACATTTTCGGTCAAAAATCTGACGGACTTTAGATTTGGAACATGCTTCAAATCTTTCCGACGAACTCGAGTCCGGTGGAAAAATCCGCTCGTTGTATGCTAGTCCGACGGACAAAAACCGACGCTAGGGCAGCTATTGGCTACTGGCTATCAACTTCCTTATTTTAGTCCAGTCGTACGTCATCACGTACGAATCCGTCGGACTTTGGTGTGATTGTGTGTAGGCATGTCCAGTCGTTAGAACGTACGTCGAAAGTCCGTCGGAAAGACTGTCGGACCTTTGTTGTGGAAAAGTCCGACCGTGTGTACGCGGCATTAGTGGTATGCAGCAGCAGTAAGAAAAGTATTTGCTGTGGTCACTATTATGGTATTGTTTATAAAATAGCCATGTGACCACCACGTCATAGCTGACATGGTGATCACATGATAGGTAACCACTCTGATTTTCTACAGATTGTCACTGGTAGCTCACCATGCTCCTAGCTATAAAGGTGAATAGAGATTAGCACTCTCTCTGCAAGAAACGAGTGCTGGGGAACATTGATCTACAGATGAGAAGGTTTTAAACGGTGGTCATGAGTGATTTATTAGAAGTGTTGAACTAGGAAATATGGCCAGCATTACACCTGTCAAATTTCATCAGAAATTTGATATTTTTAGAACATTTGTTTACTTATCTAAGAGCTTAAGGGGACGATTTGACAATCATTTTTAGACCAGAGAGAGTGAAAAAAAATCGAAGGACAAGGATGGAAATTTTTTGTTGAATCTAATGGGAATGAATGAACTTCAAATCAATGAATTCGCTTCCAGCCATGAAAAATCGTAACTAGTCTTATTAATGTTTGCTTGTCAAAATTAATCTGTACATTGACATGGTACTCAAATGAAATTCGTTAAAAATGGTCCACAAAGACACCGTCAAATGATCAGATGAGCAATTTTTATATTTTCTCGTCCAAATGTTCAAGTGAAAGTCTACAGGTGTGAGGCCAGTATACAGTAAGTGTGCTGTTTGGACATTTGGCTGTACAGTATCATAGAGGTATGGAAATCAAAAGACAAACTGAACAGAATTAAGCTCTTTTGGTATAAAAAACAATAAACATAAACTCTTGGGTTGATTTACTTAAACTGCAGAGTGCTAAATCTGGTGCGACTCTGTATAGAAACCAATCAGCCTCCAGATTTTATCGTCAAAGCATTGGTGTGTGCAGCCTATTGCATTAGAGTGTGCCAGAGCACAAACACATGGACGGTGTCAATAGAGCAAAGATTGGTGTCAGTAGGGCAGTGGCCGTTGTCAGTAGTTTTTTATTTTTATTATTTTTTACAATTTTAGTATTTATAATTCTTTTTTACAATATTATGTTTTATTATTGTTTAACAATTTTTTTTAGGAGCCCATTATGGAGCTTTGGTGAAATATCAAGGGTCTAAACAGACCCCTAATGTTTCACTTTTGAGACAGAGAAAGAAACTGAGGACAGAGATTCCTCAGTCACTTTCTCTGCAGCCTTTATAGTTTACTATGCTTCTGTTAAGAATGAAGACAGGAGCAATCGGTAGAGATCCCTCACTGTGTTAATTCAGAAAAGGAAGGGGACAATTATTGAAATATTTACCAGCCCCTTTCCCAGTAGTGGCAGTACTGCAGAGGGGAGACAGGAAGCAGGGAGAATCTGCACCGCACGGGGGGTGATTAGGGTGTACCCAGGCACAGGTGGCTCACCCTGTGTGCACGTCTACGTGTCAAAGCTTAATTGCACAAACTGAAGTTAGAAGCTGATTGGCTACTGTGCACAGCTGCACCAGATTTTGCGCTCTCCAGTTTTAGTAAATCAACCTCATTTTGTACTTTATCTATTCAATCATCAGCATGCATTTCGTTCGGCTTTACTGCCCACCTACCAATGAAGCCTCACTTTTGCATGAACATATCCTATCAAAGTGCTGACAATGTCAGTGGAGCAGGTGATATATAACTAAACGTTCCACAGTTCACGATTAAAGGAATTCTACATCATTTTCAGTCTTTAAGAGTTGTTTGTTTATAATAATGAGCATTCATTGAAGACAGGCAAGTAAACATTTCAATGAACACTACAAAGAACTGCAAATAATTGTGCTGTTTTCAGTGTCCACTCCAGCGTTCTGCTCTAATGAGCTGCACAATTTAGCTTGTCATTGATTAATATGTCTTCCCTGACAGCACATACAAATATATCCTCCTCCATAGCACTCACACTGGGTTTCAGCAATGTGCTGACTTTATAGGGTGGATCAGGTGGGAGTTGAGCTGATGTAAAGTAATGGAAAAGATCGTGGATGTACAGCGGAAAGTCAGCAAGCCCACACTTCATCTGTGCAAGGAGCTCAGAGACACTAATAGAACCGACTGATCTTGGATATAAATGTCAGATAACTACATAAAACACATGCAAAAAAGACATACATATGCCTGCTTAGATGTTACAGAAGCCTCCTGTTTCCAAACATAACATGTATTCATAAAAAAGAAGAAAAAAAAAAAACACGAATAATAGAGCTTTGGAGTGGGAGATAATTTTATAGGGCTTTTCATGATAAATAAAAATGATGATACTAGCAACTTTAAGACTTTAAAGGATATGGGCAGGGCAGCAAGGGGCTCTCATATCAAAACAGGTTCAATTGAAAGAAAAAAAAAAAAACTTTAAGCAGAACTATAGGCAAAACATTTTTTTTTTCATTTTGGATAGCGTAAAGGTCTGTTATAACCCCGGTCAGATTTTTTTTCGCCATCTGTGTCTCATTGCAGAGTTTTACTTTCACTTCCTGTCCCATAGCCAAACAGGAAGTGAGAAGAAGTTAAGGGAATTCTTGGGGACGCCGGACATAGTGTCCCTATTGGAAGATTCCCCCTCTATTACTTTTCTGGGGACAACCCAACATTTGGGATTTTCTTTTATTTGAATTTTAATGAGAATGGTAAACAGTATAAATAGATAGGGTGAATCTCCTTAACAGGGACATAGACAACAAAATTGGCAAGTGCTCTAATCCCTCTCCACTCTATCCAAAACAAAAAAAAAGTTTCAGCTTTAGTTATACTTCAATAGCATAACCTTAATAGCGTAACCTTCACACCTCTAATTCTGATCTTCTGTGTGTCCACGCACAATAGGGGCCTTTTCTTCTTATGCCCCAAAACTCTGGAATTATCTTCCTACGCACATCAGAGATTCACCTTCTTTAAACATTTTCAAATCAACATTAAATTTTTTTTTTTTTTTAGATAAGCCTTCACCTAACTGTTCCTTTCTTGTTCCTTTTGTTGTATATGTTTTTATTTTTTTGTCTTTTGTTGCCTTTAAAGTCACTATGTAAAAGAATATTATTAGTATTATTATTATTTGTATACAGTGGAGCCTCGGTTTGTGACTAACGCGGTCAACGAGCATTTCGCAAAACGAGCACTGTATTTCTAAAAATCCTAACTCGGTTTGCAAGTGTTTTCTTGCAAAACGAGCAGGATTCAGGCCAAAAGCGATGTGCAGTACCGCTTTTGGCCTGAGGTGGGGGGCGCCGGAGCCGAACAGTGCCGATTGTCGGCGTTCGGAAATGCACGGAAAGGCCCGAGGACAGTTCGGCTGACCTCGGCAAACCTCGGCAAGGCTCGTGAACGGAGTCTTTCCGAGGTTTGCCAAGGTCAGCCGAAGTGTGCTCGGGCCTTTTCGTCCGTTTCCGAGGCTCTCCGGCGCCCCCCGCCTCTGTCCGCATGCGGTATTGCATCCCATTGAAGTCAATGCGGAATAAATTATTTTTGTTTCCACTTACTTCCATGGGAAAACTCGCTTTGATATGCGAGTACTTTGGATTACAAGCATACTCCTGGAACGGATTATGCTCGTAATCCGAAGTTCCACTGTACTTTATACACTTTGAGGGCTCCTAAACATACATTTTTTTTAAGCGTTCCTTGATTGAACAAGGTGAAGAGATGGGGTGGTGACATCACAATTTCTACCTTGTCCAATCAGAGAAGGGATTGCATTCATTGAGAAAATGCAAAGTGTTCTCTAAATGGAGCCCATGCCAAGCAAGTGACCTTATGTGTTCATTAAGCATCGGGACAACCGCTCAGCACAGGACATTTAAACCACCGACAATCACCGTAGTAGTGGTGCCAACTAAACTGATTTCCAGTTTCCATGAAGATCAGCTAGGTATGTCATATACTGTACATAATTACATTGGTCCACGATGCCTCAATGTAACTATACAAAAATGTTCATACCTAAACTTCAGCTTTAATCACTGGAAAGAACCAAGCATATAACTCCCCTTCCTACATTCCTCTGTGCACTACTACTTCAAAAGCCTTGCACGCCAAAGACACTTTCAAGAATAGTATACATTAGTAGATTAAGAAGTTTCTTACCATCATCCTTGTCGGGTAGAATCACGATCTGAGCAGAAGGGAATTCAGTGCCCAGCCTTCCTCCCATAGGCATGCTTAGTGTAACATTGAAAGTCTCAGCTTCCTCGTACAATGAATCGTCTATGATCACCACGCGGCACTTTTTCTCCACTTCCCCCTTATCAAACCTCAGAACGCTGTTGTGCTCCTCAGGCCTAGATATGTAATCAGAGTAGGATAAAACGGATGTTGGGACAGTTCCAGTAGCCGTACCTGAAAAACAGAGTTGTAATGCATTTCATTTTCAATTTGTCATCATTTGATTTGTCTGGGAGGCAAACATTAAAATAACAAAATTAAGTTTTGTTAACCGACAGGATAATTCATGTTGCTGATGTTTAGCAGGCTTATCTTTGGTAACAGGGAGGTAGGAAGGTGTTCATTTGATTGATCATAATTACCTGTAGCAATATTTGGTATTTTTATACCACTAACAGGCCTGGTTTAATGGGGATTGCTATTCCACAGTATAGTAGTACAGTTCATCAAGGTTTGGGTGCCGTGATAAACCTGCGCTGCCTGTACCATAAGTACTACATACAGTGGGGAAAATAATTATTTGATCCCCTGCTGATTTTGTACATCTTGCCCACTTACAAAGAAATGGAGGTTCTATCATTTTTATCATAGGTGTACTTTAAATGATAGAGACAGAATATAAACCAAAAATCCACATGATACAAATGTTATAAATTGAGTTGCAGTTCAGTGAGTAAAATAAGTATTTGATCCCCAAGCAAAACATGACTTAGTACTAGAGAAACCCTTGTTGGCAAGCACAGATGTAAGACGTTTCTTGTGGTTGGTTACCAGGTTTGCACACATCTCAGGAGGGATTTTGGTCTACTTTTCTATACAGATCTTCTCTAAATCCTTAAGGTTTCTTGGCTGTCGCTTGGCAACTCAAAGTTTCAGCTCTCTCCATACATTTTCTATAGGATTAAGGTCTGGAGACTGGCTAGGCCACTTCATGACCTTAATGTGCTTCTTCTTGAGCCACTCCTTTGTTGCCTTGGCGATATGTTTTGGGTCATTGTCATGCTGGAAGACCCACCCACGACACATCTTCAGTGTTCTGGCTGAAGGAAGGAGGTTCTCCTCCAAGATTTTACAATACATGGCCCCGCCCATTGGCCACTCAATGCAGCAAAGTCGGCCTGTACTGTTAGCAGAGAAAAAGCCCCAAAGCATAATGTTTCCACCTCCGTGCTTGACTGTAGGGATGGTGTTCTTAGGGTCATAGTCAGTATTTTTCTTCCTCCAAACATGGCAAGTCAAGTTAAAGTGTTACTAAACCCAGGACCCTGCATTCACAATATCTGGTCTCCCACAGTACACAGAACATGGAAATGCAATAGTTTTAGTAAATATGAACTGCTAAATACCTTTTCTCATCAGCAGTTAGAGCAGTCTTGTGACTTTTATCTGTGTCTGGTTAAAGTTTGTAGGAGGAGATTTCTTTTACAAAGGGTTTTATTGATAATCATAGCAATTTCACAGTTTAACAGTGTAGATAATACATCATGAATAAACATAACATAAAGTTTAGCATCTTATAAATAAAATAAGTATGCTAGTAAATCAAAGAAAAACAAAACAATAAGAATATAACAGAGGCTGAAAACAGTTTTGAGAGGGAGGTTAAAGAAGAGCTAGGGGCAGAGATTAGTCAAGAAGGGAGGAGTAAAGAATAGGGGGAAAGGAGAGAAGAGGAAGAAAGGGGGGAGGGTGGGTCCTCATGGTGGGAAGCAAGAGTGCATTAAATCCGAAGAAGGGTAGTATCAAATCTGGTGGGTTTAGTATATTCGACCCATGGCCTCCATACCTTCAGGAACTTATCATGGGTGTCCGAAAGGACCGCAGTCAGCTTTTCATTAACCATTATATCGTCCATGCGATTCTTAACCACCTCAAAACTTAGTGTCTGTGTCTTCCATGCCCTAGCTATCGTTAGTTTGGTTGCAGTAAAGAGATGCAGAGCCAGCTGGCGCTCCGGGAGAAGCAGCTCCGCAATTGGGTTGCAGAGAAGTGCCTCGAACAGATCCTTTTTGAGGTCAGCATGGAGTATGTTTCGGAGGAGGGAGCAAACTCTAATCCATAACCTGCATACCCCCGGACAGGTCCATCAGATGTGCGACATTGTGCCCTCCTGGGAGCACCCTCGGAAGCACAAGGGAGAGTAGGATGGGATGAACCGGGCCAGTCTAGCAGGCGTGTAGTACCACCTGTAAAGTACCTTATAGGCATTTTCTAAAAAGATGACATTCCTTGAGCATTTGGATATTGCTAAAGTCATGACCTGCCAATCCTCCGGATCGAGCTGTTTTCCTAGTTCCCTTTCCCATTGAAGGTGACATAGCCGTGTCGGTGGTTTTTTAGAGGTAATAATAGAGGAATAGATCAGTGATATTAAACCCGAGGTTTGGGGTCTTGCTCTGCAGAAGTTCTTGAAGGGGGTCAAAATATAAGGGGTCAGTTGAGATTTTATAAGCCCCTGCAGAAAGTGACAAATCTGTAGGTAGCTGTAGTGTTCGCGTAACGGGATATCGTGAGAGGAGCGTAGAGCCTCAAAAGGAGGAGTTTTCATTCTACTCGGACTGTCCTATCAGGCTGCAGGACCCCTGACCCTCTGTGTGGACAGTGCTGATTGGGCCTGTGCTGCTCACCTGCACCCTCCCAAGAAAAAAACTCTTTAGCAATACACACCAAACTGAGCATGTGCAGCTTGTTCCCTAGCCTCTGTTCTGTCACCAGAATGGGGATGATGGAGGCAGGGGAGGATCAGAGAAGACAGGATCAAACAGCCTTTTTACACAATGCGGAGGATTAATCCACAGTGAGTATAACAAGCATGCTTTACTGCAGATACACACTGATATTACTGTTGTGGCTTTAGCAACACTTTAATGTCAAAGAGCTCAATTTTGGTCTCATCTAATCACAGCACTCTCTCCCAATCCTTCTCTGAATCATTTAGATGTTCATGCGCTAACTTCAGACGGGCCTGTACATGTGCCTTCTTGAGGAGGGAGACCTTGCGGGCGCTGCATGATTTCAATCCATGGCGGCGTATTGTGTTAACGATGGCTTGTTTGGTAACTGTGGTCCCAACTGCCTTGAGATAATTCACAAGCTCCTCATGTGTAGTTCTGGGCTGATCCCTCACTTTTCTCATGATCATCTTTACCCCATAAAGCGAAAACTTGGATGGAGCTCCCTCCAGACCGTTATTTTGTATTTCTTCCATTTGCGAATAATCGCTCCAACAGTTGTCTCCTTCTCACCAATCTTCTTGCTCAAGGTCTTGTAGCCCATTCCAGCCTTGTGCAGGTCTACAATCTTGTCCCTGCCATCCTTTGACAGCTCTTTGGTCTTGCCCATGATCGGGAGGTTTGAATGGAAGAAAGAGTCTGTGGACAGGTGTCTTTTGTACACATAACGAGTTGTCATTAGGAGCACCTTCTTAAATTGACAGGACTAATCTGTGTACCACAGGAGCACATACTGTAGCCAGTCTGTGGGAGCCAGAATTATTGTTGGTTGGTAGGGGATCAAATAATTATTTTACTCACTAAACTGCAACTCAATTTATAATATTTGTTTGTTTGTTTTTCTGGATTTCTGGTTATTATTCTGTCTCTATCATTTAAAATACACCTATGATAAAAAGTTATAGACCCTTCATTTCTTTGTAAATGGCAAACTTACAAAATGTGCAGGGGATCAAAAAATTATTTTCCCTACTGTAAGTACTAAAGTTTTATTTTTATGGGGTATTCATACTTATCTAGGTGGATGCAGCATCAGACCGATGCTGCATCTGTCCCCCTCCACCTCTTCACTGAGAACTGAGCCACCGAATATCGCCGATTGGCTCAGTTTTCTCACCTCCCCGAGCGGAAAGCATTCAGCATCTCTCATGCTCTGCTCCTCCATGCTCGCTGAGAGGCTGAGACTGCCATCAGTCCAGGCAGCTGGTGGATCCAGACTTCCTAAGTCGGGATGACGTGCTGCCTGGACTGATCCTGGTGACTTCAGCGGAGAGCGGACTTCAGACTGCTCTCTGCTGAAAATGGGTCACAGGAGTGCAAAATGAATTGCACTCCTGTGATCCTTAGGAGAAGGCCAGGCTAAAAAGCTCAGGCTGGACTTCTCCTTTAACAATCTGTATTCATATCTGTAGGACAAAAGGCAAACTTTATTATTACAAACTAAACTTTAACATTTTATAATCAATTACGAGTCAGTGGTACAGGCAGGGAAACTCAGAAGAATCTATGGCCCCTTCACCCAATTTTTGGTGCTATAACGCACCTATAGCATATCAAATATGTGCGTTTGGATGCAATGAAGAATGAATTAAGAATAAATTGATATAATTAAGAATAAACAATTGCACATATACAGTGAGCTACCATGGGTATAATGCATGCCAAAACATGCATTGCAGTATGAAGGGGCCCATAGGACTAGCAATCCTATCCATGGTGACAACTCACCAGAAACAGGATAGCTAAGTGGAGCACTCACCTACTCCTATGGTATCACTCCCTCTCTGACTGAAGAACTGTAGAATCTTGCTCATCAGTGAGAGCAGTGATGAATCAACACTTCATTGGTTGGGTCAATGAAGAACAGTTGTGTGGTCCCCTAGGGATCCTGCATAGGGATCCTTCCTGTTGCTGGCACTAGGGTGACATATCCCACAAAAGCAAAATATCCATATGTGTACCATAAGTGGAAAAACAAATACCTGTTGATCCTGTTACAAATCATGTGAGTTCATAACCTGTGAATCTGCTGCACTAAAAGTCCCAAGTTGTATTATCAGCCATGGCCAGGTTACCTCTGTAAACTACAGACCCCCCCCCCCCCCCCCCCTCAATCAATATTATGTAGAAGAGGGGAGAGGGATTGTTCCAAATCAGGAGCAGTACAATAAATGAATGCTGATACCATAGGTCACAAAGTTTATAAATGGCAGGATCAGCAGAGGAAAAACAAAAAAACAAAGAAAACGCCTAAAACAAAGAAACAATAAAACGTTTGAAGTAAAACTAGCAGATTCAACCCAACATACATTCAGCAGCTGTTAATGTTTAAACCTCTGGAGCAGAGCTAAGGAGGGGCACTGTATACACTTTCAAGGCCAGCTTACCACATAGAAAACAATATCACATTAACAAGGTGTTTTTTAAACTTTTAGAATCACTTTTCCTCCCAGTGAACATTAAAGTGGTTGCAAACCTCAGAAATGAAATTTGAACAAAGCAAATCCTTCTATAGTGTGTGCTTGTCTCAATTAAGAGCACTAAGTGTCATTTCTCTCTGCTGCTTCAGCATGAATTGCTTCTGATAAGTTTTCCTGACACCAAGAGAAAAATGGTGACGGGGAGAGACCTCCAGCAGATTGACAGCATTGGCTCTGTTCCGGTGAGCTTTGTGGAGGGGGAGTATCTCTTCCCTCCAATCAGCTATCAGAGCTCTCTTCACTGAGCTCTGTAAAGTGTAACTTCAGCTCTCTGACCCCTTTTTTCTGAACTCTCAGACAAGCTTTACATATTCTGGACTTTAAACAGATGTAGATTAGAGAAGATTGCAGATAAACAGGTACAACTTATGTAGGAGGATTTGTTTCATCTCCGTGTTACACCCGAGGCCAGTCACCTCACTGAGTATATGTGAGGGTTTACAACGACTTTAATCTGCTTATCCACCAAAATAGATTTGAAAGCCACACACAGATGTACAGTGTTTGCAAAATATGAACATGGACATCTAAGTACAGCCTGTGTATTTTGGGCTACCCAATTTTAAAAATGTTGCCTATTCATGCTTTACTTGGCTGCTTTCCAAGCACTCTCGTATAGTAAATAGGGAATCCAATCTGGGGACATGACATGAATACCAGTGTACATTTTACACCTACACATACCATTCTCTTCCATTTACAGCTTCCTCATTCATCCCAGGGAACACTTTCCACTACTTGTTGTATAACTTATCAGCCCATTATGCTCTCTCTGTGATTATGAAGTTTTAGAGAAATGGAAAAATACTGTGGCTCATGACAAACCAATCAGGAATGAGTTGTCATTTGTTATCTGACTGAGTATGCAACATGAACAAAATGTCACCATTGGCCTACTGCAGTTCATTCCCTGAAGCATGAATGCATAGCTCCCAACTATCCCTGATTTCGAGGGACTGTCCCTGATTTGGAACAAAGTTCCTCTGTCCCTCTTTCCTCCTCATTTGTCCCTCATTTTGGTCTGATCTCTATAGTATACAAGCATACCCCACTTTTAAGTACACAATGGGGTTTATTTACTAAAGCTGAAAAGTGCAAAATCAGGCTCACTTCTGCATAGAAACCAATGAGCTCCCAGGTTTTATTACCAAAGCTTAATTGAACAAGCTGGGGTTAGAAGTTCATTAGTTTCTATGCAGAAGTGAGCCTGATTTTGCACTTTCCAGCTTTAGTAAATAAACTCCATTGTGTACTTAAAAGTGGGGTATGCCTGTAGTATATAAAATGCACTTTTTATCTTTCAAAAAGTGCTAAACCAGTGCTAAACCTTTCATCCAGTTTCTAAATTGCTGCATTTGTATATTTCAAATGCCAGTATAAAAAAATAGTAGTGCTAAAAACAGCACTTGTGGATTTAACTAATATTTTTTTTGTAAAATTCTCCTTTAAGAGGGTGTGGCAAGGGGTGTGTGTCCTATGCCTACATACTTTTGCTAATACGTGTCCCTCATTCCCATCTCAAAAAGTTGGGAGGTATGTGAATGCGTGCTTTTTTAACAAATTATATACTTTCAGGGTGCTGACTGTGCTGCTATAAAATAGCTTTACATGCTATTACTCTCACAAGGCAAGGTTAGAATTTTGCCACAGGTGGCAATAAGGCATCGGTTCTCATCTAGGGTTCCGTAAAACCCTAAAGTTCCCCCAGAGGTTGCTAGTTCTTTATGCCGTGGCTGACGGTAAAAGATCCTTCATAGTTTGTGCATGCTCTGCTGGCGTTGTCTGTTCTCCTGTTTACTATGGTACAAGCCCTTACTTTGATAGTATAAGCCACATTCTCTCCCATTTAAAGATATTTCTGCACTTTTTATATATATATATATATATATATATATAAAAAGTGCATATGGTGGCAGCCCTTAGTGTTTGGACTTTTTGATACACCTGTGTTGCGCCTTTTTCTATTTTTCTTTTTTACTTTTTAAAGAACCCTCGTACAATCACAACTACATAGTTAGTAAGGCTGAATAAAGACACCAGTCCATCCAGTTCAACCTAAGTAAGTGTTGGTGCACGTGCACAATTGTGTCCATCCCTATACATTGTGACCCATCAAGACGCCTATCTATTATTATTATTTATTTGAGGTACCCATATAGCGCCGTCAATTTTTACGCAGTGCTCCACACACAGATCGTTCTCCACCCCCAAGGAGCCCACAATCCAAGGTCCCCAACCCACACACTAGGGCCAATTTATTATTATGGACAGAAGCCAATTAACCTACCAGCATGTCTTTGGAGTGTGGGAGGAAACCAGAGTACCCAGAGAAAACCCACGCAGGCACAGGGAGAACATGCAAACTCCAGGCAGGTAGTGTCGTGGTTGGGATTCGAACCTTTTTACTCCCAGGCGAGAGTGCTAACCACTACACCACTGTGCTGCTGATGTCTTGGGGGACACCCAAGCCTCCTTTCTTTCTATGTCACGTTCAGGGGGCCTTCAAGTTCACAAAACATAATTTGTGGCTGCAATTAATCAGTATGCTTAGTAAAAGATCTTGTGTGTTGGATGCACGATTTTCCTGTTCTACCTTTACAAGATCATACAGTACCTACCATATAGAGGGCTTTGCTACAATATAAGGTAGGTGGACAATTCTTAAAATTATTCTATTCAGCTGTACAAAGTCAGCTTCAGAAAGACAAGGTTTGACAGTTTTGGTGTGGAACTCAAGTAGCCTACACAGAGCCCTGACTATAACCCTACTGAACACTTTGAGATGAACTGGGACACCGTCTACAAGCCAGGTCTTCTTATCCAACATCACTAACTGACCTCAAAAATGCTCTTTTGACTAAATGTGCACAAATTCCCAAAGACATACTTAAAAATCCTGTGGAAACCCTTCCCAGAGGAGTGAAAGCTGTTACAGCTGCAAAGGAATGCCAGCCCCATAATAAAACTGGCCATATACGTTTAGATTATCGCTTGTCAAAACATTTTTTCTTGCAATTACAAGACACCTAATTTTGTTGAGAAGCCCTTCAAATTTCATTCAGACCTGTTATCGGAAAATAATTCCTGTATTTAACAGGTTTCATTACAATAAGAACAATTTTTGCAATAAAAATCACATTCAGACTTAGAATTTTGCTTGTGAAATTTTTTTCATTATGCTTCTGTAAATTTTCTTGTCACTACGGTCAAAAAACGAACGTAATTTTGATTCCATTAACTATTAAAAAATAAAACAAACGTTCAGAGAATTAGAAGTTTCAAACAAGATTAATCGGTGTATGGTCAGGTTATTTTCTATGCTTGTGGAATGGGATATCCAACAAGCTCATATAGGTATGATGGTTAAGGCATCCACAAACATTTGGGCATTTAGTGTATATGGAAACTTAAAGAGCATTTCCAAAAGTCAGCAGCTACAAATCCTGTTGCTGCTGATTTTTAATAAAAGGACACTTACCTATCCAGGGATGCAACCTCACCCAAGCTAGTTCTTCACCAGCTTTTGGGTTTCTGGCATTGGCATCCTAACTTTGGGCAGCTGGCTATGTGGCTTTCAGCTTCACAGCTGGCTGTCCACTGCACATTTGGACTTCTGGGACCTGTGATGTGTCCCAGAAGACTGCGGGTGAGGGAGGAGAGAAGAACTTCTGCTCAGATCACCTAGGAGATATGAGCGGAAGTGGGAACAGGTACCGGTCAAAAATAGGTACCCCTCCCAAAAAAAAAAATGACATGCCAAACGTGACAGGGGAGGAGGGGAAGAGAACTTAAAGTGCAATTTCTCCTTTAACCCTTTCATGACTAAGCCTATTTTTGAAATTTGGTGTTTACAAGTTAAAATCCATATTTTTTGCTAGAAAATTACTTAGAACCCCCAAACATTATATATATTTTTTTAGCAAAGAATCTAGAGAATAAAATGACGATTGTTGCAATATTTTTTATCACACGGTATTTGTGCAGCGGTGTTTTAAACGCAAATTTTTGGAAAAGTGACACTTTCATGAATTTTAAAAAATCCAAACAGTAAAGTTACCCCAATTTTTTTGTATAATGTGAAAGATGATGTTACGCCGAGTAAATAGATACCAAACATGTCACCCTTTATAATTGCACGCACTCGTGGAATGGCGACGAACTACGGTACCTTTGAATTTCCATAGGCGACGCTTTAAAAAAATTTTACGGTTACCAGGTTTGAGCTACAGAGGAGGTCTAGGGCTAGAATTATTGCTCTCGCTCTGACGATCGCGGCGATACCTCACATGTGTGGTTTGAACACCGTTTACATATGCGGGCGCGACTTCCGTATGCGTTTTCTTCGCTGCGCGAGCTCGCGGGGACAGGGGCACTTTAAAAAATTTTTTTTTTTTTTTTTTTATTTAATTTATTTATTTTTGTACTTTATAAATTGTGTTTAAATTTTTTTTTTTTTTTTTTTACTTTTATTGCTGTCACAAGCAATGTAAACATCCCTTGTGACAGTAATATGTGGTGACAGGTACTCTTTATGGAGGGATCGGGGGTCTAAAAGACCCCCCATCCCTCCTTTACACTTCAAAGTATTCAGATCGCCGAAAACGGCGATTCTGAATACTGTGTACTTTTTTAAATTCGGCGCCATTGGCAGCCGAGTAAACGGGAAGTGACGTCATGACGTCGCTTCCGCATTTACAAGAAGAAGGCTGGAACGAAGCTGCTCGCAGCTTCGTTCCAGTCCGCCCCCAGCCGCCGAAGGCAGCGGACCGGACACCGGGCCTCCCGATCGCACGGGAGGCCCGGTAACAGCGGCGGGAGGCGGCGGGAGGGGGGGGATGTCCCCTCCCGCTCCTCCGGTATAACAACCGAGCGGCTTTTAGCCGCATCGGTTGTTATATTCGGGTAGCCGATCGCCCGCTGAAAACAACGGTACCGGGATGATGCCTGCAGCTGCGGGCATCATCCCGGTATAACCCCGGAAAGCCGAGGACGCATATATGCGTTCGGTCGGCGGGAAGGGGTTAAATAGGCCAAAATTAGATGAAAACTTTACATTACAACATAAATTACCTTTATGGCGACCAAAAACTATATTGCATATATATGGTTGCAATGGAGCCACTATGCTTGATACTGTTAAGTACACTTGTATAAATGTGAATTTTTTTTCAATAATGGAAACACTCTTACCTTGATGTGTGAAACATATCACCATCAGTTCTTGACTAACATCCCCACTTCTCTTGACTGGTATAAGGAGCTCACCAATATCTTCTTCAATTTTATAGATTGACTGAGGTATAAAAACGGTTGATTCTAGATAAAGGAGAAAGGAAATAAGCCATAATTAATACATTAATCTAAAAGTGTGCCTCAGCATTAAAACTTCATGCTTTAAAATACAAAAAAGGAAACACAAAAGAAGAATAAATAAGAAATTCACCAAGCTGAGCACTAAAATTACACCAACAATCAAAGCATACATCTGTTAACAACATTTTTAGGACATATACAACTGTATATGACAGTAAACAATAATCTAGACAACAAAAAAATCAGAGATTTGCAAAATTTAAATTTTTACAACTGATCAAACTTTTTGGTTTGTTCATCTCTAGTATTCCTATGTTTCAGTTACATAATGATGTACATTTATAGAGGGATTGATTTACTAAAACTGGAGAGAGCAAAATCTGGTGCAGCTCTGCGTGGTAGCCAATCAGCTTCTAACTTCAGCTTGTTCAATAAAGTTTTGAGAGAAAAAAAAAAAAAAAACCTGGAAGCTGGGTTCTGTGCAGAGCTGCACCAGATTTTGCACGTTCCCGTTTTAGTAAATCACCCCAATGTCTATTTATAAGCAATCTGAAAAGAAATCATGAAGGAAATATGTAGGCTGACATTGCTGATCTCTCTTTATTTTCCTCCAGTTGCACAACTGTCATGCTGATGGTTTGATTTCTGTACTTAGAATTATAGGCCTATGATTATAGTGATAAGGAGTTTTGACTACTCACTGGCACTCATTTTCTGCTGATGCTTGTTCTGGAATACTCAGTAATTAAGTAATGAAAACCAACCCCAGCCAAGCAATTAACATTTTTAAAAGGAGGCCAGCAATGGTAGTCCCATATATCTCTCATTAGAGGTGTATTTTAAAGCCTAATGCCTCGTACACACGATCGGATTGTTGGGCAACAAATCCATGGAATTTTGTCCGAAGGGCGTTAGCCCAAACTTGTCTTGCATACACACGGTCAGACAATTGTTGGCCAACAATTCAGAACGTAATTTAATTTAGCGCCACCCTTTGGGCTCCTTCTGCTAATTTTGTGTTAGTAGAAGTTTAGTGAGTGTTGATTTGCGCTTTTCTTTTCGCGTTTTTCATCTAGCGCTTTTCAGTTCGCGCTTTTCATTTCATGCTTTTCAGTTAGTTTCTGAACGGCCGTTCGTCAACCAGACATGTTGCGGAATCGGAGGAGATAATGTGTTATTTATTATTGGCCTTGGAGTTATTGCTTTGACATTATTTTTTTGGTTGAAGAATGATTTGATTTGGTATATTTTCTATATTTTTGGATGGATAGAATGCACTTTTTGGTTAAGTTCTATTGGCAGATAACATGTCTGATTTTATTTGTTTTCTTTTTTTAATGCACAATAAAAAAATTGTGGAGAATAATACTTGGCTATGTGTTTTACTTCAAATGACAGTTTGGGAGTAGGAAGTTACATTTTAAAAAACAGAATGAAAAATTGACAAGGGACACCAACATAGTTTTATCTTTGATCTTAAAAACTACGGGATAGTAGATAGCTTTTGAAAATTTGTTTGCAATAACTCCATCAGTATCACCAGCAAAGCAGCTTCATTATTATCCCATTAAAGAAGAAGAATTGTGCGCTGCATTTGGAGATTTCATAATTTGCCACGTCACAAATGTTTATTCTCCATTATGAACGCTAGTTTACAAGACCGACCGCTTCTGCTTCCGAGCATGCGTGTTTGTACTTTGGACTTTTGTCTGACGGACTTGTGTACACACAATCGGAAAATCCGACAACACACATTTGTTGGAGGAAAATTTGAAAACATGCTAGCCATCATTTGTTGGTGGAAAGTCCGACAACAATTGTCCAATAGAGCACACACACGGTCGGACTTTCCTCCAACAAGCTCACATCCAAAATTACCTGTCGGAAAGTCAGATCGTGTGTACGGGACAATTAAAATAAGAGGTGTCTTTTGTGCTGATGGCTGCTCTTAGTTGAAATCTTCAGTCCTCTACTCGCTGGTTGAATGAAAAACATTGTATAATGTATGACCTGCCTTAGGCTTTCACATTGACTGCTGCGTCTCTTCCCCAAGTAGAAAGCTAGTCAACGAAAATCAGCTAACATGCTATCGAGGAGGGCCACAGGCAAATGAAGTACACACCTAAGGAACTGGAGGACACAAAGCACATACAAATATATGCCCTCTATGGTTTCCTGCCTACAGCAACCGAAATCCAGCTGCCATCTTTCTTTTTCATACTAGCAAAATGAAAAATGGATGCAATGGTATCAACTGGATTTTTTACTTCCCCTTTAAAGTATGGTTCTCCATCTTGGTGGATAGCATTTTGCTGCCTAACACCACAAGGCACGTTCCTTACCTACAGCAATTCGAAAGACACATGCAGATATGTACAGTATCCGTCTATCTTACAGCAGAATTCCATGATCTCGATTGAGCATCAGCAGGCAATAAGTGACCAGTATATGACCTAATTATAAGCAGGAAGCCTGCACCATCTGACAGAACACTCTACTCACTAATCATCCTTTATCTGAATCTGCCTCCCTCATGTAAGCCTGTGGAAATACGCACCTCCCATTTAACATTGCACTTTGTAATTAAGGTCCAGGAAACTTTTATTGCTGGCATTGATGTCACATACCCCATCAGTCAGTGTGAGATTTACTCCAACCTAATGTACCGTATATCCTTGGGAAAATACCAGGGGAGATATAATACACCTGATAGGGAGATGAATACAAACAGATCATATAAAGTCGTAGCCTTATCTCCATGTATGTGTAAATTCCTTAAATATGCTATATCCATATATCATCCACCATCTGCAGAAGACAGCTCTCTACTCTGTGCAATGTATGGGTTTATTTGGTAACCATGGCCATACAGGAGTTTGTTTAGTAGTGCAGAATGTGGACAGGAACTAAAGCAGTGGATGATGCTATTAAAATTCCTGTTAATACATTCTAAATGTATGTGCTGTAATTGCAGCGAAAGGTGGTTCTACAAAGTATTGACTCAGGGGGGCTGAATACAAATGCACACCACACTTTTCAAATATTTGTTTGTAAAAAATGTTGAAAACCATTTATCACTTTCCTTCCACTTCACAATTATGTGCCACTTTGTGTTGCTCTATCACATAAAATCCCAATAAAATATATTTACGTTTTTGGTTTTAACATGACAAAATGTGGAAAATTTCAAGGGGTATGAATACTTTTTCAAGGCACTGTACATGTGTGACTACTTCAATGAATATTGTGCAACACCAGCATAGTTATTTTTACTATTTATAAATGTGTAAATGTGTTACTACTGTATCAGCTTTACATCCCACCACATTTAAAGTGGAACTATGGGCAGGAGCCCTGTAACTACCACTTTTTCAGGTATTGAGCTCAGTGCTCAACATGCTTATCCAGTAAAGCAGATAGAAATAGCCTGTAAAAACGTAAATAGGAGCCTAGATGTCCATCTACTGGCAGCAAATGTAAATAAGAAATAAAAAATAAAAATATGTATCTATCTATCTATCTATCAGTACACCCCACACAGTTTTGTAAATATTTTATTATATCTTTTCATGTGACGACACTGAAGAAATGACACTTTGCTACAATGTAAAGTAGTGAGTGTACAGTTTGTATAACAGTGTAAATTTGCTGTCCCCTCAAAATAACTCAACACACCGCTGGCAACAAAAGTGAGTACACCCCTAAGTGAAAATGTCCAAATTGGGCACAATTAGCCATTTTCCCTCCCCAGTGTCATGTGACTCGTTAGTGTTACAAGGTCTCGGTGTGAATGGGGACCAAGACCATGCAGCGGTTTAACAGGACAGGTTCTACTCAGAACAGGCCTCGCCATGGTCGACCAAACAAGTTGAGTGCACATGCTCAGCGTCATATCCAGAGGTTGTCTTTGGGAAATAGACGTATGAGTGCTGCCAGCATTGCTGCAGAGGTTGGAGGGGTCAGCCTGTCAGTGCTCAGACCATACGCCGCACACTGCATCAAATTGGAATGCATGGCTGTCGTCCCAGAAGGAAGCCTCTTCTAAAGATGATGCACAGTTTGCTGAGGGCAAGCATACTAAGGACATGGATTACTGGAACCATGTCCTGTGGTCTGATGAGACCAAGATAAACCTATTTGGTTCAGATGGTGTCAAGCGTGTGTGGTGGCAACCAGGTGAGGAGTACAAAGACAAGTGTGTTTTGCCTACAGTCAAGCGTGGTAGTGGGAGCGTCATGGTCTGGGGCTGCATTAGTGCTGCTGGCACTGGGGGGCTACAGTTCATTGAGGGAACCATGAATGCCAACATGTACTCTGACATACTGAAGCAGAGCATGATCACTTCCTTTCGGAGACTGGGCCACAGGGCAGTATTCCAACGTGATAACAACCCCAAACACACCTCCAAGATGACCACTGCCTTGCTAAAGAAGCTGAGGGTAAAGGTGATGGACTGGCCAAGTATGTCTCCAGGCCTCAACCCTATTGATCATCTGTGGGGCATCCTCAAATGGAAGGTGGAGGTGCGCAAGGTCTCTAACATTCACCAGCTCCCTGATGTCGTCATGGAGGAGTAGAAGAGGACTCCAGTGCAACCTGTGAAGCTCTGTTGAACTCCATGTCCAGGAGTGTTAAGGCAGTGCTGGAAAATAACGGTGGCCACACAAAATATTGACACTTTGGACCCAATTTGGACATTTTCACTTAGGGGTGTACTCACTTTTGTTGCCAGAGGTTTAGACACTAATGGCTGTGTGTTGAGTTATTTTGAGGGGACAATGGATTTACACTGTTATACAAGCTGTACACTCACTACTTTACATTGTAGCAAAGTGTCACTTCTTCAGTGTTGTCACATGAAAAGATATAATAAAATATTTACAAAAATGTGAGGGGTGTACTCACTTTTGTGAGATACTGTATATATATATATATATATATATAATAGATATAGATATTTTTTTTACCTTAATTTTTAGTTCTAAACATAATCGATAAAGAAATAAAAATTTTACAAAAACACTATTGATTTTTTTAGGATCAGATGAAGATTCCACCTCTCTATAATGAACATTTTCTTATGCAGATAGGACTCTACCAAGGACAGCTTAAAGCCCAACTCTAGGAAACTTAAAAGCTATTCCCTGAAGTGGGGCTGTGCCTGCACTGCAAGGGTTGATTGCACATTTAGGAGATTTGCTAGATCAGTCCCTGCAGCTCCCTCCATTACACTCCATTGGTCTAAGGTCCTGACGTCAACATGAGCAATGCAGGGTTTATAATCCTGCATTAGACAATCCACCACTGGAGCATGGGGGAGCGCCAACTGCTGGGGAGTGGATAATTAGGTAAATGAAAGTGTTTCTCTTCTCCCCTACACTAACTGAGCGGTTAACCCTTGCTCAGCCCCACTGTCAGGGACCATTTTCAAATTTCCTGGAGTTGGGGTTTACTACTGCACTTGAGCATAGATTATTATTAGCATAGGTGTGCGCAGCCTATTGCATTAGGGTGTGCACCCCAAAACTCAAACTCACATACCTTTCTCTGCAGCCTCAGTTGCACTGGACAGTGAATGAATGGGAAGTGCTCTGTGCTAAACGGCTTCCTGTTCATTCACAAACTGAAGCATAATAAACAAGGTTTACTATGCTTCGGTTATGAATGAACACAGTAAGCAAGTTTGTTCACTATGTTCATTTAGAAAAGGAAGGGGCCGGTTAATGACATATTTACTAGAACATCCCCTGCAGCAGCAGGGGTAAGAGGAGAAGAGGGAGGCCAACAGTGCTGCAGGGGGAGGTGCAACATGGGGGAAGCCTGGCCAGAAGGTTCAATCGGCACTACATATAGTGATAAGGGTGTGCCCAGGCACACCTGGCACACCCCTTGCGCACGCCTATGATTATTAGGTTAAGGTAGAGGATGAGGGATGTGGGTGGTGCATGTGTTAGGGCTCACAAGGATGTGGGCCTTAGAATTAGGGTTGCTAAGGAAGTTAAGCTGCCCATACACTATGGGAATTTTAGCAATTATCTGGTGAAAGATATTCGCTTGGTGGGTGGCCCTTTTGACCATCTCCTGTTTGACATCCTCAATGTTTAGATATTTTGACAGTTGGTGGGGCTCTCAAAATACAATAGCTGCAGTGGAAGATTCGTCCATCTGAACTTTTTAGCGTCATTGGAGGAATTGGTTCAGTCCACATGAAGGAAAAAAATCTTTCAGAGTATGGCCAGCTTTAGGCTAGACTTATATCTATGCATGTTGTAAACATGTGCAAAATTGCGCACTTTCCCGGCATGCACAGAAACACAGTGCCCTCCAGCAGGTGCGTGGTGGTGCCAATAATTGTTAATGCCCACCATGGATCTGCAAACATGCACAAAAATGCGGCACCATACAGGTTCAGTGCGGCACATTTTTGGAAAAGTCAGGGACTTCTTTTGCGTTTCTTACATTAAAAGGAATGGGCTGCCCTACACATGATATGCAGGAACGTGCCCGTGCTTGCCCACACCCGTAGATGTGAACCAAGCCTTAGTGTGCCATTAGGTCACTGGTTGTGAGGGGCCATACATCTATCATCAATCATTTTCTCACAGCAAGAAAACTGTGGACTAATATTTAACACTGGTGCGAAATCCCAACTTGCAAAAACTCATTTCAGGGAGGTGGCGCTTCGCGCCCGCAACTGGGTGTACAGGAGTCGCCGCAGAAATTTGGGAGACTCCCGCACCTCGCAGGAGACTTGGAATGTCTGCTGGTGTGGATAAATAAAAACTGGAACATAGTAGATGCTGGTGTGTATCACAACCAATCAAATTTTATCTTTCATATGCAAGGAAGTTGATCCATTTTCACTCCAACGTGGCTGGTTTTGCCACCAACTCCAGCTTTTGTCGCTCTCATTTAGAGTTGACAGAAATACATTGTTCAGCAATCCAGTGAGATTGCTGATCTTACTTTTTCTTCTGACTACAACTCTGCACATTCCCTGCATGGCTGAAGAAAGCACCAGAGCACAGTGAGGCTGATAGGCAGCCTCTACAAGCAAAACAACATTTGTCAGTTTAGTGTTACTTAATAAAAATGCTTTCCAGGAACTCAGTAATAAAACTCTGCAACCACCTTTCACATCTCCTCTCCAACGTATGATTTATAAGAAATGATTTGAGCAAAAATTGCATTAAAGAACATGGATCTAAACAATATTTTTCCCAAGTTGCCTGACAGAATTTGTTCTGTAGCTTAAAATATGGAAGGGGGTCCATGGTGACTGGGTCTGTATTGAGGGGGAAGGCTGAGAGATCTGTACTGAGGGGGAATAAGGGCTGTGCAGGGGAATCTGTACAGGGGCAAAACTGGAGGGGGGGTAAACTGGGAGGAGGGGCCCATTTTTGGTTGTATTCTGTACCCTGGACTATTTGCGTTATGCACTTCTGAGCCCTGTCTGCATTTACCACTCCTGACCCCTGCACTCTCTTTGATACGCACTCCTGACCCAGAAATCTCTGCATTACGCAATCCTAACTCCTGTACTCTCTGAGATATGCACTCCTAACCCCTGCACTCTCTGTAATACACTCTCCTGACCACCATGCTCTTTGTGATACTCACTTCTGGCCTTGAACTCTTTGCGTTACACATTTCTGAGCCCTGCACGCTTTGAAATACACACTCCTGACCCCTGCACCTTCTGCGTTACACACTACTGAGCCCTGCACTCTCTGTGTTACATAATCCTGAGCCCTGCGTTTTCTGCAATACACACTCCTGCACTCCGCATCGCATACTTCTGACCCCTGCACTCTCTGTGTTACATACTCCTGACTGCATTAAGGTAAAAAAAACTTTGAGCCTTTAGAACTACTTTAATTGTGATGTATTTTAATATTTGGGGGTTGATTTATTAAAGGCAAATAGACCGTGCCCTTTGCAAAGTGCAGTTGCACCGTGCAAGTGCAATTGCTCCAGAGCTTAGTAAATGAGGTAAAGTTTCACTTTACAAAGAATACCCAATCACATGCAAGGAAAATTTAAAAAAAAAACTGCATTTTTATTTGCACACGATTGGATGATGGAAGTTAGCAGAACTTCTGCTCATTTACTAAGCTCTGAAGCAACTGCTTTTGTAAAGTGCACTGCCTATTTGCCCTTAGTAAATCAACCCCTTAGTCTCTTCCTATACTCTGGAGCACATTTTTATGAGATATGAAATCATCTGAATTTGATCCATGTTATTTTATCAATTATTGAGTTGAAATAGTAATAAAAAAAAATTAAAATTGTTCACTTGTTAAATGCACATTTCATGCAAAAGATACGTCTATAACTAGGTGATATTTCTGTTTGTGATTTCTGATTTTTAGGATATAAATATAATGAGAAAATTACCTCATCCATCGTGCATTGAGACTACTGATACATGAGGTCCTTTTAAAGGGTCGTAATTATCTAAACTGAGTTAGGTATTTGAATATACAAAGATTTTTTTAATTCAGATAAAAAAAAGCTAACCCACAACTGTATTTTGCTCTAGTAGGTTGGTGTGATGGACAACCTGGTCACAGATGAGAAGGACTTTCCAAAGTGTAAATTGAAAAAAAAACTAGTAATTATAACCATAAAAAGTCAGAATTCCATGACTGACCATTAGGTACAACCTAATGAAATGAGAACTGATAGATACAGGAGCATCTCCTGCACATCACATCAGCACAGCATGGAGGCACTTAATGTTCACCTCTTGAATGAGGGCCAGGAATAAAAAACAGATGTTGAGTGGGACCCCTGCCAGTGCATGCCTTCTTTATCACTTATCTCTACTAAGTTACATTTAGCAATCATTTTATCACTTCTTCACTCCTAAATGAATCACCTTACACAAACCAGTTCTCCTGTCTCATTCTAAACATGACATTTTTAGTCTGTGTATTTTTTTCTGGGGGTGAGAAGATAACAGGCCAGAGTAGTTTTAGCTCTCACTGTTAAATTTCCGAGGAACCAACCTGTTCCAAGTTGGCTAGAAGCAGAAAATCTGCATTATAAATGTAACATGTATAAATGCATGATGAGGTTGGCTACTGATATACCTAAGTAATCAGTGGACTATAACAGGGATCATCTAGTTTCACAGATTTAAGAAGGACTAGTACTGCTCTATGCTTTGAAATAACCTACATGCGTTCCAGACAGGGGCGTAGATAAGGGAGGAGTCAGGGGGGTTCAAACCCCTCCCCAGAGCATCCCGGCAAAATGACCAGACAGTGTCCCTGCTGTTTAGCCTCAACAACGGCACAGTAGAAGCAATCAGAGTTTCATGCCGGCAAATGCTGGCAATTGACAGTGCATGGTTGAGGGAACTCCTAGACTCCTCCTCGAGGTATCATATGACACATGCAGAAGTTTTCCTATTTATGTGCCGTGCTGAATCTGAGGGCTGGTAAGTGGGGAGGCATACATTTTCTGTTTTGGGAAGGAGAAAGTGAGAATTCCAGCCTGCGGGAGTTTCTTTTAGTGGGGAGGTTAAGGAAAGTGGGTGGGTTTGCTTTTGGAGATTTTGTTGTAGAGAAGTTTACAGGAGGTGGTTAATGGCAGGGATTTGCTTCTGGGAGTTTGATGAAGGGAGATTTTCTTCATAATTAGGAATCTTTGCTGGGGGAGAAGGTATTGACTCAGGGAGATATTTTTGCTTTGGGGGGGGTTGGTTTAGAAACAGGGGGGGTTTAATTTTTGGAGGAGGGAGATATTTTACAGTGGGAATCTTTGCTTGGGAAGGGAGGGTTCTTAAGAGGGAGAGGGGGATTGTTTTACTTTAAAAGAGATGTTTTGTTTTTTTTAATTATACTTACCTAGGTGGATGGAGCATCGATCCAATGTTGCATCTGTCCCCAGCTGCTACTAAGATCAACAATAGAGCGGTTAAACTCCCTGGCAGTATGATTATTTCGGATTTTAGGTGCTGAAAGCGGTACAATTATTTTGCATGGAAATTTGGCGTTTTATATTGTAGGTCTGTAATTCTTAACAATAACACACTTAAATCTGTCCAAACAAGAGTCTAGTAGATATCCCGGGTATGATAAAGTTTGAAACACAAAAACATAAATTATAATATAATAAATAAAAATAAATAATTTGGAAAAAAAAAAATAATAATAATAAAAAAAATTTCCCCACGATTCACTATCTCTCAATTCTGCAAGTGTTCTAATTTACTATCGCTGTTTTCTAGCTGGTCTAAAGCCACTTTTGACGTAAAGGGACACTTTTTGGTTGCTATGGACAATCTCCAGTTTCCAGGCAGAAAGAACAGTATATATAATATAAAACTGCATGCAGGGCATAGGACAAAGCACTGGGGACAAAAGGGATGTGAAATGATTTCATATAGTACTGTAATCTGTAAGATTACAGTACTGTATGTGTTATGATTTTTACAAATTTTTAAATTTGCCGCCAGGCTCCGCCCCCGTGCGTCGCAACGCTCGCAGGGAACGGAGCCTGGCAAGGAGAGGCTTCGGGGGAGGACAGAGCCCTCGGACACTGCGGGGGACATCGCAGGATCCCGGGGACAAGGTAAGTAAAGCCACAACAGGATACTGCGATGCAATCCCGAGTGTGGCTCGGGGTTACCGCTAATGGTCCTGAATTTTAACCCCGAGCCACACTCGGGAAAACCGCCAGGGAGGCTACAGACCGCTGATCACTCAGTTCTCAGCCTTCAGTGAGCAAAGAGTGGTGACTGTCAGTCTCTGGCTTTGCCCCCTCCCCCTAAACTCACTGGAATTCCAGGCTGTGGAGGGGGCAGGAGTGGCTGGCTCAGGGTCTCTGCGGCTCACTGAGAGGCTGAGCGAGCTGCTGGTCCAGGCATCTGGGTGAGTCCTGACTATAAAGTTAGGATCTTTCCACAGCCTGGACCTGCTGAGCGATATCAGCTGACAGCAGGCTATAAGTGTCTGTCGGCTAAAAATGGGTCACAAAATTGCAGAATGAACTGCGCTCCTCCCCAGGAGAAGTACAACCAAGCGGTATGCCGTCCCTTCAGAGCGCATGCACCGGTGAAATCACCGGCTGCTTTCCATGTGAATATCTTCTAAACACCATATGTTTAGGAGATATTCACTATACCTACAGGTACGCATTATTATAGGCTTACTTGTAGGTACAAGTTCAAAAGCTGGGTTTACTACAGTTTAAGACTGAATAAAAGCCAACCATATTGACCAGGTGCAAAGGGCACCATCCTGTGGTAGGCAGTGCACAATATTTTTTTTTCATCTCTTAAAACATTTTATAACATTTCTTAGGACACAGTTTTTTAAGGTTTAAATAAATCACTGAATTTACTGCCTACCACAATATGTTGCCCCTTGCACCTGCTCAACTTGCACAGTAAGGTTAGATAAAATCCAGTCTTGGGTCTCATTCATAGATCCTACATGACCATGGTGCAGCAAGTATACAGCAAATACCTTCACCCGGGATCAGATGTTCCAATATCTGCTCAGCCTGTACACCTGAATGATGGTCTGAAAAGAGCCAAGGCTGTCTGCTGCTGTAAACATGTATCCACCTGTATCTGCACATCCAATGGTTACCTGCAGGTAGGGATACATTTTTGCCCTTGGATAAAATCTCTCTGCATCCAGGGTCAGAAATTTGTCCCTAACAGCAGGTAATCACTGTGACCCACGGTTTGTTAGTGTGTCGCTCAGGCTCAATCGATGTGCGGAGTAATGTAGATGATACCAAATGTGCTGCAGGAGTGTCGGCGAGGGATGGAGCTCATCCCAGCTCCTGTAGTCAATGAAGGGAAGAGAGAAAAAAAATGCCTGGTGCCGCATATCCACAGAGTCCTATGGCAATGTAGTAGTCATGGGAGAGACTACCTCAGCCTGGGTTCCCACCAGGACACATCCCAATGTGTTTTTCTTTGTCCCCCGGAGCTTAAACATGGGGACCACTGGATGTGCAGATACCTGTTAACAGCAGTGGCTCTTTTCAGCCCATCACTTAGGTGAACAGGCTGAGCAGCTGACAAAAACTGGAACATCTGAGATTCTGGCTGTAGCTATTCATGGTATATTTGCCATTCCATGGCCATTTAGAACATATGAATGAGATCTAAAGCCTGGTTCACACAGTAAGAAAAAAAACTAGGGAGCTTAGGAGGAGCTCGCTGTACTAATAAGTACACTACCGCACCACAACTGAGTGCATTGTGTTCTATTCAGTTGAATGGGGATAATTTTTGCTGCGCTGCATTGCAAAGCCTCATGGCCCCACTCTGCTATCACATGTTTTTACCGTACCTCCCCCAACATAAAAGTGTAAATTATGCCTTTAAGTTTGAAAGACCTGAACCCCCCCCCAGGAAAAAAAATTATCTACGGCCCTGGTTCCAGATGCTGTTAAACAGTGTTCAGTGGGATTTAGAAACCAAAGCCTCCTTTAAGAAGGAAATCCTCGGGGGGCGTGGCCAAGATGGCGGACTGAGCGGACATCTACTCTGAGCTCTCCTGGAGTGTGATCCGCTAATCTGATCCCTACTGCTTTATTACGTGGTCTAGAACATCCCTGAGTTATCTGGATGCCTTCCAGGACTCCGAGCTATCAAAAGAGGGGTAAGAAATTGAAGTTCCCCCCCGAATATTCCGGAGGAGGAGAGCCCGACATCCCGCTCCATAAGATCCCCTGCGCGCCATAGCAACATGGCGTCGCAGACTGAACACGAGGCAGGCCCTGCTGATACTCCACCGGGACTGGTGGACCTTATGGAGGCTATAAACTCCTGCCAATCGGCCGTCGCCTCCTGCCAGACTACCCTAGCCTCTAAGATAGAGGAGGTTCAGCTAAATGTAGGTATCATAAGACAGGACTTGGATAAGATCAGGTCGTGGGTCTCGGAGACTGAGAGGCGGATAGGGGAAGCGGAAGACACGATCACGGATCATGGTGCCTCCATCCGCACTCTTCAGACGAAGGTTAGAGCCCTGGAGTATCGTGCGGAAGATGCGGAAAACCGCAGCAGGAGGAACAATCTTAGGATTGTGGGGCTCCCAGAAGGAGCGGAGGGGCGCTCCCCGGCCCTGTTTGCGGAGGAACTTTTGCAATCCTTGTTACCAGCAGCTCAGCTCTCCCCATACTTTGTGGTGGAAAGAGCCCACCGGGTGCCCCCCCGACCGGGACCTGAGGGCTCACCCCCACGTACTTTCATTCTCCGCCTGCTAAATTTTCGGGACAGGGATGAACTACTCAGGGCCTCCAGAGCCGCAGGTGAGCTCCCTTATAAAAATGTGCGACTTCTGCTGTTCCCGGACTATACCATTGAAACTCAGAGACAGCGTCGTTCTATGAAGATGATGCCCCTGCTTAGTCAGGAGAAGAACGAAACGATTCCACTATTGTTCTCCTTAACAATCACTCCACTAGCTCTGGGACAAGATCTCACACACCTACTCCACTGATTTTAGGGGTGTTGTGATGGTTCGCCCTGGTTGCACGACCTCAACTTAAGTTACCAGTTACCTGTTCTGGGGTTATGGGACTCATGTGCTCCTCAATGTTCCGGGGGGTGCGGGGTGGGGGGTGGGGGGGGGTTTGTTTTTGGGAAACAAGAGCTGTTTAGTGGCTTTAATCTTTTTTTATTTTCAGGTTGCGGTTGGTCTAATGTGCTATGTTACGTGTCCACCTCACGCACATTCCTTATGCAGGGGTGTATTGTATGATGTTGGGGAGCGCGTCTCCGGTGACCTCGGATGGGTTTTTTTGTCCCCTCCGGGGAGCTGGAGCCGTGCTTCCTTACTAGAGGGAGTGTGCTTTAGTGTTAATTTTGTTCCTTTTATTTTACTTGCATCTGTGTCATGCCGGATTGCTTAGTGGTATCATGTAATGTGCGGGGATTAAACTCGGCGGTGAAAAGATCCCTTGTACTTAATTACCTACGTAAACTCCACCCACAGGTGGTGATCTTACAGGAGACGCATCTTGTTGGTTCCCGCACTCTTGGTTTAAAGAGGGCATGGGTTGGCTCCCACTATCATGCGTCATATTCAAACTATGCCAGGGGAAATAGTGTGCTAGTTCAGAGAACCCTACAATTCCAATTGTTAAGCGTTCACCTTGACCCCGGAGGTAGATATATTATCCTACACTCTTTGATTGAAGAGACCCCCAATGTCATCATAGGAATTTATCCCCCCCCCCCAGCAGACGTAGGCCTACTTCATATTTTGATGCAACAAATCACACTGTTCAGAGTTAACAATGTCCTATTTATAGGAGACTTTAATATGACTATAGATGGGGGATTGGATAGGATGCAGAATACTGGCTCCCAGCAACAGGACCTTGCCCGTTGGGCATCTACCTTCCACATGATAGACCTCTGGAGACACTTTCATCCCTCTGATAGGGTGTTCACCTGCCTCTCCACTACGCACCGAACTATGTCCCGCATAGACCTGGCCTTTGCCTCCCCCGAACTTCTGCGGAGGGTGGTCTCTGCAGAGATCCTCCCACAAGGTATCTCAGATTATGCCCCTGTCTCAGTAACTATCCGACTTGCTCCTGTGGTGGGTGAGCAGATATGGAGACTATCTAAGTTCTGGATTGCGGACCCGGAGATCCAGGAAGAACTTCAGGAGGCATTATGTGGATTTTGGATAAACAACGCTGAATCCGCTGGGCACATGGTACAATGGGATGCTTTTAAGGCTTGGTTGAGGGGTGAATACATGACTCGTATATCTGCTAAAAAAAGACAGTCTGTGCAGTCTCTGAGGTTGCTGGAGGAACGTTCTAGGGAGAAGGAGGCGGAATTTGTGCGTTATCCCGATCAGACTCATTATGTTCACTGGCAGGATGTCTTGAGGGAGCTGTCTCTCTGTAGGGTTGAACTTACCAAGAAATCAATGTTAGATAGTGCACAGCGTGTATTCGAATACGGAGATAAAAATGGTAGGCTGTTGGCCTGGCTCGCCAGGGGACAGCATACCATTGCTCGCATTGGTAGACTGAAAGACTTAAGTGGCAGACTTCTAACAGCCCCGGCAGATATCAGTGCGAGGTTTCTGGAATTCTACCAGACTTTGTATTCCTCTAGAGCAGCCTTTGATTACTCACAATTGACCCAATATTTAGACCAGGTGCCCCTTCCTTCTCTGACACCAGAAAAAAGTGCTGAGTTAGACCAGGATATTTCCTTGGAGGAGGTACAAGACGCCCTTGGATCTATGCAGCAAGGGAAGGCCCCAGGGCCAGATGGAATTCCTATTGAATTCTATTCTGTATATCAGGAGTTCCTGGCGCCTAGGTTTAGGTCACTGATGCAGCAGTCTGTCACTTTGGATGCACTACCGGACTCTTTCTCTGAGGCGATTGTGGTGTTGGTGCCCAAACCCGGCAGGGACCCTGAAGAATGTGCCTCTTACCAGCCTATTTCTCTTATTAACGCTGATGCCAAACTTCTGGCTAAAATTCTGGCCAGGTGGATTGGCAAAGTGATAGAAGACCTTGTTCATATAGATCAAACTGGGTTTATGCCGGGGAAGGGTACCGACATCAACATACGCCGACTTTTCCTAAACCTGGCTGCCACTCATGATAATGCAGGCACAAGAGTCATAGCCTCTCTCGATGCGGAGAAGGCTTTTGACTCCATTGAGTGGGAGTATCTATGGGAGGTATTGAGAAGGTTTGGGATGGGCCCCAAACTTCTTCACTGGCTGGGTTTGTTGTATAGGGCTCCTAGAGCTAGAATCAGGGTAAATGATTCCCTTTCGGATGCCTTTCTCCTCCAGAGGGGAACCAGGCAAGGTTGCCCATTGTCCCCCAGTCTGTTTGCCCTGGCTCTTGAGCCACTGGCAACACTGGTTTGTGACTCTCGTCGTATTGGGGGACTCCGTGTTGGCCCTCTGGAGGAGAAGATATCCCTTTATGCGGACAACGCCCTCCTATATTTGCAAGATGCGGACTCTTCACTGCAGGCGGCCCTTGAAATTTTTGCTGAGTTTGGACGTTTTTCGGGGATCCGTATCAATTGGTCGAAGTCTGTGCTTTTCTCCCTGGACGTGCAGGCCAGGGACTTGAAGGAACAGCCTGTTTTGAGGTGGGTGGAGGAATTTACATACTTAGGCATTAAAATATCGCGCGATCTACGGTCTTACCGAAGACTTAATCTTCAACCTATACTCTCACGCTTAAGAGACCACTGTATCAAATGGACTAATCTCCCTCTTAACTTGCTAGGACGCATAAACGTTTTAAAGATGATTTATTTACCTAAGCTCAACTATTTCTTTCGAAACTGCCCTGTATGGTTATCCCAGTCCTTCTTCAAGGAGATAGATGCCTGCATTGGATCCTTCCTGTGGAGAGGATCCTCCCCTCGGATAGCTAGATCGACCCTTCAACTCCCTATCAGTTGTGGAGGTTTGGCCCTACCTAATTGGTTGGTGTACTATTGGGCGGCCATGTTGGTAACAGTCAGATGGTGGTTTGAACAATCTAAGGCAAATGCTGCAGTCTGCCTGGAGGCGGCGGTAGTGGGCTCCTTAAAGGAGCTTGGAAATTTGGTATATCGGGGAGCCTCATCTAGCCCTGCCCTTCTAGGTCCCACTAAGGCCACTTTACGAATATGGGGGGTGGCTAGGAAACGTTTTTTAGCCCCAGATAAATGGTCTCCCTACTGCCCGTTATGGGGAAATCCGGGCCTCCCACATTTTAGAACAATTCCTGACCCACAATTATGGGCCCGTTATGGGGTTAAGGTGCTGGGGGATATTGTCTCCTCCGGGGTCCTGATTTCTTTCCAGGACCTGAGAGGGAGGCATGGCCTTCCTATGGGGATGCTGTTTCGCTACTATCAAATGAGACACGCTTTCTGGGCTCAATTTCAGACACCGCCTATCCTTGTGGTGGATGCGGTGGAAGGACTCCTAGCTCAGGAAACCCTTCAGAAACCTCTCTCAGCACTATACCTGACGCTGCTGCGAGGGGACTCTAAAAAAATAGACGTATTGTGGGATAAATGGAAGGGTGATATCCCATCTCTGGACAGGGAGACTTGGGAGGAATGTTTTGAGGATAATTACCAACTAGTGATATCATCCAGAGATAAATTGACTCAGACCAAGTTCATACATAGAATTTACTTTACGCCTCAGAGACTGCACAGAATTTACCCGCAGAGATCCCCAAATTGCCCAAGATGCCAATCCACAGACAGCACCTATATACATATGTTTTGGACATGTCCTAGACTATCTCGATATTGGTCTGATATCTTTGATTTTCTGGACATACGTCTTCAGCTGCAGTTACCTAGGACGGCAGAGTTGGCCCTACTGGGCATACAGGACGATGACCAAAGACCTAGGTATACTAAGCTCCTGCTTTCCTTATTACTCTTCTATGCAAAAAAAGAGATATTGCTGAAGTGGACCTCCCCCCTCCCACCCACAATGGGATCTTGGATGGCCTCGGTTAATGCCGTTCTACCAATGTACAAGTTAACATATATGAATAGAGGATGTCCCCAAAAATTTGAGAAGGTGTGGAGGCACATCACGGATCTTGTGGACAGATTACTGGGAGGGGCTGGGGAAGACCCGGCTGTCATGGTGCACGTTGGCACCAATGACAAAGTCATAGGCAGATGGAGTGTCCTAAAGAACGATTTTAGGGACTTAGGAGCTAAATTGAGGAAAAGGACTTCCAAGGTAGTATTCTCAGGAATATTACCGGTACATCGAGCCACACCAGAAAGGAAGAGGGAGATTAGGGAAGTAAACAAGTGGCTGAAGAGCTGGTGTAGTAAGGAGGGGTTTGGGTTCTTGAAGGACTGGGCCGACTTCTCAGTCGGTAACCGGTACTATAGAAAGGACGGACTGCACCTAAATGAGGAGGGTGCAGATCTGCTGGGAATGAATATGGCCAAAAAGTTAGAGGGGTTTTTAAACTAGGCGATGGGGGGGAGGGTCCAGAGGCAGAGATAGCCAGCGCGGAAGATATTCCAGAGGGTAGTATTGGGGGCATTAGTGGCAGGTTAACCAAAGCACAAAAACACAAGGTGAGTATAGTAGCAAGTCCTAGTTGCAATCTCGAAACACCCAATACGAGGACAATATGCGACCGGTCTAAACTATGTGGCATGTTCACCAATGCCAGGAGCATGGCAGACAAGATGGGTGAACTAGAGATACTGTTGTACGAGGAGGATTTGGATTTTGTGGGAATTTCAGAGACCTGGTTCAACAGCTCTCATGATTGGCTGGCAAACATTCAAGGGTATACCCTTTACCGCAAGGATAGGGAGGGTAAAAAAAGGGGAGGGGTATGCCTATATATCAAGAATAATGTACAAGTGAATGTGAGAGATGAAATCACTAAGGGCGCTAGGGAGGAGGTGGAATCCTTATGGATAGAGCTCCAAAGGGATGAAGCTAAGGGGAAAAATAATACTGGGAGTATGCTATAGGCCCCCTAACCTGAGGGAGGAAGTGGAGACGGATCTCCTATCACAAATTGGATTAGCAGCAAGGATGAGAAGTGTTATCATAATGGGGGATTTTAATTATCCAGACATAGACTGGGTGGAGGGAACCGCGCATTCATTTAAGGCTCGCCAATTCCTTAATGTCTTGCAGGACAATTTTATGGGTCAGATGGTAGACGCACCAACTAGAAATAAAACATTACTGGATCTACTGATTACCAACAATACAGACCTGATCACGGATGTGGAAATACGGGGCAATTTAGGTAACAGCGATCACAGGTCAATTAGTTTCAGTATAAATCACACAAATAGGAAACATAAAGGGAATACAAAGACACTGAATTCAAAAGAGCCAACTTCCCTAAACTACAAACCTTGCTAAAAGGCATAAACTGGGATAAAATATTAGGAACAAAGAATACGGAGGAGAGATGGGTTTGCTTTAAGAGCATTTTAAATAAGGGTATTAGCCAATGTATCCCATTGGGTAATAAATTTAAAAGAGCGAACAAAAGTCCTGGATGGCTTAACTCCAATGTAAAAATGCATATAAAAGCAAAGCAGAAGGCCTTCAAAAAATACAAGGTTGAGGGATCATCCTCAGCATTCAGACTTTATAAAGAATGCAACAGGAAATGTAAGGGTGCAATTAGGACGGCTAAGATAGAACATGAAAGACACATAGCGGAGGAGAGCAAAAAAAATCCCAAGAAATTCTTTAACCACTTGACGACCGCCTCACGCCGATTTACGTCGGCAAGGTGGCACGGACAGGCAAAATCACGTACATGTACGTGATTTGCCTTCCGCGGGTGGGGGGTCCGATCGGACCCCCCCCCGGTGCCCGAGGCGGTCGTCTTTTCTCCCACGGCGATCGGAGATGAGGGGGAGGCCATCCGTTCGTGGCCCCCCCCTCGCGATCGCCGCCGGCCAAAGAGAACATTCCTTTGCTGCTGTATGCTAAACAGCAGCAAAGGAAATGATGTCATCTCTCCTCGGCTCGGTAATTTCCGTTCCGGCCCGAGGAGAGAAGACAAGTGAGTGAGTGCACAACACACACACACACAGTAGAACATGCCAGGCACACAAAACACCCCGATCCCCCCCCCGATCGCCCCCCCGATCCCCCCCCAATCACCCCCCCCCCCCTGTCACAAACTGACACCAGCAGTTTTTTTTTTTTTTTTCTGATTACTGTATTGGTGTCAGTTTGTGACAGTTACAGTGTTGGGACAGTTACTGTTACCCCCCTTTAGGTCTAGGATACCCCCCTAACCCCCCCTAATAAAGTTTTAACCCCTTGATCACCCCCTGTCACCAGTGTCACTAAGCGATCATTTTTCTGATCGCTGTATTAGTGTCGCTGGTGACGCTAGTTAGTGAGGTAAATATTTAGGTTCGCCGTCAGCGCTTTATAGCGACAGGGACCCCCATATACTATCTAATAAATGTTTTAACCCCTTGATTGCCCCCTAGTTAACCCTTTCACCACTGATCACTGATCTATACTAGCGTCCCCAGCAGTTTAGGGTTCCCAAAAACGCAGTGTTAGTGGGATCAGCCCAGATACCTGCTAGCACCTGCGTTTTGTCCCTCCGCCCGGCCCACCCAAGTGCAGTATCGATCGATCACTGTCACTTACAAAACACTAAACGCATAACTGCAGCGTTCGCAGAGTCAGGCCTGATCCCTGCGATCGCTAACAGTTTTTTTTGGTAGCATTTTGGTGAGCTGGCAAGCACCAGCCCCAGGCTGCGCCAGATTAGCGCCAGTACCACTGACACCCACGCACGTACCATACACCTCCCTTAGTGGTATAGTATCTGAACGGATCAATATCTGGTCCGATCAGATCTATACTAGCGTCCCCAGCAGTTTAGGGTTCCCAAAAACGCAGTGTTAGCGGGATCAGCCCAAATACCTGCTAGCACCTGCGTTGTGCCCCTCCGCCCAGCCCAGCCCAGCCCAGTCCACCCAAGTGCAGTATCGATCGATCACTGTCACTTACAAGGCACTAAACGCATAACTGCAGCGTTCGCAGAGTCAGGCCTAATCCCTGCGATCGCTAACAGTTTTTTTGGTAGCATTTTGGTGAACTAGCAAGCACCGGCCCCAGGCAGCGTCAGGTTAGCGCCAGTACCGCTAACACCCACGCACGCAGCATACGCCTCCTTTAGTGGTATAGTATCTGAACGGATCAATATCTGATCCGATCAGATCTATACTAGCGTCCCCAGCAGTTTAGGGTTCCCAAAAACGCAGTGTTAGCGGGATCAGCCCAGATACCTGCTAGCACCTGCGTTTTGCCCCTCCGCCCGGCCCAGCCCAGCCCACCCAAGTGCAGTATCGATCGATCACTGTCACTTACAAAACACTAAACGCATAACTGCAGCGTTTGCAGAGTCAGGCCTGATCCCTGCGATCGCTAACAGTTTTTTTGGAAGCTTTTTATTGAACTGGCAAGCACCAGCGGCCTAGTACACCCCGGTCGTAGTCAAACCAGCGCTGCAGTAACACTTGGTGACGTGGCGAGTCCCATAAGTGCAGTTCAAGCTGGTGAGGTGGCAAGCACAAGTAGTGTCCCGCTGCCACCAAAAAGACAAACACAGGCCCGTCATGCCCATAGTGCCCTTCCTGCTGCATTCGCCAATCCTAATTGGGAACACACCGCTTCTGCAGCGCCCGTACTTCCCCCATTCACATCCCCAACCAAATGCAGTCGGCTGCATGAGAGGCATTTTTATGTCCTCCCGAGTACCCCTACCCAACGAACCCCCCCAAAAAGATGTTGTGTCTGCAGCAAGCGCGGATATAGGCGTGACACCCGCTATTATTGTCCCTCCTGTCCTGACAATCCTGGTCTTTGCATTGGTGAATGTTTTGAACGCTACCATGCACTAGTTATTAGCGTAGGGTACAGCATTGCACAGACTAGGTATACTTTCACAGGGTCTCCCAAGATGCCATCGCATTTTGAGAGACCCGAACCTGGAACCGGTTACAGTTATAAAAGTTAGTTACAAAAAAAGTGTAAAAAAAAAAATATATATATAAAATACAAAAAAATAGTTGTCGTTTTATTGTTCTCTCTCTCTATTCTCTCTCTCTATTGTTCTGCTCTTTTTTTACTGTATTCTATTCTGCAATGTTTTATTGTTATTGTTATTGTTATTATGTTTTATCATGTTTGTTTTTCAGGTATGTAATTATTTATACTTTACTGTTTACTGTGCTTTATTGTTAACCATTGTTAACCATTTTTTTGTCTTCAGGTACGCCATTCACGACTTTGAATGGTTATACCAGAATGATGCCTGCAGGTTTAGGTATCATCTTGGTATCATTCTTTTCAGCCAGCGGTCGGCTTTCATGTAAAAGCAATCCTAGTGGCTAATTAGCCTCTAGACTGCTTTTACAAGCCGTGGGAGGGAATGCCCCCCCCCCCACACCGTCTTCCGTGTTTTTCTCTGGCTCTCCTGTCTCAACAGGGAACCTGAGAATGCAGCCGGTGATTCAGCCAGCTGACCATAGAGCTGATCAGAGACCAGAGTGGCTCCAAACATCTCTATGGCCTAAGAAACCGGAAGCTACGATCATTTTATGACTTAGATTTCGCCGGATGTAAATAGCGCCATTGGGAAATTGGGGAAGCATTTTATCACACTGATCTTGGTGTCATCAGATGCTTTGAGGGCAGAGGAGAGATCTAGGGTCTAATAGACCCCAATTTTTTCAAAAAAGAGTACCTGTCACTACCTATTGCTATCATAGGGGATATTTGCATTCCCCGAGATAACAATAAAAATGATAAAAAAAAAAAAAAAAAATGAAAGGAACAGTTTAAAAATAAGATAAAAAAGCAAAAAAATAATAAAGAAAAAAAAAAAAAAAAAAAAAAAAAAGCACCCCTGTCGCCCCCTGCTCTCGCGCTAAGGCGAACGCAAACGGCGGTCTGTCGTCAAACGTAAACAGCAATTGCACCATGCATGTGAGGTATCGCCGCGAAGGTCAGATCGAGGGCAGTAATTTTTGCAGTAGACCTCCTCTGTAAATCTAAAGTGGTAACCTGTAAAGGCTTTTAAAGGCTTTTAAAAATGCATTTATTTTGTTGCCACTGCACGTTTGTGCGCAATTTTAAAGCATGTCATGTTTGGTATCCATGTACTCGGCCTAAGATCATCTTTTTTATTTCATCAAACATTTGGGCAATATAGTGTGTTTTAGTGCATTAAAATTTAAAAAAGTGTGTTTTTTCCCCAAAAAATGCGTTTGAAAAATCGCTGCGCAAATACTGTGTGAAAAAAAAAAATGAAACACCCACCATTTTAATCTGTAGGGCATTTGCTTTAAAAAAATATATAATGTTTGGGGGTTCAAAGTAATTTTTTTGCAAAAAAAAATAACTTTTTCATGTAAACAATGAGTGTCAGAAAGGGCTTTGTCTTTGTGTGGTTAGAAGAGTTGGTGATGTGTGACATAAGCTTCTAAATGTTGTGCATAAAATGCCAGGACAGTTCAAAACCCCCCCAAATGACCCCATTTTGGAAAGTAGACACCCCAAGCTATTTGCTGAGAGGCATGTCGAGTCCATGGAATATTTTATATTGCGACACAAGTTGCGGGAAAGAGACAAATTTTTTTTTTTTTTTTTTTTTTTTTTTGCACAAAGTTGTCACTAAATGATATATTGCTCAAACATGCCATGGGAATATGTGAAATTACACCCCAAAATACATTCTGCTGCTTCTCCTGAGTACGGGGATACCACATGTGTGAGACTTTTTGGGAGCCTAGCCGCGTACGGGACCCCGAAAACCAAGCACCGCCTTCAGGCTTTCTAAGGGCGTGAATTTTTGATTTCACTCTTCACTGCCTATCACAGTTTCGGAGGCCATGGAAAGCCCAGGTGGCACAAAACCCCCCCAAATGACCCCATTTTGGAAAGTAGACACCCAAAGCTATTTGCTGAGAGGTATAGTGAGTATTTTGCAGACCTCACTTTTTGTCACAAAGTTTTGAAAATTGAAAAAAGAAAAAAAAAAAAGTTTTTTCTTGTCTTTCTTCATTTTCAAAAACAAATGAGAGCTGCAAAATACTCACCATGCCTCTCAGCAAATAGCTTGGGGTGTCTACTTTCCAAAATGGGGTCATTTGGGGGGGGGGTTTGTGCCACCTGGGCATTCCATGGCCTCCGAAACTGTGATAGGCAGTGAAGAGTGAAATCAAAAATTTTCACCCTTGGAAATCCTGAAGGCGGTGCTTGGTTTTCGGGGCCCCGTACGCGGCTAGGCTCCCAAAAAGTCCCACACATGTGGTATCCCCATACTCAGGAGAAGCAGCTAAATGTATTTTGGGGTGCAATTCCACATATGCCCATGCCCTGTGTGAGCAATATATCATTTAGTGACAACTTTGTGCAAAAAAAAAAAAAAAAAAAAAAAGTGTCACTTTCCCGCAACTTGTGTCAAAATATAAAATATTCCATGGACTCAATATGCCTCTCAGCAAATAGCTTGGGGTGTCTACTTTCCAAAATGGGGTCATTTGGGGGGGTTTTGTGCCACCTGGGCATTCCATGGCCTCTGAAACTGTGATAGGCAGTGAAGAGTGAAATCAAAAATTTACACCCTTAGAAATCCTGAAGGCGGTGCTTGGTTTTCGGGGCCCCGTACGCGGCTAAGCTCCCAAAAAGTCCCACACATGTGGTATCCCCATACTCAGGAGAAGCAGCTGAATGTATTTTGGGGTGCAATTCCACATAGGCCCATGGCCTGTGTGAGCAATATATCATTTAGTGACAACTTTTTGTAAATATTTTTTTTTTTTTTTTTCTTTGTCATTATTCAATCACTATTCAATCACTATTCAATGGGTTCAACATGCCTCTCAGCAATTTCCTTGGGGTGTCTACTTTCCAAAATGGGGTCATTTGGGGGGGGGTTTGTACTGCCCTGCCATTTTAGCACCTCAAGAAATGACATAGGCAGTCATAAACTAAAAGCTGTGTAAATTACAGAAAATGTACCCTAGTTTGTAGACGCTATAACTTTTGCGCAAACCAATAAATATATGCTTATTGACATTTTTTTTACCAAAGACATGTGGCCGAATACATTTTGGCCAAAATGTATGACTAAAATTTAGTTTATTGGATTTTTTTTATAACAAAAAGTAGAAAATATCATTTTTTTTCAAAATTTTCGGTCTTTTTCCGTTTATAGCGCAAAAAATAAAAACTGCAGAGGTGATCAAATACCATCAAAAGAAAGCTCTATTTGTGGGAAGAAAAGGACGCAAATTTCGTTTAGGTACAGCATTGCATGACCGCGCAATTAGCAGTTAAAGCGACGCAGTGCCAAATTGGAAAAAGACCTCTGGTCCTTAGGCAGCATAATGGTCCGGGGCTCAAGTGGTTAAGTATGTAAACAGTAAAAAAGGGAGGACAGACCATATTGGCCCCATAAAGAATAAGGAAGGACATCTGGTTACAAAGGATGGGGAGATGGCAAAGGTATTGAATTTATTCTTCTCCTCAGTCTTCACAAGTGAATCAGGGGGCTTCAGTAACCAAAACTGCAGTGTTTATCCTCATGACACAACACAGGAAGCACCTCCATGGTTAACAGAGGACGGAATTAAAATTAGACTTGAGAAACTTAACATTAATAAATCACCGGGACCAGATGGCTTGCATCCAAGGGTACTTAGGGAACTCAGTCAAGTGATTGCCAGACCGTTGTTCCTAATTTTTACAGATAGTCTACTGACTGGAATGGTACCAGCTGATTGGAGAAAAGCCAATGTAGCACCAATATTTAAAAAGGGCCCAAAATACATCCCTGGGAATTACAGACCAGTTAGCCTAACATCAATAGTATGTAAACTCTTGGAGGGGATGATAAGGGACTATATACAAGATTTTAGTAATAAGAACGGTATCATTAGCAGTAATCAGCATGGATTCATGAAGAATCGCTCTTGCCAAACCAATCTATTAACCTTCTATGAAGAGGTGAGTTGCCATCTAGATAAAGGAAGGCCCGTAGACGTGGTGTATCTGGATTTTGCAAAAGCATTTGACACAGTTCCCCATAAATGTTTACTGTACAAGATAAGGTCCATTGGCATGGACCATAGGGTGAGTACATGGATTGAAAACTGGCTACAAGGGCGAGTTCAGAGGGTGGTGATAAATGGAGAGTACTCGGAATGGTCAGGGGTGGGTAGTGGGGTTCCCCAGGGTTCTGTGCTGGGACCAATCCTATTTAATTTGTTCATAAACGATCTAGAGGATGGGATAAAGAGTTCAATCTCTGTATTTGCAGACGATACTAAACTAAGCAGGGCAATAACTTCTCCGCAGGACGTGGAAACCTTGCAAAAAGACTGAACAAATTAATGGGGGTGGGCGACTACATGGCAAATGAGGTTCAATGTAGAAAAATGTAAAATAATGCATTTGGGTGGCAAAAATATGAATGCAATCTATACACTGGGGGGAGAACCTCTGGGGGAATCTAGGATGGAAAAGGACCTGGGGGTCCTAGTAGATGATCGGCTCAGCAATGGCATGCAATGCCAAGCTGCTGCTAACAAAGCAAACAGAATATTGGCATGCATTAAAAGGGGGATCAACTCCAGAGATAAAACGATAATTCTCCCGCTCTACAAGACTCTGGTCCGGCCGCACCTAGAGTATGCGGTCCAGTTCTGGGCACCAGTCCTCAGGAAGGATGTACTGGAAATGGAGCGAGTACAAAGAAGGGCAACAAAGCTAATAAAGGGTCTGGAGGATCTTAGTTATGAGGAAAGGTTGCAAGCACTGAACTTATTCTCTCTGGAGAAGAGACGCTTGAGAGGGGATATGATTTCAATTTACAAATACCGGACTGGTGACCCCACAATAGGGTTAAAACTTTTTCGCAGAAGAGAGTTTAACAAGACTCGTGGCCACTCATTAAAATTAGAAGAAAAGAGGTTTAACCTTAAACTACGTAGAGGGTTCTTTACTGTAAGAGCGGCAAGGATGTGGAATTCCCTTCCACAGGCGGTGGTCTCAGCGGGGAGCATTGATAGCTTCAAGAAACTATTAGATAAGCACCTGAATGACCGCAACATACAGGGATATACAATGTAATACTGACACATAATCACACACATAGGTTGGACTTGATGGACTTGTGTCTTTTTTCAACCTCACCTACTATGAGGCCATGGTCTGATCCTATGTAAATCACACTATCATGTAGGTACATCTACGCATCTGTTCCCTACATGTTGCAGATGTCTAGACTTGTCCTGGTGGGGGCCGCTGGCTGCCCCCTCCCCCCTTCCTTTTGCACTATTGAATACGGGTGAAAAGAACACTGCCTACGATTTAGTTGGGATTAGATCTGAGATCTTCCATTATGTATGTTATATACTGTGCACTGCCAATGTATTACTGTTCTCTCATGACTGTATCCACTGCAATATTTCATGCCTTGTAAATGCAATGTGAACCACTTCTTCCTTCAATAAAGACCAACCTTGTTGTTAAAAAAAAAAAAAAAAAAGAAAGAAGGAAATCCTCCATATCTTAGAATGCGGAAATCATTTTTGCACTGTGATCTATAATTTCACAATGATGTTTACTTTTGGCAATTAAAGTGGCCATGGAAATTGTTTGATTTTATCCTGCTATTCATACAACCATTATTGTAATTGTTTAGTGGTGTGCACTGGGGCATTGTCATTCTGGAATATGGGAACATTATAACAGGACAATGTTTACACCAAAGGTATGTAAAATGTCCTCATACTTCTTGGGCATTATATGGATAAAGGATAATAGTCATACCTACAAACCCCCATAAAATGACTGTTCCTGTCATTATAGATCCCCCTTCACATGTAACAGATAGCAACAGACACTGGGGGTAATTTATCAAAACTGGAGCAGCCAGAATATGGAGCAGATGTGCATGCCATGGCATCCGATGCTACTTTTAATTTTCAAAGCTTAACTATATAAGCTGAAGATAGAAGCTGATTGGTTGCCATGCACAGATTCTGGCTGCTCCAGTTTTAATAAATTCAGCTCATTGTGCATTACATAGTTAATCTGGTTGAAAAAAGACATAAGTCCATCCAGTTCTCCAAAGGTAAATCCAACCTTGACATATTAAACACTATTCATCAGATTAGATTACTTTTTCCGCCTTATTTATCTCTCTCAATTGTAAAGCAGGAGCTCTTAAATCATTTCAGGAATTGAAGGAGGAATATGATATACCAAGTCAGTCTTTTTACAAATATGTACAAGTTATACATGCCCTGGGTATACAATTTAGAGAAAGGCCCTTGGAGTGGAGTGATATGGCAAGTCTTAGCAAAGTAATTAAAGCAAATTCGTCTAAAGGACTATTTTCAGTTGTTTATGACAATATATATGTGCGTTGGTGAAAAAGGGGGACGTGAAGCTTCCTTGTAGGAGCTGATGGGAGGAGGATCTGGGAAATATAGCAGAGGGGAAGTGGAAACCAATATTGGAGTCAGGTCCGTTAGTCTCCCTATCTTCATCACCGGCAATATCCCATTTGTTGCTGCTGCACAGAGTGAATTGTACCCCCCCCCCCAATTATTTTTTTTAGTTGGAGACCCGGTGCTAAATGCCCACATTGTAGAGCCTCAGAAGGAGATCTTCTCCATATGATATGGAGGTGCCCAAAAGGTAAATAGATATTGGAGGGAGGTTATCTGTACTATAAATTAAGTCTTAGTCTAGACCCAATGGTATGTATACTAGGGTATATGGAGGAAGACAATAATGCAAAGGGCAGAAGAATGGCAATACTCATGTGTTTGTTTTTAGCACGACAATTGATCCCAAGGAAATGGCTGGCAAAGGAACCCATTTACTGGTGTGGAATGGGAGAGAGAGGTAAACGATACAATAAGAAAAGAAAAATTGGTCTACACCAAAAGGGAAGCACAAAGGTGTATAGGAGGAAGTGGGGACCCTGGATAGACAGAAAATTGCCTCATCACACCTCCACATTCCCCTTCTGCATGTCCTGGCTTCTTCCTACCGTCCCTACTCCTCTACCGCATGTCCTGGCCTCATTATACCTTCCACACTCCTCTACCACATGTCCTGGCCTCATTATACCTTCCAAACTCCTCTCCCACATGCCCTGGTCTCATTAACTTCCATACTTCTCTCCCACATGTCCTGGCCTCATCATACCTTCCACACTCCTTTCCCACATGTACTGGTCTCATTAACTTCCATACCTCTCTCCCACATGTCCTGGCCTCATCATACCTTCCACACTCCTTTCCCACATGTCCTGGCCTCATTAACTTCCATACTCCTCTCCTGCATTTCCTGGCATTATCACACATTCCGCACTTCTTCTGCACATACTGACTCATCATAACCTCCACACTTCTCTGGCCCTGTTACCCCTAATTTTCACACTTTTGCCTGAATAAGAGCCCATTAATAGCTCACTAAAACAACATTTCATTCATTTTTCAATTCTTGAGGCAATTAGTAGCCATTCAGACTTCACGTCTCACTACTCTACTTACAGTAAACTGAAATGTGATTGGTTGCAACAAGTTATTATAATTTACATATTATCACTGTTCCTAGTAATGCCTTACTAAATAAAACCAAATATGTGCAATCCATACCATCTCCAGGGTCAATGATCTCCACCGTTGTCACTTCTGGAAACTCCAAGGCCGCCATGACAGGCTCTGACAGTGCTATCTGGAAGGTTTCAGACTGTTCATACTCTCCATCAGTTAGGATGCGCACTCTCCATGTTGCTGTGGTCTGACCCGGATTAAACTGGACTTGTTTCTGAGCCTTTCCTCTGAAGTCTTTGTCCTTCTCTGCTGTGCCATCCACGGTGCCAATACCTGGAGAAGAAATGCACATTGCAAAATGTCAAACGTCTGCCTGATTTGTTGTGAATGCAATATATAATTTACCAATAACCCAGTAGTAATTAAATCTAAACACCAGGCAGATATAAAAGACACAAATTAATGTAGCTCAGTATTCAACAGCAAATTATTAAAAGGTATTTTTTAAATGTAACTAGTGTAAGTACTTGAGTTTGGCTTGATTTTAGCCACTTTTAATCCCTTTTAATGCAGCAATTAGTCTGGGTAAAACTGAGATCCAATCAGAGTCAGAGGAGCCATGCAAATATGCTGAAAAGGAGCAAGCTGAGAGGATAAGAAAATACAGTAATCAGAGGGATAACCCTATCAGTCTCCCACTGCTCCTTAAAGGGTAACTCCATTGTTGCTGAAAAAAACAATTTCCTCTGGGTGATCAATGTACACTGCAAGGATTTTAACAAACTTTGTTGCAGAGTTTGTTAAAATCCTGTTTCTGCTTTGCAGAGTGATTCTGAATGGGAGTGATTTTTTTCATTATTAATCAGCTCATGCATTTCCAAAGTTCTAATGAGGAAAGCTAACAGATCTGCTCCCCTTTAAAAGTGTTTAACCCTTTGGGAGTAATCTTAACAAAAATGCAATTTCTGCTGCAGAGGATTCCTAAAATCAGATTTACAGTGAGGGAAAAAAGTATTTGATCCCCTGCTGATTTTGTATGTTTGCCCACTGACAAAGAAATGATCAGTCTATAATTTTGATGATAGGTTTATTTTAACAGTGAGAGACAGAATAGCAGCAAAAAAATCCAGAAAAAAAGCATTTAAAAAAAGTTGTAAATTGATTTGCATTTTAATGAGTGAAATAAGTATTTGACCTCTTCACAAAACATGACTTAGTACTTGGTGTCAAAACCCTTGTTGCCAATCACAGAGGTTAGATGTTTTTTGTAGTTGGCCACCAGGTTTGCACACATCTCAGGAGGGATTTTGTCCCACTCCTCTTTGCAGATCCTCTCCAAGTCATTAAAATTTTGCGGCTGACATTTGGTACCTTGGACCTTTAGCTCCCTCCACATATTTTCTTTGGGATTAAGGTCTGGAGAATGGCTAGGTCACACCAGGACCTTAATGTACTTCTTCTTGAGCCACTCCTTTGTTGCCTTGGCCGTGTGTGCTTTCTTGAGCAGGGGGACCTGGTGACCGCTGCAGGATTTCAGTCCCTCGTGGCATAGTGCGTTACCAATTGTTTTCTTGGTGACTATGGTCCCAGCTGCCTTGAGATCATTGACAAGATTCTCCTGTATTGTTCTGGGCTGATTCCTCACCATTCTCATGATCATTGACACTCCACGAGGTGAGATCTTGCATGGAGCTCCAGACAGAGGGAGATTAACAGTTATTTTGTGTTTCTTCCATTTGCAAATAATCACACCAACTGTTGTCATCCTCTCACCAAGCTACTTGCTGATGGTCTTGTAACCCATTCCAGCCTTGTGTAGGTCTACAATCTTGTCCCTGACATCCTTGGACAGCTCTTTGATCTTGCCCATGGTGGAGAGATTGGAATCTGATTGATCCACTGCTTCTGTGGACAGGTAACAAGCTGAGATTAGGAGCACTCCCTTTAAGAGAGTGCTCCTAATCTCAGCTTGTTACCTGTTGTCACGTACCAGACGGTAGAGCCTGATATGCAGGGAGCGGCCTCTCTTACTCCTCTGATTCTGGCCCCCTGATAGAGCAGACAGGAGGCAGACAAAAGAAGAGTGACAATTTTGAAAAAAACATAATATCTTTTACTTTTTGCTATAATAAATATTCCACATTTTTTATCAAAAAAATGTTTTTAATCAGTTTAGGCCGATATGTATTCTTCTACATATTTTTGGTAAAAAAAAATCGCAATAAGCGTATATTGATTGGTTTGCGCAACAGTTATTGCGTCCACAAAATAGGGGATAGTTTTATGGCATTTTTATTATTATTTTTTTTTTTACTAGTAATGGTGGCGATCTGCGATTTTTATCGGGACTGCGACATTATGGCGTACACATCAGACACTTTTGACACATTTTTGAAACCACTGACAATTATACAGCAATCAGTGCTATAAAAATGCACTGATTACTGTGTAAATGTCACTGGCAGGGAAGGGGTTAACACTAGGGGGCGATCAAGGGGTTAATTGTGTTCCCTATGTGTGTGTTCTAACTGTGGAGGGAGTGGGACTGACTAGGAGGAGACAGAGATCGGTGTTCATACATAGTATGAACATACGATCTGTCTCCTCTCCCCTGAAAGAACCAGAATCTGTGTGTTTACACACACAGATCCCTGTTCTCGCTCTGCCACGAGCGATCGCGGGAGCCTGGCGGTCATTGCGCCCGCCGGGCACTTGCATCGGGGTTGGGCACACGCGCGCCTAGTGGCCAAAAGGCGAAGCGACGTAACATAACGTTGTTTCACCAAGCCGTGCCAAACTGCGGCAGCTGGTCGGCAAGCGGTTAAAGCATGACATGTTAGGTATCTTATTATTATCTTCATTTATTAGCAGGTGAATGCGGCCCTCTATGCATTCACATACATTCCAGCCCTTAAGTGGAAAAAGGTTGCTGACCCATGGCTTAGTGAATGGAGGTGATCCATTAATGTGCAAACAAATTATTTTTTTCTAATTTTGTTAAGAGTAAAGTTAAGATAAAATCTCCTTGCAAAGTAAACAGCATATTTTTCTATTTAAATCAATCCCATAGAATTGAGTTTCCAGAGGGCCACTAGAGACCTAGATATAAAATTTCAGCTCACCAACAAACCAGCCAATATGCCCCCCACTAAGCCAGATTAAATGTAAATTGGCTATATTTTTGTCCCAATCTTTCACACACTGCCAGTTGCAGAGCTTCATGGATTAGCTATAAAGCTATTGAATTACAATAGGGATCCTTATAGATGTGCGGAAACGGCTTATGTCAGAATATACTGCCACTATCACCCAGACAGCAGTAAAGCATCTGTCATATCTGGATTACACTGCATAAGCTGAACTGGTATACACTATAATACTACAGACACAATACATTTACTTTAAAGGCTTCAAAAAAGCTGTCTGAAACATGCTGGAAGGTTTACCTTGACATTTTACAAATGCTTTGTAAAATCTTGCTATACACACCACTTTTATTCAAACTGAAGCCTTTGGCGTTCATTTCCCAAAGGCAAACAGGCTGTTCACTTTGGAAGGGGAATTTCCCCAGAGCTTAGTGAATGAGGTGAAGCTCTGCTGACTTTCATCATCCAATTATCTGCAATTAAAAATAATTTATTTATTTCTCCTGGTAAGTGATTGGGTATTTTTTGCAAAGTTTATTTTAACCACATTCACTAAGCTTTGGGGAAAATTCCCTTGCAAAGTGAACAGCCTGTTTACCTTTAATAAATAAACCTCATGTGTACAATGCCTTACTTTTTGCTCTAAATAAGCCGGAGGGCCAGGGCTGCACTGCCTTGTGACTTGCCTGTCTTGTGGATCCCCCTGCAGGGGACTAGGTTCTTAAATCTGCACCCCCTTACACCTGCTGTCCAGGCCCCCCTGTGTGTCCGCTCCTCCCTTGCAGAGCTGCCAGCTTCCCTCATCTCCTTTCCCACCAGCAGCTGCTGAGGGCACACAGGGGGATCGTTTCAGGATCGACAGCAGGGGGGGCGGTAAATAGGTCCTATTTACCAGCCCCTTCCTTTGCTGAATAAACACGGTGAGCGATAGGTATGGATTGTTCCTGGGGTCCATTCATATCGGAAACACTGTAAACTGTAAACTGCTTCAATGTGTGAATGAACTGGAAGCCGCTCAGCGCAGAGCACTTCCCAGTCATCCACTGTTACTTTACCAAGTAACTATTGACCTGTTAGTTTAACTTCTGTAGTCGGGCAGATACTGGAGAGTCTAATAAAAGACCACATAGACGAGTTCTTGTTGGAAAAAAATATTTTAACCATTTTAGCCCCGGAAGATTTTAGCCCCTTCCTGAACAGAGCACTTTTTGCGATTCAGCACGGCGTCGCTTTAACTGACAATTGCGCAGTCGTGCGACATTGTACCCAAACAAGATTGAAGTCCTTTTTTTCCCACAAATAGAGCTTTCTTTTGGTGTTATTTGATCTCCTCTGCGGTTTTTATTTTTTGCGCTATAAACAAAAAAGGAGCTACAATTTTGAAAAAAAAACAGTATTTTTTAGTTTTTCTATAATAAATATCCCGGAAAAAATATATATATAGAAAAAAATGTTTCCTCAATTTAGGCCGATATGTATTCTTCTGCATATTTTTGGTAAAAAAAAAATCGCAATAAGCATATATTGATTGGTTTGCGCAACATTTATAGCATCTACAAAATAGGGTATAGTTTTATGGCATTTTTTATTTTTAATTATTTTTTTTTTAATTGTAATGGCGGCGATCTGCGATTTTTATCGGGACTGCGACATTATGGCGGACACATCGGACATTTGTGACACATTTTTGGGACCACTGTCATTTATACAGCAAACAGTGATATACAAATTCATTGATTCCTGTGTAAATGACACTGGCAGTGAAGGGGTTAACCACTAGGGGGCAGTGAAGGGTTAAATGTGTCCTAGGGAGTGATTCTAACTGAGTGGGGGCTGGGCTTGAACACACAGGACAGTGATCACTGCTCTCGATCACAGAGAGCAGTAGATCACTGTCCTGTCACTAGGCAGAATGGGGAATGCTTTGTTTACATTATTATTATACAGGATTTATATAGCGCCGACAGTTTACGCAGCGCTTTGTTTACATAAGTATCTCCCCGTTCTTCCTCTCTGTGACACGATCGCGGGCACCCGGCGGACATCGAGTCCGAGGGACCCGCGGTCACGGCCACGTAGACCATGGCGGGCGCGCGTTCGCTACAACACTTCTTAAAGGGGACGTACCTTTTGCCTGCCAGTGCCATTCTGCCGCAACAGACAACATGGATTCATGAAAGACAGAAGTTGTCAAACAAACCTGATTTGTTTTTATGAGGAGGTAAGTAAAACCTTGGACAGAGGGGTGGCTGTGCATATAGTATACTTGGACTTTGCCAAAAGCGTTTGACAGAGTTCCCCACACGCGGCTCATGTGTAAGGTAAAGTCTACATTGGAAAGATCAATTTGTAAATGGATAGAAAACTGGCTAGAAGACAGAATTCAGAGAGTAGTGGTTAATGATTCTTACTCTGAATGGTCTAAGGTTATCAGTGGTGTACCCCAAGGTTCAGTGCTGGGACTCTTACTTTTTAATATCTTTATAAATGATATTGGGTCTGGGATTAAAAGTAACATTTCTGTCTTTGCAGATGACAATAAGATGACAATAAGCAGGATGTCTCCAATTTACAAGCCGACCTCTAATTGGGCAACTAAGTGGCAAATGAGGTTTAATGTTGAGAAATGTAAAGTTATGCACTTGGGGGCTAAGAATATGCATGCATCATACATACTAGGGGGCGTACAACTGGGGGAATCCGTGGTGGAGAAGGATCTGGGGGTTTTGGTAGATCATAAGCTCAATAATAGCATGCAATGCCAAGCTACGGTTTCCAAAGCGAGCAAAGTCCTTTTTTGTATTAAAAGAGGTATGGACTCCAGAGAGAGAGAGATATCATTTTGCACCTGTACAAATCATTAGTAAGACCTCATCTGGAATATGCAGTTCAGTTTTGAGCACCAGTTCTCAAAAAGGATATCGGGGATGTGCAGAGAAGGGCAATCAAACTGATAACAGGCATGGAGGAGCTCAGCTTTATGGAAAGATTAGAGGAACTGAATCTATTCCCTCTTGAGAAGAGGAGATAAGGGGGGATATGATCACCATGTACAAATACATAAGTGGTCCATATCGTGAACTTGGTGTTGAGTTATTCACTTTAAGGTCATCACAGAGAACTAGGGGGCACTCTATACATCTAGAAGAAAAAAGATTTCATCTCCAAATACGGAAAGGTTTCTTCACAGTAAGAGCTGTGAAAATGTGGAATAGACTCCCTCCAGAGGTGGTTCTGGCAAGCTCAGTTGGTCGCGCTAAAAAAGGCCTTGACTCTTTCCTAAATGTATATAATTTAACTGGGTACTAACATCTATAGGTAAAGTTGAGCCAAGAAAAATCCGAATGGCTCTCGGGAGATCTGCTGAAACAAATTGGATCATGCTTTGCTGGGGTTTATTGCCTTCCTCTGGATCAACTGTGGGTATGGGATTGTGCATGTGGGATTGTATTTTTTTTTTTTTTTGGTTGAACTTGATGGACTTGTGTATTTTTTCAACCTGACTAACTATGTAACTATGTAACTGCCCAGGGACTGGGGCATCTCTGTCCTCAGTCCCGTTCTCTGTCTCAAAAGAGAGACCTCAGAGGTCTGCTTAGACCTCTGATATTTCACCAAAACCTCCCAACAGGGCTGTTAAAATTGTAAATAAATACATAAATAAATAAAAAAATAAAATGTAAATGTAAAGGTTTTAAAAAATTACAATTCTAAAAAATAATTGTAAAAAATGAAGGGCTCATTCACATGTGGTTTACTCTCTGAAGAGCAGTCAGCATTTGGACTAACCCTGCACTTTGCACACAAGCAGCACTATTGACTTGAATAAGCCTTTTTCAATGAGGGTATCATTTCTGATATGGCTGCAAAGCATAGCATTGTGCCTGTAGCACTTTAGCAAACATATCATTTTTTTTTTTGTTGGGGGGGGGGGGGTTTAGCTGACGGGTAGGCTGTACAGTGACCCATGGTTTCTAACAGCAGCTTTGCTTAGACCAAAAAAAATAAATAAAAAAAACATTTATTTTCTATTGGAATTCAGTAAAATAAATAGAAATTGTGCAAACAAAATTCACTGTATTGCAAATGGCATTGCTATTTTTTTTTTTTTTTTGATACATTATATTTACTACATAAATGACTTTATCTGTTGATAACAAGTATCCCATGGCATTGTTACAATGCAGCAAATTACAAGCAATGGATAAAGTTTCATAGACCAAATGGCAACTACCTTATGACACAGAGTTATTTATATGTAGCACCGTGTGTTGTCATCTTCAAATGACCCATGGAATTTCTGGCAGACATTTAACTGAGCAAAGCTCTATAGGAAACAGATAGAGTGCGTGTGCAGCAATGTGTTTCAGACTCTATAATAAAATGCATTGTCCCAATATCTCATCCGTTCCACTCTTCTCAATGTCCTGCACTATCTCTAGCTATTTAATACTTTAGGTGTTTAGCTGTTATCTGTATTATGAGTTTAAACTAAGTTTAGGAGGATATTTTATTCTAGTTTCTTCTTTCATTCTTTCTTTATTTTTTTATTATATCAGGGGTGCAGCACATTGAAGCCAACTTTTTGAATTTTAATATGCTTAAACATAAGTAGAATGCACCTTTTGTCTCTTTCTTCCATCTTTCTTCCATTGTTTTATCTCTTTTTTGCTCTTCTCAGACTTCCTGTTCTAGGTAAGTTACGTTCGTTCTCTATGCCGCCTTTAAGTATGTAAACATAGCCACCCTTTCCTGCTCACCCCCCAGGATAGAGTATACATCTACACACAGACACATTCAGAGCTAGGGGAACTGTAGTATGCAAAGAGCTGAGCATGTGACCAGAAAGAACACACACACTAGCAGTAAAGTGCATCAGCAGAGGCACGGGAGAGCACAAAGGGTAACTAGTAAGCCTGAAAACAATGGTAATTGACCTTGAAGGAGAATTAGGGCCACGGCTCTTTTAGCCTGAGCCAGCCGCTCCTGCCCCCTGCACAGCCCAGCGCTCCAGTGAGCACTGGAGGGGCAGAACAGAGAGCTGGTGACTGACAATCACCTGCTCTCTGCTTAATGAAGACTAAGAACCGAATGATCAGTAGTCTTTGATTGCTCAGTTCTCAGTCTTAGAGGCAGCAGGGAACAGATGCAGCATCGGACTAATGCCTTTAGGTGAGTAAAAGTGTTATTTTTTTTAAAAAACATCAATGGTTTACTTGATATATTAAAACAATTGATGTTTAGTGTCATTTTGAGGCTGAAATAGTATATGGCTTGGTTTTCTCCCATTCAGCCTGTGGAGGGAATGAGAATGTCAACCAGTTCCCCCATTAGTGCTAAGAGTGTGGACAAAGAAGACTCCATTACCAGCATTGGTATTTGGACGGCTGTGACACCCACGGTTGCCTGAGTGCAGTAGCGCTGCTGAGCAGTGGCTACATCCAATAGAATGAGGTCGCTGTGTGGATAGTTTTCCACCTGGCTCAGTCAATTTTTTAATTTTTCGTTGCCAATCAAGCAGAAGTCAGCCAAAATTCAAGCTGTCTATGGAGACTGTCCCTGTTATTTCCGCTGACTTACTGTCCCATTTGGGGGGGGGGGCAAAATTTCCAACAGTGATACTAAAATAAAAATGAAGAAAGGCTTTGTATTTCTGATTATGTAACTGCTGCAGATTTTCCCTCACTTCCTTTCTTTGAAGCAGTTGTAGCAACTGTAGTAGAGGGGAAATGTCCACAATAACAATAATAACCTGACAGTGGTTCTAATCTTTCCCCACTCCATCCAAAACCCCTGCAAACAGTCTTGGGCATACACTTTAGCTATATTTGTACAGTATACTGTACGTAATGATTTTTGTAATAACAAAAAAGTAGCTCTAAATTGTAATTAAAATCATATAATATTAAAAATATATTAAGATTATTATGATTTTTTTTAATCAGAATTTTTTTAATCAACATTAACTTTGGCATTTACTTTTTTTCTTCTTTAAATCAGTGTTTTAATTTTTTTTCCTTTTTTATTTAACTCTTTTTTTAGTGTGTTAGTTGTGTTAGTTAGTTGTGCAATACAATTCATTAACCCACAGCAATATTCCCAATCTAGATATCAGTAATTATGTCCCAGTGGTCGTTTGGCACTAACATTCCTAGAAAGGTAAAGGCATACAATTCTAAGAAATAACTAACCAAGCCCTTTTAATTACACCTAGCTACTTGTTCAGGGGCAGTAATAAAAACTTAAACAAAAAATAGAATTTACATAGTTAGGTTGAAAAAAGACACAAGTCCATCTAGTTCAACCCAAAAAAAAAAAAAATAATACAAAACCCATATACACAATCCTTCACCCACAGTTGATCCAGAGGAAGGTGAAAAACCCCAGCAAAGCATTCTCCAATTTGCTCCAGCAGGGGAAAAAAATCCTTCCTGATCCCCCGAGAGGCAATCGGATTTTCCCTGGATCATCTTTACCTATAAATGTTAGTACCCAGTTATATTATGTAAATTTAGTAAAGAATCCAGGCCTTTTTTAAAGCAATCTACTTAGCTGGCCAGAACCACCTCTGGAGGGAGTCTATCCCACATTTTCACAGCTCTTAGGCCCCTTTCACACGAGGCGGGCTCCGTTTCTACGGAGCCCGCCTCGGTCCGCCGGCTCAGCGGGAGATCAGTCCGTTGATCTCCGCTGAGCCGGCGGATGACAGGTCCCTCTCTGCTCACTGAGCGGGGAGGGGCTTGTCAGGCGCCGCTGCCGCCTATGGAGGGATCGGACGAAAACGGACAGCGTGTCCGTTTTCGTCAGATCTCACCCGATCCGATCCGCCAGCGACGGATCTGGACGTAGAGCCATACGTCTGCTTTTAGCGGATCGGACGGGGTCGGATGTCAGCGGACATGTCTCCGCTGACATCCGACGTTCCATAGGCTAACATGGATCGCCCGTTCAGGTCCGCCGTCAAAACTGACAGGCGGACCTGAACGGTCCGATCGTGTGAAAGGGGCCTAACTGTGAAGAAACCTTTCCGTAAATTGGAGGCAGCCTTGAATATTAGGACCACTTATCTCTATAGGACTATGTTATATTACCTCATATAGGGGTCCAATAGAGTCAAACCTCATTGCACATCGCAGTGATTTTCTATTTTATTTCTTTCTTTTTGCCTAATTTAATTATTTTAATAAGGTTGGGGAGACCCTATTTTGACCCCTAGAAGTTGGGGCGGGGGGGGGCGGGGGGCAAGGGAGGGAATCCCACTAGAGAAAAAAAAACAAAAAAAGGGGGGGGGGGGAGAAAAAGAAAAAGGAAAAAAAAAAAAGAGTGGATTGGGAGAGTATTAGGAAAAAAACAACAACACATAAACCAAAGCACAAAGCTTCATTCTATCCACAATTAGTGTTAACTTTACGTTTAAAAACAGATCTTGGGAAACCTACAAGTATTTTTTTTTTAATTTCTGAAAAGTTACTTTTTACTCTATAAAATTATAGCAAATATTACATATATATTATAATATAATTCTGTCTTGGTTTCTCTTGAGATCACAGAGATTTGGTAACGTTCAGCTCTCTTGTTAACAGGATCTGTTAAAAGACACACAGCAGTAGCCAGAAATAAATGTCAGCGTGTAGAACAGGATAGAGCGCTCCATTTTACCTTTTGGCTCATTGGACACTGATTAGTTTTCAACACCTCTCCTATCAACTCTGACTGCCAAACTGAAAAAGAAGCCCAAATCCAGGGGGGAGGAGGGAATTGGTTACAACCTGATGAAATCGACTCACAGCGGCATGGCTGGCAAGCAGTGATCTCCTGTCGGGCTTTGTTGTATTTTTTTTTTTTTTCCTTTCATTTGTCTTATAGCTCCATGCTTGGACTAATGGATTTAGTCCACAGGGAGGTTTTCATTTTTATAAGGGATCATTAGAAAAAAATAAATACATCTTAAAACAGTCTGCTTAGATGATATGTTTTTTTTTTGTTTTTTTTTACAGTAATAGTATGTCAGATACAAGATCCAAGCATGCTTTTTGCTAATAGGCCGTTTCTACCATTATCTAACTCACTAACTTATTTGATGTTTTTTATGGACTTTTCAGTTAAAAATAAATAAATAAATAAATAATGCCTTTAATTGGTGGGAAATTCCCACTACTTCAGCAAATGTTGAACTCCAGCTGTAGCTTCATATGTTTAAGCCCCGGTTCACACTTATGCAAATTCTATGCGGATCAGATGCGATCCAAAAAGCATAGATCCGCATGTCATGTAAAAAAAAGCATTATTTCCAATGAAGGCTGTTCACACAAATGTGGTGCGAATTGGATTTGGTTCAAAAAAGGGTCCTGTGCGAACTTAGTGCGGTGTGGTGCGAATTTCAGCTCCATAGACTTCTACAGGACTGGACTGAAATCTCAGTCCAGTGTTTACATCACTGCAAATTATTATTTTTTGCCTAGATTTAAAATAAAATCACAGATTTGACCATTCCCCTCACAAATTTGCACTAAATTTGCATTGAAAACCGCACATGCTAAGCAGAATTCATATTGCGATGTATAAAATCGCAATGCAAATTTGTGCTGTGTACCGGGGCTAAAGTGGTAGTGAAAAGCCTACCTAGCCTCGGATTTTCCGACAACAAATGTTGGATGTGAGCTTGTTGGCGGAAAGTCGGACCCTGTGTATGCTCCATCGGACATTCGTTGTCGGACTTTCCGCCAACAAATGTTGGCTAGCAGGTTCTCAAATTTTCCGCCAACAAATGTTTGTTGTCGGACTTTCCGAACATGTGTACATCGGACAAAAGCCCATGCATGCTCGGAATCAAGTACGAGCCGGAAGATATCACATACGTCTTGTACGTCAGTACGTTGTAATTGTTGGCCAACATTTGTGTGGCGGTGTGTATGCGAGACAAGTTGGAGCCAACATCCTTCGAACAAAAATCCACGGTTTTGTTGTCAGAAAGTCCGATCGTGTGTACGGGGCATTAGAGTGGAACTGAACTTGCTCAATCAACAATAACAATTTTTTATCTGCATGCTGCTAGCATTAGTTAACAGATAGTAAGGTAGATTATATTTACTTGTTTTAAACTTTTTTTTTAACATTTCTTCCTTTTTTTTATTTTTCAGTTGCTTCTTAGTTTCTAGCCTAGGCCAGAATGATGGCATACATCCCAGGAGCCTTCATGGGCATTTGCTTTCTTTCATCTGGAGTAGGGTTTCAGGGGCTTTCTCAGCTAAGCACACCCTTCTGTCTGCATGCCTGAGCTAAGGGCCGATTCCAAGATGTTAATGCTACATGAATCATTTGCCCTTACTCAAGGTGGCTGTGGCGGGGGGGGGGGGGGGGGCACATTATGGCACATAATGAGCACATTATGGCAAATTCTCTGAAGAACCCTGCAGATTTAGTTCCACTTTATGGCCTCATATAACCTTAAGGTCTTTCTTATTTTGCCATAGGAAGTTAAAGGATAAGTTCACCTTTTTATAGCATGTTACATGTTATACCTGTATTTAGGGTGTAACATGTTACTTTGGAGCAGTCCCTCTCACCCCCCAGGGAAGGGTCCCCACTGTCACATTTTATAACCAGCACGGTTGTGCGGGGCTCCACCCACACATCTGCGCCATTTGTTTTGTGAATGAATGAATAAATAAATTGCAAGTCCCAACTCCAAGGTGGCAGATGGCTTGTAGTTCTCAATGAACTGCAAAGGCAATGGTAATACAGTAACTGTACAGTAGTGAAATAATTGTGCTTAGTATGGTTCGCTTCCTTCAGTCACTGATACCAAATAAGCCCCATCTATTTCTCTGAACCTTTATTAACTCTTCTATGGGGTATCTCTGAAGGTTTTCACTTATCCATGTCATGGTATTATATCTAGTAGTAGTTCATCACAATTATCCTGGGCTTGTTCTGTAATAGTGAATGCATTTTAAAATTCAACCAATAGTTCCATCCGTTGTAATGAGAACGTAGAACTGAAAAAGCTACTTGCAAAAACATCTTTGCCATTACAATCAAGTCTAGTTGATTGCAGCGAACTATGGCTATTTCTTCAATGGGAAAACCTAGAAAACTTTTGGTTACCTGGGATATTGGGTATTCTCATTTTCTTAACAACAGTACCATTATCAGTGGCTACACATGAGCTGAAACTGCATGTTCTAATCACACGAGCGGACTTTACGGCAGACTTTGCCCGGCGTACTGGATTTTGTCGGACAATTTGATTGTGTGTGGGCTCCAGCGGACTTTGTTTGCTTAAAAGTTGGACGGACTTAGATTTGAAACATATTTTAAATCAATCCGTTGAAATCGAGTCCGGTCGAAAAGTCCGCTCGTCTGTATGCTAGTTCGACAGACAAAAAGCCACACTAGGGCAGCTATTGGCTACTGGCTATGAACTTCCATGTTTTAGTCTGGTCATACGTCATCACGTACGAATTCATCGGACTTTGGTGGATTGTGTGTAGGCAAGTCCGTTCATTCAGAAAGTCCGTCGTAAAGTACGTCGAAAAGTCCGCCGAAAAGTCCCCCGGGCAAAGTCTGCCGTAAAGTCTGCTCGTGTGTACGCGGCATAAGGGCTCATGTAAACTAGATGAAGCTGAATTCGTTTTATAAATGCAGTATGAATGCATATGCAAGAAAAAATGCCACAAATGCATGTAAACGTGCATGCAGAATGGCACACTAAACATCGAGATTGCGGTGTAAACAAGCCCTTAAAAAAACAGTGCAGAACTAAGACCACTTTCTGTTTTTAAACTGAGAGGTTTCCATCAGCAATCCACACATATAACAAATTAATAAATGTTTTTAAAGAGTTAGTCCACCATCCTGTTAATTTTGCCTGGATTGGCTTTGGATGATTTACCTCCCTTATAAAATCTCCAAACTTACAAATCTGCTGTGATACCCAGAGGCCACCACCCAATGTAATAATTCTGTATCAAGTAGTAGAGCAAACCAACCACCTGGATATACCTCACAAAATTGGTGAAATATCAAATACAGTGGACCATATCTTCAAACTAACTATGTTATTTCTTGCTCTTAGATGCTTACCATCTTCTGGATTTCTCATGCTAACACAAGTAAAATACATCACTGGCAAAGGGACACTACTATAACAGAGCTTCTCTGTCATTGGCATTTTAGGGGCTGAGCTAGAATCTTGGGGGCATCTCAGACTTTGATCTCTAGGTCAACAAGTGGTTAGTCTAACCAAAGTTCACCCATAAGTGAACGACTTTTTTTTGTTTTTGTTTAGGGCTCACTTTCTAATTTTCCTTTGCTAGCAATTACGTTGATATGTCTGAACAAAACCATGGAAGGAATTATAGACATAACCACAGAGGGCTAAAAGAAAGGTTAGATGGAACACTGGCTGAATGCTGCAGCAACAAAGGCCATTCAATAAAATATTTGGAAAGTAGACACTTTATAATGGGGTAGTCTTCAACTGCACACTGGAATCAACTCAACCGGTCTTGTAAACATTTAGGATCTTGGCATTTCATATGATTTGTCAGGTCACTAGGAATACAAATATACCATTATAAGAATCTAGCCCTCTAGAACACTAATGCCCCGTACACACGGTCGGATTTTCCGATGGAAAGTGTCCGATCGGAGCGTGTTGTCAGAAATTCCGACCGTGTGTGGGCTCCATCGGACTTTTTCCATCGGATTTTCCGACACACAAAGTTGGAGAGCAGGAGATAAAATTTTCCGACAACAAAATCCGTTGTCGGAAATTCCGATCGTGTGTACAAAAATCCGACGGACAAAGTGCCACGCATGCTCAGAATAAATAAAGAGATGAAAGCTATTGGCCACTGCCCCGTTTATAGTCCCGACGTTAGTGTTTTACGTCACCGCGTTTAGAACGATCGGATTTTCCGACAACTTTGTGTGACCGTGTGTATGCAAGACAAGTTTGAGCCAACATCCTTCGGAAAAAATCCTAGGATTTTGTTGTCGGAATGTCCGAACAAAGTCCGACCGTGTGTACGGGGCATACGACCCCTTTCACACTGAGGCAGTTTTCAGGCATTATTAGCACTAAAGCTAGTGCCTGAAAAAGCGGGTGAAAACTGCCTCCCATTCATTATAATGGGTGCTTTCACAATGGGGTGGTGCGCTTCCGGGGCGGTAGAAAAAGTCCTGCAAGCAGCATCTTTGGGGCGTGCATCAGGCGCTGTAAAAAGCGCTCCAAAAACGCCCCTGCCCATTGAAATGAATAGGCAGCGCTTCGAAAGCGACTTAAAAGAATTTCGAAAGCGCCGCAAAACTAGTCTTATTTGGATCCTTTAAGGTCACGTTATCACGTGACCTTAAAAAAAGCGACCCGCTAGTGCCCAAAAAGCGACGCTAAAGCACCGCAAAAACGACTGGTGCTTTAGTGGTTGTTTTTGCAGCGCTTCAGTGTGAAAGGGGTCTTAGAGATTGAGGGCTCTTGCACACATTCCAGCTTTTTCTTTACTGATCTAAATGAAGTCCCTGGCTTTCAAGTGCATAACTATTAGTAAACGAATGCCGTGTTTAGATCAGTAAAGTAGATTTGAATAGTAGATTACATTAATTGAATATTTGGCATTCTGGGAGCTTAAAGAATTTTGAAGCACTTATATATGAATACTGTATATGCGTGTAAATATGCACTATTCGGACCATACTTGCATTTTTGCACAGGGACTTTCTACCAGGAACATCTGGGATTCATACAGCAGTACCGTGTGTAGGGACCCTAACTGAGGTGGTGATTTTGATGTATCATATTGATATGCATGAGCCATGGAATCTGAGTACTTAAAAACATCTGCCCACCCTCTTTTTGGCTGATGAATGTTAGCAGCACGTGCAGCTTAGAAAAAAGGCCAGTTGCTCACTCATTTAGAAATTTTCCAACAACTTGAAAAATCTGTGGAAGAAATAGTAAGCACAGCTGAAAGCACTCATTGCTCCATATTCCTTCATAGTCCTGTCTATCAAAATCGGTTTTCTAATTGAGTGCACTGCTTCAGGAATCTGGCTATTTATGGTCATCCTCAGACACAATCCTAAAGTCCATAGAGAAAGAGAGGAAATGGTTGCATAACTCCTGAGCTGCACAGAGTTTTGTAATTCCATTCTACAACAGACCCTCTGGTGATAAATAATATAAAATTGGCAATTGTTTTAGTATCAAATGATTATTATTTTAATGAGCAATATGGAATCGATAGGAATTTGAACAACTTACCGACAAAGGAGGTTTCTCCCAGGTATCCTCTACGCCTCAAAATGATCTCTAAATGTTTGGCATCTTCATTCACCACATAGTACTCCTTTTCTATTGAAATCCAGGCCCAGTTCAGACGAAAGTGCTGATTCTTCAACTTGTTTCCTCCTGTGACAATCATAAAAGCAAGTTTAAATAGAAGAAAAAAAACTGCCAATATGACTCAAGTTGTCTTGTGTTGGACACATAGCTGGACATATAGCTGGACATATAGCTAAATACAAAGATAAAATGATATACAGGCCTACCCCACGTTTAAGTACACAATGAGGTTTATTTACTAAAGCTGGAAAGTGCAAAATCAGGCTCACTTCTTCATAGAAACCAATGAGCTTCTAACCTCGGCATGTTTAATTAAGCTTTGGTAATAAAACCTGGAAGCTGATTGGTTTCTATGCAGAAATGAGCCTGATTTTGCACTTTCCAGCTTTAGTAAATAAACCCCATTGTGTACTTAAAAGTGGGGTATGCCTGTATACTACATGGAAACTTGTGTACCTGCATAATAAAAACAGCATTCAAAATTGATCTAATTTATCAATGTGTGCTAAATCTAAACAGTGCTAGCTGTCTCAAAGCATCAAATGAAGTTCAGATCTGTACTGAAAATATTCGTTGGGGAATTAAAGCTTGGATTTGATGAAGCAGAATCCTAAGATCTATGAATGGAGGAGGCAGACCTTTCAATCATCCACCTGTCCTCCATTCATAGATCGCTTGTCTTTGATGGAAGCTATAGTATGGCTATGGTACCAGCATAAGGAACACTCACAGAAGCTGTAGTAGGCTTCTAGGAATGGCAGAGCTGGGAGGAAAGGGTGAGCATAGCCAGGCACGCTTAAAGTGGAGTTCCACCCACTTTTAAAACTCTTCAGCATCCCTCACTAAACTGTGCACTATAAACAAATTGGATATTTTATTTTTTTTCTCAGCACCTACTGTATATCTGCTGTATTCATTTTTCACTTCCTCCTCCCTGGCTGCGGCCCATCGCATCATTTCCTGTTTGCAATGCCTTCTGGGAAGGGGCGGCAACTTCCTCTGACACTGCCGTTGCTATGGAAACCTGACCTGAAACCTATTACACTGCTTGTGCTGCATTGAGCATGTGTGAGATCTGCAAGGACGAGATCCAGGAAGAAGTACAGTCTGGCTTCAGATGCCCACACTTAAGATGGCCACGGCCTGCTGTAAGTTTATAAAAATAACAAACTAATGCTATAAACTAACAAAACAGACCTTAGTTTACAGACTAACTTTACTAGAATACATTAAGCTTGTGTACTATAGGGGTATTTTTATTTAAAAAGTATAATTATGGCCGGAACACCACTTTAATGAGAGCCTGTGCCAGCCCCTTAGTTCTTATAGCCATCACCACACCAGAAGATTACAGCGGCGTGGGTCGGGGGTACATGAACAGAAGAAGATTTCACCTAAAAGAAGAGGCATCAGCACAAGAGACACATCTTACTGACTGTAAGTTATGTCCCTTGTGCTGATTTTTCCTTTTTTTTTTTCATTTTGGCTGCACTTAGGTTTTAATTTAAACCCCAAAACCCTTAAAGGAAACTTTCCTGGAGAAACATGTTGGCTGCCATTTAACGAATGCTGGTTACTTGATTGTCATGCTGATCCAATGGCTTCAATACTTTAAAGTGTGTTTCTACATTTGCAGACAAATTTGAGAACCCCCCACTATACATTTGTTACATGCTTCCATTTACACAGCATTAATTACACACACCCCTCTGTACTTCCAGCACAAACACTTGTACGCACATATGCGACCACACGATAGAAGACCCCCTTCAGTGAGGCTGAATATATGTGTACAGCCAGGAAGGAGTTAAAATAACATAGGGGGACCGCTGCAGGATTTTTAAGCAAGCAAAAAGTACCTAATGTATAACTATAGGCATTTTTTTTTTCATTTTGGATAGAGTAAGAGAGAGTTAGATTTTTTTTTTAGCCATCTGTGTCCCATTTCATAGATTTGCTTTCACTTCCTGTCTCATAGCCAAAAAGGAAGTTAGAGGAAATCCCTGCAAATAAGGGAATTTCTTGGGGACCCTCAGGTCACCAGAACTAGTGTCCCCATTGAAAGATTTCCCCTCAATTACTTTTTTGAGGACAACCCAAACTTTGGGATTTTATTTCACTTTCACTGTCAATGATAATGGTAAACAGGAAAATAGAGAGAGCGAATCTCACTAATGGGTGCACAGACATTAATAAAAACTGATTCTAATCCCTCTCCACTCTATACAAAACTATAAAAAAAAGTTTTGCCTTCAGAATAACCTTTAAAATGTAAGCAGTAATTTTTAAGTTATGCTATGAGAATGAGAACACGTAACAAATATAAAGTAGGTGTTACCCCAATCTGGCTGCAAAAAGTTAAAATACACTTTAACCTTTTGCCGACCAGCCGGCATCATTATACGGCGGTAGGCTGGCATGGTGGCGCAAACCACCGTAGGTGTACGTCGGCTGCTTTAAGAGGTATGGGGGGCGCGCGCGTGGCCGGCAGCTGCGATGTCCGCCGGCGACCCGCGATCGCTCCTGAGAGAGATAGAACGGGGATCTGTCAATGTAAACAAACAGATCCCCGTTCTGTCAGGGATTGACAGTACAACAATTCGGTTGACAGTACAAGCAACTTTGACAGTTATTATTCACAGCATGCCTTGAATGTAACTATTTTTGGTTAAAAGAGAAGTATGGGATTTTTTCTTTTATTTTAGAATTAAACTTATCTAGGTGCATGCAACATAGATCTGATGCTGCATCTGTCCCCCGTCGGCTCTAAGGCTGAGAACAGAGCGATCAAACACCTCCGTTTGCTCGGTTCTTAGAGCTCCCTGAGCTGAGAGCTGGTGAGTGTCAGTCACCGCTGTCCACTCTACCCCCTCCGCACTCACTGGACCGCTGGGCTGTGGGGGGGGGCAGGAGCGGACGTCTCAGCCTCACAGCAACTCACTGAGAGGCTGAGACGGGTGTCGATCCAGGCGGATCCCGACTATATGGTCGCTATCTTTCCCAAGCCTAGCCTGGCCTGGCTCAGTGACGTCAACTGACAGCGGCCTTCAGCCTGCTGTCTGCTGAAAACGGGTCACAGGAGTGCAGAACGAACAGGAGAAGTACAGGCAAATGAGCTTTGCCTGTACTTCTCCTTTAAATTGATGGGTTTAGTTCCACTTTACATGTACAATTTTGGCTGGAGTGTACCTTTATATCAGCAACATCACACACTGCTATGAACTTCATCTGCACACAAATACAGCTGTGAAATGGGTATTGAGCATCTGACACCGGGGACCTTTAAATCCTTTTTATGGACTGTAGAACAGCAGCACGTGCTTGTCCCTTCAAGGTCCTAAGCAGTCACGCTGAGACTTTTTGTTCCATGTTAGACTTTGATTAGTTGCACTATAACACGTAGTATCTTTTGGAATTAAAGGTTTAAAGACAAACCGTTAATTAGACATGCCCTATTTGTCTGCCAGCTGGCTGTGACATAGCTCCGTTCTCTGTGATCTTTGTAACGTAAAAGCTGCTTTGATAGATGAATGATGAAAAATAATCTTATCTGAGTGCTCACCATACATGAAATATGTTTCTGGATCCTAATCAATAAAAAGGTGAGATGTGCATGACCGATTTGTTTATCTTCCTCCGGAAAGAGGATTTGTAGTGTCACTAGTAACTGACAGAGGGAAAAATTGTACTCATAAGGATCAGGGCATGAATCAGATGATGTGATAAGATGATTCCGTTCAAAGTTCACCTCCTGCCAGAACACAATGAAGGCATCCAACAGCAAAGCTCAGGGTCACCAATACTGCTCAAACCCATACCTCCAACACCTCCCAAATCTCTTGTGGAATTTTTAAAATATATATCCAACCAATTTATTTTCTTAGGTTTGGACTTGGGAAAGGGTTAAAACCCCGGTCAGGTTTTTAACTAGTATCCGGGTGCCAATGAGACTCACCACTCACATTCTCTGACTATACAATCTCTGTATGATCAGCTTTAGATCTACCAAAACTATCTAATATGAGGACCTACCTAAACTATCCAACCAACCTGCATACAATCCATAAGGTCCTTGTACTATATACTTGTTGGTAGATTATACAATCAGATGTGCTATGAACATTAGGGAGATTTCCTCTCACTTCCTGCCCTGCCAACAACATTTTACCAAACAGGAAATAAGGATAACTCCAAACAGCTAGGCAGATAGAAATGAAGATGCTTTCTTTTAGTAGAGGGGGGAAGGCTAGAACCCCTGAGGGATTTGTTCTTCTGTCTGTGTCCCTGTTGCAGATTTTCTAATACGTCCCATCTTATGAACTTGTCAGCAGGACAGGAAATGAGGGTGTCTCTCTCAAGCCCAAGATGGAAGCAAAGACCCAACAAGAGTACTAATTATTTCCCACTTTACCCAATACTAGCAAAACATTTTTTTATTTTTTTTTATTTTTGACTTATAATTGAATTATTGGTCTAATGCACTGGACACATTTTTGGGGAAAATTTGTCTTTAATAAGGGATGATCGTGGTTTTGGTCAAAACCTGAAAAGAAGCTGTCAGCACCAGGCCAGTCAGCTCAAGATGGAAAATTCCTAAGGCCCCTTTCACACTGGGGCAGTTTGCAGGCGCTATTGCGCTAATAATAGCGCCTGCAAACCGACCCGAAACAGCCGCTGCTGTCTCTTCAATGTGAAAGCCCCGAGGGCTTTCACACTGGAGCGGTGCGCTAGCAGGACAGGAAAAAAAGTCCTGCTAGCAGCATCTTCGGAGCGGTGAAGGAGCGGAGTATACACAGCTCCTTCGCCGCTCTCGCCCATTGAAATCAATGGGACAGCGCGGCTATACCGCCGACAAAGCGCCTCTGCAGAGGTGCTTTGTGGTGGTTTTTTGAACCCTTTCTCGGCCGCTAGCGGAGCGGTTTTACCGATAGCAAAGCGCCACTTACAATAGCGGCGCTTTACCGCCTGTCGCCGCCCCCGCCCCAGTGTGAAAGGGGCCTAATTGTATGTATATAAGGGATGCCTGTGACATCACTGACCTAATAAGGCCACATGATCAATTTATTACTGTAGGTAAATGACATGTGGCCATATTAAAGAGGAGGGCCCATTAAAAAAAAAAAAAAATTAAAAGTCAGCAGCTACAAATACTGCAGCTGCTGACTTTTAATTGGACACTTACCTGTCCCTGGGTCCAGTGATGTGGGGGATCGAAGCCCCGCTCGCCTCCCCCTCCGTTCAGCGACGCCGGCATTGCAACTGTGGGGGCCGGGCTGTGGCTTCACAGCCGGGCACCCACTGCGCATGCGCGAGCGAAGCCGCGCGCCGTGATTGGCTGCTCAGTCACCTGGGACCTGTAATGGGTCCCAGGTGATTGACAGGAGGGAGGGAGCAGAGCCGAGTCCTTCCTGTGCCGAAGGGGAAGTGATGTCACCAGCCCAGGCACTGAAAGAGGCAGACTACGAGGGACCCCATAGCAACAGGCATTTAGAGGTGAGTTAAAAAAAAAAATTTCCAAATGTTTTTTTACATTTTTTTTTAGGAATTTTCATGTATTTTTTATTTTTTGGGTGGAACACCACTTTAAGTCAATGAGGCCACGAGCATCCTTGCCCCTTTGTGTATCTGCAGATGTGGGGAAGGGGGGTGGGTGGGGAATCCCCTGCCCGCTGCTGATTAGCCTGGTACGGAAAGTTTCCTTCTGGGTTTGGACCAGACCCAAGCTCATACCTAGCCCTTAATACACCCTCAGACCAGCAACAAAATACCATATGTCTGTGATGGCGAACCTTGGCACCCCAGATATTTTGGAACTACATTTTCCATGATGCTCATACACTCTGCAGAGTAGTTGAGCATCACAGCAAATGTAGTTCCAAAACATCTGGGGTGCCAAGGTTCACCATCACTGCCATATGTTTTTATGCTTTTGATCGATAACAGTCAGACAACAAGACATCGTACCAAAATGCAAACTACAGGAACACATGGATTTTCCTTATTAGTTGCTGCCTATAGTAACCAAATACCTCTATGCTTCTAGAATACATTACAATATAAAAACAATAGTGAATAATAGGGGGATGATAGTTGCGCTGTGAAAGGAAGGGGATGAAGGGAAAGGGGAGGGGACTAAACTAAAGTGCATGTGACAAACATGCCAGGTGACCTAAAAAACAATAGAAAGTCAATAAACCGAGAATAAGGGAGAAAACGCTGACATGTGCATATAATAAACACAATGAGAATACCACTAAATGGTGTATAAAGAAAAAATGCTGATATGAAACAACAAGGAAGATGAATTACATGGCATAACAATGAACAGTGCACATGAATATAAAAGGCAACCAATATTTGAAGCCCAGTAGATGGTGAAATCCAAAAAATGCAGCAGATGGTGTAGATCACAGGTGCGGTATGTGATATGCAGAGAAAGACAAGATAAACAGCATATGGTGTGATACCGTTTGATGTTTAAGAACACAGGAGGAAAGGCAGGATGAGGGGGAGAGAGAGGGGGGGTTGCACTCACTTGTGACCAATGAGCGCAAGCCTCAACCCACGAGCGCCGAGCTTGTATATTCCCAGCTGCTGGCCAAGGACCCTCCAACGCCTCTCGCCTCCTGTTGCTCACCACTCGTCATAAAACGTATAACCAATGCAGTATCGCAACAGAAAAGCCGCACATAGCGTGATCCCGTATGATAACACTTTATTACACAAACTAAAATGTCATAAACTTACAAAAGATGACAGCTGGGGGGTAAAAACTCCACGAGCGCCGTGCTCGTCACATCAGCTGTTGTGTGGCAGCGTCCCGTGCTCCTAACGCGTGTCGTCACGTGACTTCTTCTTCTGAAGAAGTCACGTGACGACATGCGTTAGGAGCATGGGACGCTGCCACACAACAGCTGATGTGACGAGCACGGCGCTCGTGGAGTTTTTACCCCCCCAGCTGTCATCTTTTGTAAGTTTATGACATTTTAGTTTGTGTAATAACACATATCACCGGGACTATTATATATATAATCATTTATGTATTTGTTTATTCATGCACCCAGTGTGTTGATTTTTTTTCACCTACACATTTCACATATTGTAATTATCACCTTTGTTATTTTATGTTGGCTTGGTTGCCTTTTATATTCATGTGCACTATTCATTGTTATGCCATGTAATTCATCTTTCTTGTTGCTTCATGTCAGCATTTTTTCTTTATACACCATTTAGTGGTATTCTCATTGTGTTTATTATATGCATATGTCAGCGTTTTCTCTCTTATTCTCGGTTTATTGACTTTCTATTGTTTTTTAGGTCACCTGGCATGTTTGTCACATGCACTTTAGTTTAGTCCCCTCCCCTTTCCCTTCATCCCCTTCCTTTCACAGCGCAACTATCATCCCCCTATTATTCACTATTGTTTTGTCTGTTTGGAGCAGTCTTTTAGGTGTTGCAGCAGTGTCCCCTTGTTAGTATAGGAGTCCGCTAGCAGCGCAGGAGCTCTTTCTATTGTTTCACAATATAAAAACAGACATTTGGTCAGTTACTTAAGGTCTCGTCACACAGGTGTACTATAGTGTACGCCCGTGCGGGGACGATGTTTGCCCACACAGGGATACAAAAATTCAGAATATGGAGTGGATGGGGCTAGCAGCCATTGATTAAGGCTTGTTAATACCTGTTGCCAACACATCTAAATGTATGTCCTATGCATTTTTCTGTGATGCCATTGACTACTGCGGGCCTCCCCATGTATTAAATGCAGAAAATAATGGACATGTCATATTTTTAAAAATACAGTTTGGCTTTACCATCACCAGCCATGCAGGAAGGTACAGCAGACATGTAAAACAATAGGTTGCGCCGTCACTGGGATACGCGCCTGCATTTTTTTAACTGACAAAGAAAAACACACCTGGCCGAGAAGTCTAAAAATACACACCCTGCAGCCACAAGCACCACGCTGACACCTCTGATCTATCTACATTCTTATAATATACCTCCTAGCCTCCAGGTATGGAGTGACACGCTGGAGTGATTCCTCTGCCGGCGCCAGACAGTTTCCTGCACGCTGGTAAATGATCATTGTGTGTCAAAGTGTACAGCATAATATTGAACCCTGCATAAAAAAAGGTGTGGCTAATAGGATTAGGCTCTGGATTGACAGCGATATGCTGTGGAATGAGTATGGATTACTTTAGTTATTGGCCAAACTTTGCATTGTCTGCCAGAGTCTGAACAAACAACCAATACAAACAATCTCTGACAGTATTCAGAGTATGTTGGGTGTTCTAGACCTGTTGTCGGGTCTTTTTTTTTATCTTCTAAAAAATTAAGTGAAAAATGTATGTATTTAATGATGACTTTGGAATAATATGTCCCACTCAAAGGAGAACTCCTTTGAACAGTGGATATGATGCTGTATTTAAACGAGAAGCACAGCCAAAGCTATTTTGGCTGTACTTCTCCTGTGGATCACAGAAGTGCAGTCCGTTCTGCACTCCTGCGACCCATTTTCATCAGACAGCTGACGTCACAAAGCCCATCCAGGTTGGGGAAAGATCGTGACCATGTGGTCGGGATTCACCCAGATGCCTGGACTGGCCCCCCCGCTCAGCCTCTCAGTGAGCTGTTGAGAGCCTGGTCCAGCCGTTCCCACTTCCTCCACAACCCAGCATTTCAGTAAACGTGGGGGGTGACAGAGCAGAGAGCTGGTGACTGACAGTCACCAGCTCTCTACTCACGGAGCATTAAAAACTGAGCGATCACCAGTGTTTGATCACTCGGTTCTCAGTGTAAGAGCCGGTGGGGGACAAGCACGCAGGGGTTTAAGGTTCTCTCAGCAAAAACATTAAAATAAAACACAGAGCCACCTGGCTCTCTGGTCTGTAGTACCTCTGCTCTGTTGGCTAACATAGGTTGAAAAAAGACACAAGTCCATCCAATTCAACCAGCATAGAAAAAAAAACACACACGCACACACAATTAGAAAACCTCAATATTCACTATCCTATACCAAGAGTTGATCCAGAGGAAGGAAGGTAAAAAACAAACAAAAAAAAAACACATGGGCTTTTCAGGCTCTCTCGGCCTAGATTGCAGTACCTCACTGCAAGGGCCCACTCCTGGCCTCCAAAAAGGGTTCTTGCTTGCTCTTCCAGAAACTTCCAGACTTCCTTCAGTCCCCCTTGACTTGCTAGCCACCTCAACTTTCTCGACCTCCAAGATCCACTCTTGGTCTCCCAGGCCCACATAGCTCTCCTAACTTTCCCAGTCCTTTGGGCAAGAAGTCTCTGGTAGGAACACACAGCTATCTTGACAGGCCTCTGTCTCCAAACAGCAGCAATCGCCCTATGCCAGGGATATGCAATTAGCGGACCTCCAGCTGTTGCAGAACTACAAGTTCCATGAGGCATAGTAAGACTCTGACAACCACAAACATGACACCCAGAGGCAGAGGCATGATGGGACTTGTAGTTTTGCAACAGCTGGAGGTCCACTAATTGCATATCCCTGCTCTATGCTATGCTCAGATTTGGCTTATATTGATACTGCACAGCCGTGCCCTCACAGCCTGGACACAGGATTGAAGATTTCAACGTTTGTTTGCAGAGTATAGGTAAGCTTTAAAAGACTTAATTGAGGAAAGTGGAAAAATAGATCTAGACCCGTAAGGTTATCTTGTAAAGGAGTTGTAAAGTCTCAAGGTTTTTCACCTGGTGAAAAACCTTTTGTGGTGCAGCAGCCCCCCAGAATCTCACTTTTACTTACCTGAACCCGATCTTTCCAGCGACGAGAACAAGCCCAGCAGCTCCAGCCGCTGTCTCGGGTCCTCATTGGATAGATTTATAGCAGCAGATGCCATTGGCTTCCGCTGCTGTCAATCAAATCCAGTGACACAGGAGCCGGGGCGGGGCCGACTCCTGCTGTCTGTGTCAATAGACGCAGGACTCGGGAGCGCGCCTGCATGAGTGGCCCCATGGAATGCGGCTCTCTGTGGGGGCACTCGATGCCGAGGAGGAGCAAGGAATGCCGCCGGGGAACCCCAGAAAAGGGGGATCGGGGCCACTCTGTGCAAAAACCCTTGCACAGAGGAGGTGAGTGTGACATGTTTGTTGTTTAAAAAAAAAAATAAAAATGAACCTTTACAATCACTTTAAAATGTTAACGTTAATGAAAGTAATCTGGTTCCCAGGCTGGCGGCTTCTATGCCCCAGAGGATCTCCATTCACATTGTTTTTACTCTCAAGCCCTGATGAAGGGGGTGTTAGTTGGACCCCTGAAAGCATTGAATGCTCTTTTGATATTTTCCCCCTTTTATTGAAATAAAGTCATACCTGGACCCTTTAGCAGTGGTGTGGCACTTCAGTTAACATTTTTTTAAACACTTAATGGCGGGTCCCAGAAAAAGAACAGGCATAATATTTACCGCTCTGGTGGTCTGTGTCTGCTCTCTGTTCAAGCACTGCAGCCTCTTCAGGACTGTTCGCTTCTGAGAGTGTCAGATGCCTGGACCCCTGCTACATGCTGTGGTTCCTTCCTCCAACCCCTGCGTCACTAAGGCTACTTTCACACTGGGACGCACGACAATCAGCGCTAAAGTGATGCCCATTTTTGTGGCGCTTTAGCGCTATTTTACTGGTGTTCTTGCAACACTTTTCGGCTGCTAGCGGAGCGTTTTACCCCATAAAAAGGGTAAAAATTCCAGTTTTGCGGCACTTTCAAAGCTCTTTTAAGGCACTGCCAATTCATTACAATGGGCAGGACGTTTTGGGAGCGCTAAATACAGCGCTCCTAACCCACCCCAAAGATGCTGCTTGTAGGACTTCTTGGAATGTCCCCCAAGCGCACCGCCCCAGTGTGAAAAGATACACTGCAATGAATGGGAGGCGGTTTTCAGGCGCTTAGCAGAAGCTATTTCTAGTGCTAAAGTGCCTGAAAAGCACCCCAGTGTGAAAGTAAAGGATGCAGCATCGATTTTGGGGTCAGAGGATTGAACCACAGTGCGCAACAGGGTACAACGGCATCTGATATTCCCCGAAGTGTAAAATTAAATGATTATGGTGGAGTCTGAAACATTCAACAGAGAGGAGATAAAAACAAAGACCTCTGGAGAAGGAAGTAAAATACCTCTTCCTTTGCAGGAACCTGCTATTTCGATTTTTGGGGAGAATATGGTATCCTATTAACTTCTGCGAAAAGCAAAAGAAAACATTAACCTCACTTGGAGCTTAAAGCAGGACTTGCTGAATTTTTTGTCTAATACAGACTTGAAGTTTAATGCTAGATACTAAGAAAGCTAGAAATGTATTCTTATATGAACTGCAACATCAGAATAGAAGCTTATGAGCAATATTGTCATAGACAAGCCAAAAAATTAATCTTCCTCTGGAATTTCAGAGATATTATTTTTTTTCATGGCGCTTTGGCCAAGAAACCGAAAAATACCACATTGTAGGCCCATGGAAGTATGCCACTTGCATTCTTTTTCATTTAATTTTAATTTATTTCAGATTAATTGGACAGTGTAATCCTGGCTACTTAACTTTTAATAATCGTACGCTAGGCAAACGCCACAGAGACTGCTCACATGCCCCATTAATCTTTTATGAGTCCAACTAAACTTCCCTTTTCACGTTATACCAGGAAAGAAGGGATATAATGACTTTGAAATGCTTAAAAAATGTCAAAGGCAAACTCTGGTAAGAAATAGAAAGCACCAGTTATTTTACATTCAACTAATCTTAGTTTGTTGAAATCCAGTTGGAGACAGAAGGTCACCACTAGAAGCTAATCAGGCTTAGCTGAATACACATGTTCAGTAAGAAAACAGCCTGACAGGTGAAAAAGCAGAGGCATGACCTCATCGGTTCACTGATACTGCTTTTTCATTGTCCATTCACCAAACTGGGGGTGTGTTTAGAAACAGTCAGGAACTAAAAAAGAGTGGCGCAGGCAAAAAACCTGCACCCCCCTCCTAAGCCAGACACAGCACAGAGAGCATTATTTATTTATTTATTTCAGGTACTTATATAGCGCCGTCAATTTACGCAGCGCTTTACATGTACATTGTACATTCACTAACACTAACCTAACTCAAATTCATACATACTAGGGACAATTTAGACAGGATTCAATTAACCTACCAGCATGTCTTTGGAGTGTGGGAGGAAACCGGAGTTCCCGGAGGAAACCCACGCAGGCACAGGAAGAACATGCAAACTCCAGGCAGGTAGTGTCGTGGTTGGGATTCGAACCAGTGACCCTTCTTACTGCTAGGCGAGAGTGCTACCCACTACACCACATTATAGCTGGAACTGTCCCTTCTGCCACCCCTACCCTGTTTTGCCAGTGTCAGCAGTCTAGCTTCCCTGCCTATATGCAATCTCTGCTCATGTAGTGTGTTCACTGCACTAGCAGAGAGAGGCACGTGAGCTGTCTTCCAGGTTACCAACAGACAGCTCACATCCTATATACAAGGTCTAATATTGAAAGCTGCCACAATCCCTTTGTTAATTAGGTGTGAAACCTGTGCCAGTTTCTATTTCACTTTGAAATAGAAACTGGCAAGGGTGGCATAGACCTGTATCAGGTCTGTTTATTTGTTTTTTTAATGTGGTACGCACCAAAATTTTATTGCACTGGAAGCTTATAGTTTCACAGAAGTTACATTGTCCCGACACCTGGCTCCATTCTTGAGATCTTTAGCTTGCCATACACCAGTCAACATTTGTCCGGTTCAACAGGGACCAGCCAAATTTAGTTCAATGTGTACCCTAACCTGTTCGACAGAAGTCAACTGTTTGATCAGCTTTGGTTAAAGGGACATGTTAGAAAACTTTCCTTAATCAAAGGCTGTAGCCACTGATCAGTGTATTTACTGTCAGAATACAATGTCCCAGCAGGGAGGATTCCTCCATCCACCTCATTTTTGTAGATGGAGGAATCGGTTAATTTATTTCATTTAGCCCCCAAAAAAAGTAACGGTGTATGGACAGTTTACAGATGCGGGGAATGTTCAGTGCACTGGGCTGCAGGCAGTGTACACCAAAAAAAATAATAGCAGCGCAGTGACTATCTGGTTGGCACTTCCGCTTAGCAGCACTAGGGTTGTCGGTTCGAATCCCAACAACGGCACCGCCTTCCTGGAATTTACATGTTCTCCCTGTGCCTGTGTGGGTTTCCTTCGGGTACTCCGGTTTCCTCCCACACTCCAAAGACATTCTGTTAGGTTAATTGGCTCCTATCTAAATTGGCCCTAGTATGTGTATGAATGTGAGTTAGGGACCGTAGATTGTAAGCTCCTCGAGGGCAGGGACTGATGTGAACGTACAATATATATGTGTAAAGTGCTGCGTAAATTGATTTAGCTATATAAGAACCTGTATAAATTAACTATAGATATTGCTAGGTGACGGGGAATGTTTTCATTTTTTAACAGAAGAGATATTGCAAGGTTTCTTCAGCTAAAAAAACAAAAACTAATTTCTAGCATTTGTTTTCTATAATTTTAGCTTCACCTATACAATTTTCTGCCCATAGTTCTCGATAGAGAACTGTAGACAGATAAGACAACATGGCTACCAGCAAGAAGTCCATTCCCAATACTCTTCACGGGCACTGTATCTTGTACATTGGCAATTTTACTATAGGACAACCCTAACGTAAAATTCTGCTGAATATCTGGCAAAAGCACCAGAGGTTTAAAAATACATTGTGCTCCCCCTTCAAATTTAAGAGGAAAAGACTTTACAGCAAACATGATCTAATGACATATACACAAACAGTGCGGATGTAGAGACACGCTCAGGTAATTTCTTGGCTGCTATTATGTTTTTCTTCTACTTTTTTTCACATGTTCTGACAGCTTAATCCAGACCTCTATTCACTTTTGCGCAAAATGTAAGAATTTTTTCCTGACTCAGGAATTAACGGGAGTTCATAAAGCACTTCCAATTCCCTGCCCTGAAGTGGCTGTGGGAGTTTTCCAGCCTGACAATAATACAAGCAGATCGAGTAATGCAAGGTGTGGAATGAAGGGATGTACAAATGTTCCTTTACAAAGTATCTGGATTTAGTACACGCTGACAGGGGATTCCAAACAAATATTAAACCCTGTTGTGCACTTAAGGTCATTTGGGAACGCAGAGTTGCCACGTAAATATGGTTTTGTCTTGTTTTGGGAATTTTTTTCATGCCCTTATTTATCCTACCAACTGACAATCTGCAGCAATTTGAAGATAACCAGCAAAGGAACAGATCAGGAGCTCATTAGCAGTTGCTTGGAATGCATTAGGTGATCCCTGCTCCTCCAGCACCTTTAACCTGGCTTCTCTTTTTTAGACTTACCTTAAAACCCTATTCTTGGGAGTAGAAGAAGTACATGGATTTATGCTAGGGTTGCCACCTTTTCTTTAAGCCAAACCTGAAAAGAATTTTTTTTCTTGTTCTACACATTATAATATTATAAAAGACCTTTAGGTGGCCCAGGGATAGTAGTAATGCAGCACGCATAGTGCGCCGCGGCAAACAGATCATGTGACCAAATTGCTCCTGCTGACATCATTGCCCCGCCCCCCAGTGATGCTAAACCTGCCCCCAGACAGTCGCCCACAGCTCCAGGATGTCAACACATTTTTATGATACAGATTTTTGTCCAGCAGATATAAGTTAAAGCTATTAGTTAAAGCGTAACTCCACTTTTGTTGAGAAAAAAACATTCCCCACTGGGTGATCTATGTACATTGCAGGGATTATAACAACCTTTGTTGCAGATTCCTACCTTTTGTTATTCTGAAGAAATCCCTCTTTGTCTGTGCCTCTGTTCTGAGTGGGTCTAATGGAAGTGGTCTCATAATTAACAGTCAGATGTGCAGCTGCAGAGCACTAATGAGGAAATCTGCTGGGCCTGCATCCCTTTAGATGTGTTCCTATTGGAAATATCTCAACAAAAATGTCATTTTTGTTGCAGGGGATGCCTGAAATCTGACTTGTATCTTCGGCAGACTTCTGGGAAATTGGTAAGCCAATCACAGAAGCAGGAAAATGATGTTTCTGGAGAGTGGTCAGTACACATTCTGTGTACAGAACAACTCCAGGTAGCCATATTTTATTGCATTTATAGAAAATTACAGCGGCTGCAGATTGAAAAGGAAAGGTAATTTTTAATAACATTCAATTACAGTATGACTTGTATCACAATTGTACACGCTATATTATTTTTCCTTTATTTGCTATTTTTTTTCGCCCACGGAAGTGGAGTTACCCTTTAATACAAGACTACATAGAATGAACTACAGAGCAGGGACCACACATGTGCTGCCTGAAATGAGACAGAGGAAATATTCTAAGTGGCTGGCTTTGTTGAGGTATCAGAAAAGAAAAAAAAATGACACGTTCTAAGACGTATCAAACAGGGTTGCAGTGGGGCAATTATTGCTGTGTTCATTATATTAGGGGGCAAATCATGGCTGCTATTCTCCTTTATGTGCCAGCCTTTTTATGACACTGGGGTCAATTCACCAAGAGATAAATACTGCATGAATTTTTGCATTAAAATAACTCATGCGGTATTATCTCAGAAGCAGGCAATTTACTATAAAACATGCATTAATGTTTTTATTTTGCTGTACTTAGATTTTTTTTTTTTTTTTTTACACAGACCAGACCTCCGCTGCTAAATGTGACAGCTCCTGCTCAGGGATACTGGTTGTCAGGAAGCCAGCACCAGCAATTGCAGCTAATTGGCTGCAGCTACAGATCAATGGAACATTTTCCAACATGTCCCTTCAACTTTAGGCTAGGGTTAGATGAGTGATTAATTCTCTTTGCTGTTGAGAGATTTAAAGCGTAACTCCACTTTTGTGGGGGAAAAAAATTAGCAGATGAAAAAAAAATAATATAGCGTATACAACTGTGACACATGTCATATTGTAACTGAATGTTATTAAAAGTTGCTTTTTCTTTTCAATCTACAGTGCTGTAATTCTCTGTAAACGCAATGCAATATGGCTACCTGGAGGCGTTCTGTACACAGATGGTGTACAGAACTCCCCCCAGATATGTCATTTCCTGCTTGTGTGATTGGCTCATTGATTTTCCCAGAAGATACAAAGATACAAATTGATTTTGAGCATCCCCTGCAACAAAAATTGCATTTTTGATGACATACTCTCAAAGATAAAATGACATCTAAAAGGGAATGCCAACCTTGCAAGTTTCCTCATTACAGCCCTGCAGGTACAGCAGCTGATTGATGATTACAAAATCACGCTCATACAGATTCACTTGGAACATGGACACAGACAAACAAACAGCTATTTCTCCAGTTACAAAAGGTAGGACTCTGTAACAAAGTTTGTCAAAATACTTGCAATGTACATAGATCACCCTGAGGAGAATGTTTTTTTTCTTAACAAAAGCGGGGTTACTCTTTAACTGTTGCCACTAACTTCACTGAAACCAAAACGTACTGCATATATGATGACCTTCCACCAGTAGTTACATTTTGCAGTAGCAAAGAGATTCAATGGCAAACTTTTCACAAACTTTTCTCACCAGCTGCGGTCCATGGCTTCCATAATTCAGGTGTTCACTGCAGCTGCATGTGTGTTTTTAGTAATTTATGTTGTCTGGACCTATATATCAAGCACACATAGGAGGGCAAACCTTGTCACTTCCAGATCTCTGCACCATCCTTAGGCTATGCTTCTTAAAATGTCAAGAAGATATACGCGGCATTTCCATTCCCGTAATTGTAACTTCTCTATACCTTGTCTGTTATTTAAAAACATTCTTCTTTTCCTTTCCTTACTTATGATAAATTAGTCTAGCCATTGTCTCACAGCAGTGAAATTTCCTCTACATTTAAGAAACAACTATATACTCTTTGTGCCTGATGTGATAGCGATGGGCCAATAGAAGTGAAAAGATGCTTCAGATGGATCTACCACCATAAAGAAATATTTCCTCAGCTATGTGTGCTAAACATGCTTGATTCCCCTTCAATGTTACACATTCTCCAACTCCCTAGAATATAGTGAAGATGACTGCAAGAGAAGTACTATGTTACTAAGCTATGGTGTAACAATCAGTGTCGGCTGGTGCTCCATCGGTTGGGGGGGGTGGCAGACAGACCTGACCACCCCCCCCCATCATCAGCTCACCCTGTGAGCAGTGGCAGCTTCTTTCCTCAGTCTTTTCGTGTCCCGAGATGTGTCTCCTCCGTGTACTGGGATGTGTCTCCTAGGCCGTACGTCTCCTCCTCTGCGGTCCATAGGATGGCTTCTCCTTTTGGCCAATCGGGAAACGGGTCTCACGACCCACTTCCTGATTGGCTGGATGGAGAATCAGTGTGATAATAGCGAATATTCATTTGCTATTGTCACACAACTGGGTGGGCTCGGAGCACAGTGCTCTGCGCCCCGAGCCCACCCTTTTTTGAAGCCTATTAGAACCTTTGGCTCTAATCACGTGCTTCAAACCCCCCCCCATTGGAATCCATGGTCCGGCGCCCAGTATGTAGATCAGGGGGCCCAGACGCATGGATGGGGGGGCCGCACCCCTAATGGATGGGCCACCACTGGTAACAATGTCACCTTTTTATTCCCCTTGGCCATAGTACTGAATGCACTGAATGGTGTGCTGAAGACCAGTCATTTTCCCCACATGTTCCTAAGTTCACCACATGTCCTCAGTATAGTGTCCCTAGTGCTCTGCATTACTCCACGTGCCTCCATACCTGGCTTACAGGTGCTGTTATGCGTGCTGAGCATGCTTGATTCCCCTTCATTGCTGCACATGCTCCAACTCCCCGGTACAGGCTGACTTTGCCGCATTATGGGGCCAATGGACGGGGCCATGTATTGTAAAATCGTGGATGAGAACCTCCTTCCTTCAGCAAGAACACTGAAGATGTGTCGTGGGTGGGTCTTCCAGCATGACAATGACCCAAAACATACCGCCAAGGCAACAAAGGAGTGGCTCAAGAAGATGCACATTAAGGTCATGGAGTGACCTAGTCAGTCTCCAGACATTAATCCTATAGAAAATTTATGGAAGGAGCTGTAACTTCAAGTTGCCAAGCGACAGCTAAGAAACCTTAAGGATTTAGAGAAGATCTGTAAAGAAGAGTGGACCAAAATCCTTCCTGGTAACCAACTACAAGAAACGTCTTACCTCTGTGATTGCCAACAAGGGTTTCTCCACTAAGTCATGTTTTGCTTGGGGATCAAATATTTATTTTACTGACTGTAATGCAACTCAATTTGTATCATGTGTTTTTTTCTGGATTTTTGGTTAATATTCTGTCTCTATCATTTAAAATACACCTATGATAAAAATGATAGATCCCTCATTTCTTTTTAAGTGGGCAAATTGACAAAATCTGCAAGGGATCAAATAATTATTTTCCCCACTGTATATATATATATATATATATATATATATATATATATACACACACACACAATATTTATTTATTATACATACTTATATAGCACTGTCAATGTACACAGCGCTTTACATATACTGTGTATTGTACATTCACTACAGTCACTTCTCTCAAGAGCTTATAATATAAAGTCCCCAACTCAAAATCATATATACACATACTAGGGCCAATTTAGACAGTATCCAATTAACCTACTAGCATGTCTTTACAGTGTGGGAGGAAACCTGCACAGGCACAGGGAGAACATGCAAACTCCAGGCAGGTAGTGTCATGGCTGGGATTCGAACTGACAACCCTAGTGCTACTAGGTGGAAGTGCTAACTCCTTAGTCACTGTGCTGATATATTTCTCCTTTCCTGTAGATTCTACTTCTGCCCAAGTCACCTCCTCAGAGAGAGACTGGCAAGTGTGTAGGCACAGGGGTCTCCAAACTATGGCCCTCCAGTTGTTCAGGAACTACAATTCCCGTCATGCCTAGTAATATCTGTGAATGTCAAAGTATTACAAAGCCTCATGGGAAGTGTAGTTCCGCAACAGCTGGAGGGCCTTAGTTTGGAGATCCCTGGTGTAAGGTGACCTCCATACGCTATACATGGTACCAGAGACTGGAGAAGCCATTTTTGGCAGTCTAATATTAAAAGTAGAAATGAACTAAAGTCAGACGTAGAAGCTATGCCCTGTCCCCACTTTCCTCCTTAAACCAGAGAAATCTAGTACTATTAAGGAGATGTAGGTCAAGATCTAAAAGAAGGATCACAGTACTAACGGTGACAACCTAATGAAGCCACAAAAAAATAACTTTGCATATAAAAAACTGATACTTTTTTTTGTATATGGACACAGATCAGTGGCCTTTTGTGCCAAATGCAGTAAAATGTGTTGTAAAACAAGCAACTTTTGGCATGCGGCTTAGCAGCGTCATGCAAACTATGAATTCTGGTATACATTGCCCACATAATCATTTACCCTAGCATTCTGTATTGCTGGGAAAAACCACATGGCTCTCTGTGCCTATACAAACTTCAGTGAGGGCTAGCCAAATGCTGGTTCTAGAGCAGAACTGTGTACTGAACTAACCACCGTGCACTCCTTTTAGTTACTGCACATCCTGATAGGCTTTCTTTAAAGCAAGCAAGTTAAAGGAAAAAATGCAAAAGCAAATAAAACATTTTCTTGACCCAGTTTTCTCTCTGAAGCAAAAACATCTTTTTTGGTCGGTCCAATTAACTTTTCATAAATCATCCAACACAAAACAACTCATTTTTTAGAGATTTTTTTTTTTATAATGATGTATAACATAAAAAGAGAATGTATATCTCTCTGTGAATAATAAAGAAATGTCATGTTTGCCAAACCACCAAAGGCTACATTTTTTTTTTTAAACTTGGCGTAAAGTTAATTAGGAAGCCTTCTCCTTTTTTGTCTTGATTCCAATAAATAACAATTAATTGGGACCTCTGCTCACGGCTCAGGGGCTTCACGCTTGCATGCATAGAGAAAACACAAAAAAGGGTTTTCTAAATGTTTTGTTATGGAAACTATGTGGGTGAACTAGGTCAAATAGTCAGCAATGATTTTTAGCAGCAAGACATGATTCTGGCATTCCCGCTTCCATGCTTTAGATTAGTACGGTGGACAAAGATAGTGATGGCTTGTATTCAGCAATTGTAGTTTATTTTTACCTTGAACACATTTCAGTAATGATTTCAATGGTTTTTACACAGAAATATTAGAGAGAAAAAGTCAAGAAAATCCTAATTTGATTGTTGGTTCATCACCATCTAGCTGGAGTATGTTCGAATGCTGGAGGGTGAGCTGCTTAGTACACCACTGTATACTATCATATGTACAGTATCTCACAAAAGTGAGTACACCCCTCACATTTTTGTAAATCTTTTATTATATCTTTTCATGTGACAACACTGAAGAAATTACACTTTGCTACAATGTAAAGTAGTGAATGTTCAGCTTGTATAACAATGTAAATTTGCTGTCCTCTCAAAATAACTCAACACACAGCCATTAATGTCTAAACCACTGGCAACAAAAGTGAGTACACCCCTAAGTGAAAATGTCCAAATTGGGCCCAAAGTGTCAAAATTTTGTGTGGCCACCATTATTTTCCATCACTGCCTTAATCCTCTTGGGCACAGAGTTCACCAGAGCTTCACAGGTTGCCGCTGGAGTCCTCTTCCACTCCTCCATGATGACATCACAGAGCTGGTGGATGTTAGAGACCTTGCGCTCCTCCACCTTCCATTTGAAGATGTCCCACAAATGCTCAATAGGGTTTAGGTCTGGAGACATGCTTGGCCAGTCCATCACCTTTACCCTCAGCTTCTTTAGCAAGGCAGTGGTTGTCTTGGAGGTGTGTTTGGGGTCGTTATGTTAGAATACTGCCCTGCGGCCCAGTCTTCGAAGGGAGGAGATCATGCTCTGCTTCAGTATGTCACAGTACATGTTGGCATTCATGGTTCCCTCAATGAACTGTAGCTCCCCAGTGCCAGCAGCACTAATACAGCCCCAGATCAGGACACTCCCACCACCATGCTTGACTGTAGGCAAGACACACTTGTCTTTGTACTCCACACCTGGTTGCCGCCACACACGCTTGATACCATCTGAACCAAATAAGTTTATCTTGGTCTCATTAGACCACAGGACATGGTTCCAGTAATCCATGTCCTTAGTCTGCTTGTCTTCAGCAAACTGCGGGCTTTCTTGTGCATCATCTTTAGAAGAGGCTTCCTTCTGTGACGACAGCCATGAAGATCAATTTGATGCAGTGTGCGGCGTATGGTCTGAGCACTGACAGGCTGACCCCCACCCCTTCAACCTCTGCAGCAATGCTGGCAGCACTCATATGTCTATTTCCCAAAGACAACCTCTGGATATGATGCTGAGCACGTACACCCAACTTCTTTGGTCAAACATGGTGAGGCCTGTTCTGAGTGGAACCTGTCCTGTTAAACTGCTGTATGGTCTTGGCCACTGTGCTGCAGCTCAGTTTCAGAGTCTTGGCAATCTTCTTATAGCCTAGGCCATCTTTATGTAGAGCAACAATTCTTTTTTCAGATCCTCAGAGAGTTCTTTGCCATGAGGTGCCATGTTGAACTTCCAGTGACCAGTATGAGAGAGTGAGAGCGATAACACCAAATTTAACACACCTGCTCCCCATTCACACCTTAGACCTTGTGACACTAACGAGTCACATGGCACCAGGGAGGGAAAATGGCTAATTGGGCCCAATTCGGACAGTTTCACTTAGGGGTGTACTCACTTTTGTTGCCAGCGGTTTAGACATTAATGGCTGTGTGTTGAGTTATTTTGAGGGGACAGCAAAATTGTTATACAAGCTGTACACTTACTACTTTACATTGTAGCAAAGTGTCATTTCTTCAGTGTAGTCACATGAAAGGATATAATAAAATATTTACAAGAATGTGAGATACTGTATGCACTTTTCCACAATCATCAAATACTGTGAGTATGCTCTGGTTGTTTTGCCTAGTTCAAAGCTGAAATAATGATGCCCTGGTCCTCTTTGACTATGTGATCACTATGTACCTTGCTTTGAAAGAGGGCAACTCCATTCCAGGTTTTCTCAACTAGGAGGCTGTGGTACCGTGGGGTGCCATTTGGCTTTCCCTGGGGTGCTGCAAGCATCAGGCCCAGTTTGCCCTGGATCTGAGATGGATGAGGGGACTCTGTGATGCGAACGGGGGGAGGGGAGATGCTGTGATGGGGTACTCTGATGTGATGTGGGCTCTCATGTATAGGGAGGGCTCTGATATTATGGGGGACTCTGACTGAGTGATGGTGGTAGTTTATGGTGATGTAGGGACTCTGTTGGGAAGGAGGGCCCACTGACTTGATGAGGGCCTCTGATGTAAAAGGGGGGGCACTCAGATGTGATTGGGGGCTTCTGATGTGAAGTTGATGTCAGTAAACTCCCTGACGGTATTCCTGAGTGTGGCTCGGGGTTAAATTTCAGCACCATTAGCGGTAACCCCGAGCCACACTCGGGATTACATCTCAGGATCCTGGGGCAGGTTACTGTCCTCTGCCTGAAGCCTCTCTGTGCCAGGCTCCGTTCCCTACGAGCGTCACGACACACGGGGGGCGGAGCCTGGTGCCAAGTAAAAAAATGTAAAAATCATAACACATACAGTACTGTAATCTTACAGATTACAGTACTGTATGAAATCATTTCACATCCCTTTTGTCCCTAGTGGTTTGTCCAGTGCCCTGTATGCAGTTTTATATTATATATACTGTTCTTTCTGCCTGGAAATTTGAGATTGTGCATAGCAACCAAAAAGTGTCTCTTTACGTCAAAAGTGGCTTTAGACCAGCTAGAAAACAGCAATAGTAAATTGGAACACTTGCAGAATTGAGCGATAGTGAATCGTGGGGAAATTTATTTTATTATTATTATATATATTTTTTAATTATTTATATTTATTTATTATATTATAATTTATGATTTTGTGTTTCAAACTTCATCATACCCGGGATATCTACTAGACTTTTGGTGGACAGATTTAAGTGTGTTATTGCTAAGAATTACAGGCCTACAATATAAAACGCCAAATTTCTATGCAAAATAATTGTACCGCTTTGAGACGCAAAAATCTGAAATAATCATACCGCCAGGGAGGTTAAGGTGGTTGTGTGCATCGTCCCTGGCTCGGGTTTCCTATTAATAAGTAATATTTACATTATTTACATTTTATACTAGGGTGTTGAGATTTTGCATAATTTTAAAAGGTGCTGTGATTGAAAAAAGGTTGAGAAACGCTGCTCTGTTCTATCTTTTGTGGCGCGGCCTTCGGAAATGCCCTATTTTACTGAAATTTGATGCAATGGTGTCGCATTTTCCCCCTTGGACAGAGTACTAAATTCACAAAATGGGGAGCTGAAGACCAGCAATTTTTGGAATTGGAGAATGGGGGGGGGGGTTGGTTATTGCAATACACACTATATTACCAAAAGTATTGGGACGCCTGCCTTTACACACATGAATTTTAATGGCATCCCAGTCTTATGCCGCGTACAAACGGTCGGACTTTCAGATGGGAAATGTTAGAAGTGAACTTGTTGTCGGAAAGACTGACCGTGTGTATGCTCCATCGAACATTTGCTGTTGGATTTTCCGCCAACAAATGTTTGAGAGCAGGTTCTTAAATTTTCCGCCAACAAAACTTTGTTATCGGAAAGTCCGATCGTGTGTACACAAGTTGAGGTCAGGCCAAGTTCCTCCACCCCAAACGTACTCATCCATGTCTTTATGGACCATGTTTGTGCACTGGTGCGGTATCATGTTGAAACAGGAAGGGGCCATCCCCAAACTGTTCCCACAAAGTTGGGAGCATGAAATTGTCCAAAATGTTTTGGTATGCTGAGGCCTTAAGAGTTCCCTTCACTGGAACTAAGGGGCCAAGCCCAACCCCTGAAAAACAACCCCACACCATAACCCCCCCCTTACCAAATTATTTGGACCAGTGCACAAAGCAAGGTCCATAAAGACATGGATGAGCAAGTTTGGGGTGGAGGAACTTGACTGGCCTGTACAGAGTCCTGATTTCAACCCAATAGAACACCTTTGGGATGAATTAAAGAGGAGACTGCGAGCCAGGCCTTCTCGTCCACATCAGTGCTTGACTTCACAAATGTGCTTCGGAAGAATGGTCAAACATTCCCATAGACACACTCCTAAACCTTGTGGACAGCATTCCCAGAAGAGTTGAAGCTTTTATAGTTGCAAATGGTGGGCCAACTCAATATTGAACCCTACGGACTAACTGGGATACCGTTAAAGTTCATGTGCGTGTAAAGGCACGCGTCACAATATTTTTGGTAATATGTCTTTAACAGTGGCTGCAATTCAGTTTTAATAATAATGGTGGAGCACAGTACAGTAAAAGGACTGGTGGCAGGCAAACTTTCACATGTTAACTGTAATTTTTCTTCTGTGACCCCCTATATTCCTTCTTGGCATACAGCAAGTTTTTTCCTATAGTCTGTTGTTTTTAACTGGTTCAACTGCAGGAACTTCAAACATAAGAAATGCATAGAGCAATGGCTACCCCAATGTGAGGACCTATCAGACTGGATAAGATGTATCAAATAAAATGAATGTCACACTGTGTATTTGAGAATTTTGTATAATAGATCAATGGGTGACGACTGAGACTTTAAATCTTCAGTGAAATCATGTCTTTTAAAAAAAAATTGGAAAAAATACTAATGATCACTTTGAGAAAATGTTTTTAGCCTGAAAAAAAGAATAATAATGCAGCCAGTACATCCAAGGATTGGTAAGCTTCATTATATTACATTTTTATTCTTGGGTTTTGATATACTGCAATGTGTGTCTATTATATCTACCTGGAATTCATTATTAAACTAAATGTCTTGCTTTTTCGTAAGACACACACTGACCTCAATGACACAAAAACCCCAGTCTTATGATATTAAAATTCCAATAAATGAATCCAGTTATCTGCAAGTAAATGCTTTGCATTTCCACTGACCCATGTCGTGCACCGAAAAGACTTTAAATTCGATTTTTTAAGAACATATTTTAATAATGCATAGAGTGATATGACTCTCTTTAGTCATTTTCATTGTTTGACGGAATAAGTCATCATGTAGTAAGATAATACCAATTACTAATTTATTAAAACAGGCAACATTCTTAAAGTTCTATGCGATATGCAATTTCTAGACTTTCTGCCTATTGAGAAATACGTATTGGCATTTCCTTTGGAGCATTGTGAAAACTCAATGAAAAGAATTGTCAGTGCCCAGATAACCCTTCTTTAAGCCTAATCCAATGAGGCTTCATTCACCATCAGAGGACCCGAGTGAAGATGAGCTTTCATCAGACAAGCGTGGTCAGAGAAGTAAATCTCAAGATAAAATCTTCAGTCTTGGATGGGCACAAGTTATGCAAGTCTTTCCTTTGATTCTGCTGTTTCTACCTAACCCTATCCACCGTAACTGTGGCTATTCCACCGATTTGTATCACAAGATTTAAATTGACAAATACGTTTTTTTTTTAATTTTAGAAAAAGGGACAGATTTTTAAAAGTTGAACAACTGCAACATGTACTTTTAAATTTGGAAAGAAAGAGACCAAGGATAGGAAATGTAATTCTAACGTACACAAATAATAGAAGATCTGAACTTTGCTACTGTCATGGCGTTTCTTAATCAGGCACTTTCTTTTATAGGGTGACAATGATCTGTCCCTGTCTCCCAACAGTGCTCCTGGTTTGTCACCCTGCTACACAGGCTTGAAATAGAGACTACTTATTTCAACACATAGTATGCAGGCAATGTTCATTGCTGTCATTCTCAGGAAACCTGGCCTAAGAGTTGCTGTGCAGCCATTGCTGGAGTGCATGCATGTAATTGCAAGTGGCTGCAAAGAGGTTGGAGGAAGTCAGCAGCATTGAGTAACAACAAAGGATAAATAAAGAGAAAAAATAATATTTTATTAAAAAAAAACTTACTCTTAGGCCTAATGTACACGGGACGTTTTTACAACCTCTCCTGAACGATTTAACTTGACAGATAAAAACCCACATTTAAAACATCTGTTTTGCTGCGTTTACATGCCGCGTTTAGTGGGGTTTTGTCGCTTTTAGAAGCGTTTGAAAAAAAATGATTATTTCTTTTTACAAAATAGCCAAAAATGAAAAATGCCTATAAATGAAACGCGGCTAAACGCCGGTACAATTAGCCGTGTTTAGCTGCGTTTAGCAGCGTTTGGCGTCTGAATTGTCGGAAACTTCGGCGTCTGAACTCATTTTTTGCCTTCAAAGAAAAGCATCTAAAGGCAACTGCCTAAAAACGACATTAAACGAACCTGTGTACATGTACTGATAAGATAACATTGGATGAGTTCAGGGGCAGCTGAAAAAAGCAGCCAACTGCCTCTGAACGTACGTTTACCAGCAGCATTGTACATGAGGCCTTAAGGTTTATCACGGCTAAGCGAAAAATAAGAATAAAAAAAAACATATGAAAACATACTGTATGTCAAGCCAAAAAAAAAAAACATATGCAGTAGAGATCTGCAATACAACAAAGCATGAAAAAAATAGAGAAAAAAATATTTAAAAAAGGCATTTTTTTCAGTATGGTGCTTTAGCATACTAAATGTCATCCACTTAAGGTGCATCACTGCTATGCTTTAGGCGAAAAAAAAAACAAAAAAAAATCACGCAGTACAGATCTGCAATACATGCACATTTTTCAATGTTTTGTTTTAATAAAGTGAGAAAAGATTATAAAAAAAATAAAAATGGTGCCGCAGGAGCTTTTTTGCCATAATGTACAGGTATGCATAGCACTCATATGCACCCAGCTCCTAATTACTGATTGTGGGGTAACAACACAGCATTTTGGTGGATTGAATGGTGTCAGTCCAGGCCAGTTGACTTTTCCAAAAAATGACTGAATCCCCTTTATATCACCACAACATACGGAATATTTGCTCTGTAGTCAAAAATAAGAACTGGGAGGACTAACTAGGCTCCTTGAGATAAGACAGGAAGTATGCACAGGATAAACTGTTCTTTCTAATACCTATAAAAATATGACCCAATTTTAATACTGGGGAGATTTGGGTTGATTTACTAAAGGCAAATAGACTGTACCCTTTGCAAATGCAGTCACTTTCCTCAAAGCTTAGTAAATGTGGTGAAGCTTCACTTTGTAAAGAATACCCAATCAGGTGCAAGTAAAATACAAAAAAAGAGCAATTTTGCTTGCACATGATTGGCTGATGAAGGTCAGCAAAGCTTCATCATATTCACTAAGCTCTTGCTATTTGCCATTAATAAATCAACCCCACTATGTATTACCTAATAATACTTCTTAGTGTGACGTAAGGTAAAAAACTGATCTAAAGACTTCTCTTCTCCAATAAACATACTTTAGTGCACCATTGAGTGATGTACACATACAGTGTATCTCACATCTTACATTCTTTTCCTGTTTTCTGAATTTTATTTTTTTCCACTGGAAAACTGTTGGTATTGTTTTGACTAAGTTTTCCTTAAAAAACGTCACGAAATGTCTGAACAACATGATCAGTAAAATCCGATATGAGTAGAAAATAGGTGGTCTTGTCATAACTTGTACTTTGATCAGTAACACGCTCATGTCACTCGTCTACTGTGCAGCTGATCACTGAGTGAGTGTATGTGTGCTATAGTATATTCCATGTGAGCTGAAAATCACAATAATGTAGTGCCTTCATCTAGTTAGGCTGCTTTAGTTTTTGGCTTCACTGTAGTGAGAGGAGCGGTGATCTATTGGTTTTGTGCATTCAGGGTTTCCAGGCTGGGTGTTTAATTTCTTTCACCTACTTCTGGAATACACTTCCAATATATAGGACAGGAAGATTCAAATAGCCAGCATGAATACTTATCCAATCCCTGGAAGGGGACTTCCAGAAGGTAGCTGGGGAGGTGATAAATGTTTGGGAGGCCTGTTCATTGCTCTTCAATGAGGGTTTCTGTTATCCTGGGACTGCTGCCCCTGAGACATGGCTAGTGAGACAGGAAACTTCAGTTTAGGCTTCAGCAAGAGCTGGGCTGACGGCCTGGAGAAGATTGATAAAGAGTTTTTCTGGAGTTTACTGTTCTGAAGTCCTGGTCTGGGAAGGATCTTTTATCTCCTTCACTGAGGATCTACCTGTGGATGCTGGATGGCAGACAGCTCCTGGGATGCTGTAATGTCGCGTACACACGATCGGAAATTCGTCCAGCAAAAGACCGATGAGAGATTTTGGTCGGAAAATGCGACTTTGTGTATGCTCCATAGGACTTTTGCTGGCGGAATTCCCGCCAGCAAAAGATTGAGAGCAGGTTCTCAATTTTTCGGTCGGAAAAAGTTCCTATCCAAAAATGCGACCATCTGTACAAATTCCGACATGCAAAATTCCTACGCATGCTTGGAAACAATTGGATGCATGCTCGGAAGCATTGAACTTCATTTTCTCGGCTCGTCGTAGTGTTGTATGTCACCGGGATCTTGATGGTCAAAAGTTCAGAGAAGTTTTGTGTGACCGTGTGTATGCAAGGCAAGCTTGAGCGGAATTCCGTCGGAAAAATCTCGGATCCGCTCGTGTGTACGCAGCATAAGACTCTAGTTTGGGACTGTAGTGGTGTCCCTGATCCTGAAAGGATTTTTCACTAAGAAGTTTGTCCTCCCATTGATTGCTAATTCCATTTTGGAGTATCCGGTGACCCCAAACCCCTGTCCTGTTTCAAGTTCAATAGCAATAAATTCTAAATAAGGTAATCCCTAGAGGGCCTAGACTACAGTGCCTTAAAAAAGTTTTCATACCACTTGAAATTTTCCACATTTTGTCATGTTACAACCAAAAATGTAAATGTATGTGATAGACCAACACAAAATGGCACATAATTGTGAAGTGGAAGTTAAATGATAAATGGTTTTCAACATTTTTTACAAATAAATATCTGAAAAGTGTGGTGTGTATTTGTATTCAGCCCTACTGAGTCAATACTTTGTAGAACCACCTTTTGACGCAATTACAGCTGCAAGTCTTTTTGGGGATGTCTCTATCAGGTTTGCACATCTAGAGAGTAAACTTTTTGCTTATTCTTCTTTGCAAAAAAGCTCAAGCTCTGTCAGATTGGATGGAAAGCGTCTGTGAACAGCAATTTTCAAGTCTTGCCACAGATTCTCAATTGAATTTATGTCTGGACTTTGACTGGGCCATTCTAACACATGAATATGCTTTGATCTAAACCAGGGGTCTCCAAATTATGGCTCTCCAGTTGTTCAGGAACTACAATTCTACTAGTCTACTACTACTAGTCATGTCTGTGAATGTCAGAGTTATATAATGCCTCATGTGTAGTTGTGCAACAGCTGGAGGGCCATAGTTTGGAGATCCATTCTAAAATATTCCACTGTAGCTCTGGCTGTATGTTTAGGATCGTTGTCCTTCTGGAAGGTGAACCTCCACCCCAGTCTCAATTCTTTTGCAGACTCTAACAGGTTTTTTTCTAAGATTGTCCTGTATTTGGCTCCATCCATCTTCCCATTAACTCTGACCAGCTTCCCTGTCCCTGCTGAAGAAAAGCACCCCACAACATGTTGCTGTTACTACCATGTTTCACAGTGGGGGTGGTGTGTTCAGGGTGATGTGCACTGTTAGTTTTCCGCCACACATAGCGTTTTGCTTTTAGGCCAAAAAGTTACATTTTGGTCTCATCTGACCAGAGCACTTTCTTCCACATGGCTTCTTGCAAACTGCAAACAGGACTTCTTATGCTGTGGATCTCTGAGCTCCTCCAGAGTTCCCATGGGCTTCTTGGCTGCTTCTCTGATAAATGCTCTTCTTGCCTGGCCTGTCAGTTTAGGTGGACGGCCATATCTTGGTAGGTTTGCAGTTGTGCCATACTCTTTCCACTTTTGGATAATGGATTGAACAGTGCTCCGTGAGATGTTCAAAGCTTGGGATATTATTTTATAACCTAACCCTGCTTTAAACTTCTCCACAACTTTATCCCTGACCTGTCTGGTGTGTTCCTTTGCCTTCATGATGCTGTTTGTTCACTAAGGTTGTCTAACAAACCTTTAAGGGCTTCACAGAACATTTGTATTTATATTGAGTTTAATTTACACACAGGTGGACTGTATTTCCTAATTAGGTGACTTCTGAAGGCAATTGGTTCCACTAGATTTTGGTTAGGGATACCAGAGTAAAGGGGGATAAATTCCAAATGCACGCCATACTTTTCAGATATTTATTTGCAAAAAATTTTGAAAACCATTTATCATTTTCTTTTCACTTCACAATTATGTGCCATTTTGTCCCAATAAACGACATTAACGTTTTTGGTTGTAATATGACAAAATGTTGCAAATTTCAAGTGGTGTGATTACTTTTTCAAGGCACTGCAAGTCTGTATTGTCAGTGTGCAAGGAACTGTGCTTGTGACTGGCAGCCTCTGTATTATTATGGGAAACCTGGGTATATTCTCAGATGCCCCTCGGGGGAGGGGAGAAGCTGCAAATATATATATTCTATATACAATTATGCTGAGGGACTGCCCACCGACTGTCAGCACTTTGAGTAGGCCTGGAGCTGGCCAGTGTGGTGATAGAGTAAGTATCCCATAGACATAATGAGCATTTAACCCTTGCTGTGCTGGTGGGGGGGGGGGGGGGGATACAGCAAGGGTAGATTTTTTACTAATTTCTATAGTTGGCCTTTAAAACTTTTTTATAACTTTGGATTCAGTAGGGAAGGGTTAGATTGTTTGTCAAGTTTTTATGGATGTCTGAGTTCCTACTAGAGATATTCTCCCCTCTATTTGCCCTTTTGACCATTGTCACTGGCATGTAGAGTAATCTCTACATCTACAGACATCCATGATCTAAGACTGACGTATCTACTCTGTAAATAAGAAATCAGTATACATACCTTTTTAAGCCGATCCGGTCCCACGCTGACCTGTCAGTGGCGGCTTTGCTGTGGAGGCGGATGCAGAGGAGGCAACCGACAACTGAAGCCCCATAAAGTCTATGGGTGACGCCACTTCCGTTGTCAGCTGTGTCCTCTGCAGAGTTTCCGCTGCTGGAGACGGACCGGATTCAAAAAAGGTATGTATACTGATTTCTTTACTGGGTTAGATAGGTTAGTCTTAGATCGTGGACATCTGCATATGTAGAGATTTTAGTGTTAGGGTGGACTTCCCTTTTAAAGTTGTCAGCAAAACAAAAAATGAAAGCAAATCTTCTAAGGACACTATTTTGGTGACAACTGTCCAAGAAGGAAACAACCTCACTTTGTAGAGATGTAAGGTGGCCATGAATGGACTTAAATTTGTCAGGGACGGTCCAAATTTCGATCAGTGTATGACTGTCCATATTTGACAGAAGCCAATGTTATATTAACTTTTGTTGAATGAAAAAGTTGGAAAACTTTTGGCAAATTAGCAGCTACTGATCAATATATTGTGACAGCACTGAGTCCTCGTGGGGTAGGGGGCTTGTGTGGATGAAAGAATCGGTTCCTTTTTTTGGGTCAGCCCACTGGATGAACCAAAAATCTGATCATCTATGGCCAGATTAACTCTCACTACCTTTTAGGTCTCTGGGACAGGAAGAAAAATGGAATGTCCCTAATGGGACACATAAAAAAATAAGCTGCCAAGGTTTTAACACTGCCCTACTCTATCAAAAACTAAAATAAATATTTTGGCTTTACAGGCACTTTGTAAAGCAATCTCGATTAGACATTTACCTTACCTGTGAATATGCACATTACATATAATATTCTACATAGGCAGACATGCAACATGCAAAGAAATGCAAAATAATACAGCCACCGCCCTATACTATAAAGGAAATATTGATTAATAAAATACTCAAAGGGCATTTGTGGTTAGCCATATAAAAGCATAATACCTTTATACAGCTGAATAGCACAGCATGACTAAGCTGGCTTAAGAAAGGCCATTATGCTCTTATTGTGTTTATATAAAAGGTTAGACCGTGCTTTCAAGGGAAAAGTGAAATCCTAGTTGTTGTGTTACATTAGTTAGGGGCCTCTTTAAGCACCTTAGTCAAACTGTGTGAGAAACAGTAATTACTTACTATTTCTGCAATGTCTGGATAAATTACATTATTTGAATATTTTGCATACATAATTTGTTCAAATTTTAGTGTAAATTAAACAAGTGCATCTTTAGTTTAGCAAAAATAATTTAAATATAATAGAGCAGCTCTGTATTTATAGAATAGAACTATAATAAAATTTAGGAATGCCCAAACGTATTTGACATTCCATGTGCCAAACTGTAAGAGGCCAACTAATAAACTCACATCAATCTTCTCTTGCACTGAGTTTCCACAAGCAATAAAAACAAAAAAAAAGAAAATATTGGTGAATTTTTACTCCAGCTTCCCAACCCAACCTCTGATTGGACAGTGTACTTAGTCAAAACTTCTGCATTTGTTAGGACTGTCAAACCTTGCAGGTGGGGAAAATTGATTTTTCTGGTGCATCTCTGGATAGCACCTGAGCATCAGTGTTGCATACTCTGCTTTACAGATGTTGCAGAGATCTTGGTGCAAGACAGAGTGAGTTTTCACTGGCAAATTGATGTCCAAAAAGTACTAGTAGCTAAATTATTTTAAGGCAAATAGGGCTGACGTCTGTAGCTAGGTATACTGCGGAAAAACTGTGAATTATAAAAATTTCCTTCGCGCTGGTAGATGTGGGAAAAATTAATGAATGGTGTAAAATAATAAAATAATAAATGTAAATATTGCAGCAAAATAAAAGTGCTCACACAACCACTTAATAGAATGAATATTAAAAATAAATTTCGCGCAATATTAGCAATGGTGATGTGGAATATAGGGACACAAAATATTATATAGTGGTGGCTGTAATAGTAGTTATTAGGATCAACGATCTCTGTGTTGGAACATATGTCTATTACCACTATTTGACAGTAAAGTGATGGTGCTGTATTAAAATGAAAACGTGCAAGTGTCTAAATGATTAGATTTTTTTGGTATTTTAGACACTTGCACGTTTTCATTTTAATACAGCACCATCACTTTACTGTCAAATAGTGGTAATAGACATATGTTCCAACACAGAGATCGTTGATCCTAATAACTACTATTACAGCCACCACTATATAATATTTTGTGTCCCTATATTCCACATCACCATTGCTAATATTGCGCGAAATTTATTTTTAATAATCACTGCGGAAAAACTCATTCTCAAATTTTACAGCAGAAACGTTATAGGGCCCGCATGAACACAGCAGGAAGGGTGAAAGAGAATGAGTCACTCCCCTGAATTATTAGGTTTTCAACGTGAATTTAATTTTAAGCTATTGTTGTCTGTGTGTGCCCTGTCTGAACATCACTGAGTGTCTGTGGCAACCATGTGGTGCTTGATATGAGATGGAAGAATAGACATTCAAAGCTCCCCATTTTTTGTATTCTTTCATGTGTATGGCGGTTGAATATATGGGGTGCCAATGAACTTTTTTTTTTTCCTTTCAAAGAGAGATGTAGCTTTCTTGTGATAACATCTGTTATCAATGGAGATGTAGAGAATGCTTGGCAGAGTTCTCTAAAAGAAAATCAGGAGAGAAATATATTGGTTCCATGGTTGATTTTTTTGAAAATGCTACTCCCTGACCCAATGATCCAGAACAGAAAGGGAAGTCACAACTCCAGGTCAGTGAATCAGAAAGCACCAAAGCCAACGGATAACCATAACAAGCAGGTCGTTTTCTTAAGGAGGACAGCATTCTATAAAATTTTTCTCATGACTGGTATCCATTACTGATGTAATAGTATTAATGGGTCAGCACTTACACCTGAGTTACAGCCTAAGCAGTACACCAAAACTGACTGCCTACTGGCATGTGGGAAGAACCATGAAACAAGTCCATGAAACATAAGCTAGGCAGTTTTTCAGAAGAGCTACTCTGACACTAACTAAATAACTAGCTCAACATTAACTGGCTCTAAATCTCTAGAAGCCACAAAGCTTCTGAGAAACAGAGTTCTGTCTCTGCATGTTTCTTCGGATCAGCTGCTTTGGAAGATGCAGAAACATCTCTGTTGCTCCAAAGAGGACAAAGGACACTTGAGTGATAATGTCACATTTAAGAGACTGCATTAGCCAAAGGCATAACTACAGGTCATACGCTAAGTCCCCCATAGCAACATTTTGATGGGGTTCCCCTAACAACCTCTTTCAAAAAATGTAATTTGAGGGATATTTGTACTATCCTGACATTTTTGGGCCTCAAGAAATGAGATGTCGGGTACAATGAGATGTCGGGTACATCAGGATTGATCGATTTTCAGATATATACCATAGTTTGTACCTTTCCTACAGACTAAACAAAATACACTGATTTGAGGATATATTCACCAAACAAATGTAGCAGATAACATTTTGGCCTAAATTTATGAAGAACAATTATTTATTTGCAAAATTTTATAACAGAAATGTAGAAAACTGTGATTTAAAAAAAAAAAATGTCAGTCTTTTTTGTTTATTTATCAAAAAGTATTTTTTGATAAATAAATTGAAGTGGTATTGAAGTGGCACCTTATGTGTGTCACTATTTCCACAATTTATCATCCAAGCTCTGAGTCAACGTTTAGTTCTTCTTTGTCTTTCAACCTCCTGTGTATCCTGTTACCCTGTTATTCTGTATCTGTTATTCTGTACACAGTTGCTGACCCAGCTTGCTTGACCACTCTCTGAACTCTGCCTGCATTGACCTCGGCTTGTCCTTGACCTCCGCTTCTGTCTGCTCCTTTGGCTTCTCTTTCACTGATTGGCTCCTGTCCTGGCTTGTACCCAGACCACACTTCTGCCTGCTCCTCTGTACCTGATTCGCCCTGCAAGTGTATTACCCAGCTTACCTGACTCTGCTGCTTGACACATCCTGCTGTGCCTGCTGTCCTACAGTCTGCTACCAGTGCATGCCTCACCTGCCCACTGTCGCCAATGCCAGCCTGCTTCAGTCTGCCATCCAGCAGCTGTCTACCAGCCTGCCTGCATAACTAAAGACCACTGATGACTCCTGCCTGGCGTGAATACCCGCTCTGAAACTAGCAAGATTTACAGGCACTCTGCACTCCTGCGCCTTCAGTTCACACTACCAGGGGCCCTGAGTCAGAGTAAGAGAGGCCTTCCTCATTATTTCAGGCTCTGCTACCAGGTATGTGATAAAGTGGTGTATGTGCCACATTCTGTCCTGGAACCAAAATCTTTTGGGGTTGCTATTTCTCTTTAATGTAAAGCGACTTTCTTGCATGTCTGCCCCATTCACATATGTAACAACAGTACTTGGTATATTCAAGCTGTATTTCAAGCAGCCAAGCTACCACTATATTCACAGATATTCCAGTTGTACTCGGTGTACTGGATGTGCTTCAATAACGTTTCCATGTTTTTGTTTATTTTATGCTTTTACTAGAGCAGCTAATATGCATTCCATCACTCAGCATTCTAGTAAAATTAGGTGGAATCAATAAATCTTACAAAATCTGCACATGAACTTAGCAACCACACTTCTTGTAAAGAATATTGTTTGCTAAGAACTCACATGGTTTGCAGACCTTTTTATTGCAAGGCCCATTGACCACAGCGCAAAGAGCACTAGCAAAATACTGGTAAGGTCTTAAATCTGAGTTCCATCCTGTACAAAAAAAAAATTAAAAGTCAGCAGCTACAAATACTGTAGCTGCTAACATTTAATATAAGGACACTTACCTGTCCAGGGTTCCCACGATGTTGGCACCCCAAGCCGATTCGTCCATCGGCTTTGGGTGCAGGTGCCGGCATTGAGTCAGCCCCTAGCAGAGTGCTGCATGCTGGAGCGGGATCGGTCTGCCTTCTCCTCTCCGTCCTCCGGAACATGAACTACTAATCTCCACCGAACACCTGTCCAAGCAGGTGACTTGGGTTGTGGCAACCCTCTCCCTCCCCATGCACGTCCGTGCACATTGACTGAGTGATGTCCTGATGTTATTGGAAGCCTGAATACAAGGTCCTGTATAACACCTGGTTTGCCTATCATCTGCCACGTCAACAGAGGGAGGTTCCAACACCTGTTAGTTCTCTGGCCCTTGGTCTATCTACAAGCTTATTGAGCTTACTATCTGGTAAGCATGCATTCTTAAAGGTGGAGGATCACTGCAAGGGGTGTCGTTTTCATTTTCCACTTTTAGACACTGATCCCTATGAAGATCTAATTGGGGACTCTTCCCATCTTTTAGAAGATTTCCTCTTTGGTTCTGGGACTTTTTTATTTATGGTTCACTATCTTGTGCTTTTGACACTTTTGTGATTTTTATTTCATAATATTGACTGTTCACTATTGATTTGTGTGCTAGTCAATTTAATTTTTGAGGATTCACATACACTTCCATAATCAATTGGGCGTCTTTTCATATATGCCCTAACATATGTTATGAGGGTTTAGAGCAGATTTTTTTCTTTGTTTTTATCCCATTATTGTGTATTGCACATTTGAACTGCAGCTCTTGTTAGCTTTATTTTAGCGCAGTGTTTTTTGTTTCACAGCTAAGGGAAACCGCCTGAGAAGTCTTCATGCACGAGTCGCACTGCGCTTGCTGAGTGGTCGCATCATCTTCTGGGTCCAAGAAGGCAGTGGGGGGGGGGGGAGGAGGAGGAGGATCCAAAGGGTGGCGCTAAAGAGCTGAAAAAACACGTAGTACATCTAGTACGTCACTACATTCGTAATTGTTGGCCAACATTTATGTGACCGTGTGTATGCAAGACAAGTTTGAGCCAATGCCCTTCGGACAAGGTTTTGTTGGCCAACAATCCAATCGTGTGTACGAGGCATAAGTCACTGATCTAAGAATACGTTTGCCTATTAGGTTCTATGACTTCACACTGACTTTCCTAATGCACAAACTTGTTGCAGGAGAGTGTCTCAAAAATCAAAAAGCAGTCATACAGTTTTTTTTTTTTTCAAAATCAACTCAAATCTGAAATAAATATTGGATGCTGAATGTAAGGTAGATTTATGTTACAAAGCAAGGCCTTTTGACGCACTAAACACTTTGGCAATGTTGCAACTGGCTTTGCAAGTCTACTAATATATAACTAGTTTAAACATTATCTCTCATCTTGCATTCTTCAGTATGCAGCTTGACCATAAAGCTGGAAGTAATTGATAACATAACTAGTCACACACCAGAAATCCACTAATCACTAAACATGATATTACCACTGGGCCTGTGACGTCATTCTGGGTGGAAGACACCTGATCTCTTCAGTATGCAGGTTTTATCTGTTCCCAACTAGAACAGTCCACCAGCAGACTATACAAAGAACTCAGAATTATTAGTAAAGAGGAAAGCAGGCATAAAAGCAATGATAAATAGTAAATGGCAAAGACAGGAAGAGCTATAACCATTAAAGTGGAAGTAAACTTCCATATTTTGCTTTTACCTATAGGTAAGCCTAAAATAAGGCTTATCTATAGGTAGTGTAAATATCTCCTAAACTGGCACAGTTTAGGAGATATTTACTGTACATGCAGCCAGTGACATCACTGGCGCATGCGCTCTGAAGGAACGGCCACCGTGCCATTCCTTTCGAGCCCTGTGCCGTGAACAGCGGCTCGTGCACGCATGCGCGGGAGTGTCGTTATCGCGACTTCGGCCAGTCACAATGCCGGAGTCCACGAATCTGGAAGCAAGATGTGTGAAGATGGGAGCCCTTGCAGCTCTGACTTCTCGGCACAGGAGGGCTTCGTTTTAAGGTAATTTTAATATAATGGGATAGTATGCGATGACTACTAGCACATTATAACTTTACCACCGCTTTAACATATTCATAAGTAAAATAAAAAGAATGTCGATATGAAATCCCTGGGATGATTGTATTATACATAATCTATACAAAATTAGAAGAAAATGTTTTGTTTGAAGTTATATTTAAAAGCTGAAATCTTATCAGCATTAAACAAATTCCAAGTGGGTGCACGCCATCTATAATATTAAGAAACAAGTTCCTATTTAATCCAGTGGGCATGCATTAAGACGAGATGCTCTACTTCTCTGGTTGTGTGGTTAACCCAGCATCAACATCATCACATACATGATGACATCAAGGGTCCATCCACATTATGGGGCTGGGGTGGGAGCAAGGAAGAGCACCAGCTGCCACGGTAGCAAGGAATAGGTTAAGTACTCCTCTGCATTACACTCCTCTAGACCAGGGGTCTCCAAACGTTCATACAAATGGGCCAGTTTATTGTCCTTCAGACTTTAGGAGGGCCAGATTGTGGCCAGGGAGAATAGGAAATGTCCCAGGCCCAGCATCAGTGAGAATAAGTTTGGCCTCAATGTTGGTGGTCAGGAGGAGGAGGAGTAGTGCCCTTATTAGTAGGAGGAATAGTATCCCATCATTGGTATCATTGAAAGAAATAGTGCCACCCTTGTTGGTGTCAGTGGAAGGAATAGTGCCTCATATCAGTGGGAGGAATAGAGCCCAAGGGCCGGATAAAGGCTAGCAAAGGGCCACATCTGGCCCTTGGGCCGCAGCTGGAGACCCCTGCCCTAAATTAAACAAGCAATTAATCATGCATGTATAGGAGGGAAACAGGATTTTTTATTTCCATAGCTGACCAGAGTTAAAAAATATGCATTTTACTTTTTACGAAGGGATGTATATTCATTTTCACTTGTAAACTTCATAAGCTCTATCAGCCCACTATAGCTAATGTAGCTAAAAACACTGGGTTCAATAGTGCTAGAAAATTAGATTAACATTTAATACCTCTGTAATTTCACCTCATTAGTGCAATTACCACATGACAGCTGACAGAATTCGATCCATCTAGTGGAGATAGTAGCTACAGTTTGCATTGTCAGGCACCTAGTAAATCCTTCTTATCCTTGTACAGTGTGAAGCTTTACACTGTCTAACAGAAAACCTATTTATTCTGCAGATTGCAGTAGAAATGTGTATGTCTGGAAGCAAAGCAGATGCCTCAAAGAATAGATCCTTTTAGCATCATATCATGTCTATGGCTAACCTTAGAGAGGTTCTTTTATCATGGTGGTTACAGCAGTAAGTATACAGAGGAGGAACCACAGAACTCCCTACAGGTAAGTGGATACCAACACGGGTGTATTTAAGGATGTAGGGCCTTACAATTTTTGCATTGGTCTCCCAGTCATGATGGCCCTACCTCATGTGCCTTCCTTATTGCCTCTCCCAGCACTAACAGTAAATACCCCATATTTTTAAAGTAATACAACCTATAATTATGCATAGCATGCCAACAGCAGAGATCTCAACTTATTTTACCATCTAGAGCACCCATTCTTAACCAGGGTTCCCTGGAGCCTTAGGCTTTCACTACAGTTTGCTTTGAGAGGGTTCCTTCAGAGGTCAAATAGTTGATTGAGGCAGGATGGGATGATGCCAAATCTGGGAGTTTTTCAGCCAGGATTCAGTTAGGACATAAATGATCCACACCTATACTAGTAAGGCCATTATCCAACTTTAGTTAAAGCTGCGCAGTTTGTTTTTATCTACAGGCGCCTCTTATCTGCAAAGGCAGTTATTTGGCAAAGATGAACTAACCCTTTAAGCACCTTTGTAAAAGTGACTTTTGGCTACAGTATGTCTATGGTTCATTGATGATGTGGCAGGATGTGCTGGGCAAGGTATACTTTACCAACGTATACATGCTCCCCTTGTACATGCTCATGCGACAACACAGATCACATGACACTGTGCCTAAATGCTACAAATCAAGACTGCTCCCAGTCTGGGCCTAGGCCAAACATGCTATTATACAGGCTTTGGAAATTTAGAGAGAGGACATGATAAGATTTTGCAATCATCAACCACTGTACATGTGGCAGCTGAATATTAATTTGACTGTTGCTAAAATCAAAGTGCCAAATCAGCTGTCCCAGCAAAAGAAGATAGTACTTACCTGTCCTGCTGCCTTTGCCACTAAACAGCAAATTGTCTGATGAAGTCTCTTCAGAAACCAACACTTCCAGGAGTATCAATCTTCTGGTCCTCTGCTGCACTCCATCAGCCTCTATGTCGCCACATTTGGCAGGAGTAACCACTGAGCTCAGCAGTGGCCCACAAATGTGGTTTCCAAAGAGACTACAGTAGACAATTTCTCTGCACCAGAACAGTGTACGGCAGCACATACAGCAATAGAGGTGAGTGTTATCTTTTGTAGAGACAGGTGTTTGGATACTTTGATTTTTGGGACAAATTTTAAAAGGCTTAGTTCACCTTTCTACATTAAAAAAGTCCCCCTGCCTTCCATCACCCCCAGCTCTGTTCACATTTTAAAAAGCTGTTCCTTTCCTATTGCATGCTTCTATGCTCTGTAAATCATATCTTGGAAAAAAAAGCTCTAGGTGGTCATCACCCCTCTGTCCTTGCTGAATGGCAGGATGGGCTGAACATTAGACGTGTGCCCCCAGCAACTGCTCCAGCTTTCTTCAAGCTTTGGCCATGCACAGTGCGCAATCTACCGCTAGAGGCACACTTCTAATGTTCAGCCCACCCTGCTGTTTATCCAGGAAAGAGGAGGGGGGGGGGAGTTGACCACCTAGAGCTTTTTGCAGACAGGCTTTATAAAGCATAGACATTTGCAATGGGCAGGGGCAGCTTTTTCAAATCAGAACTGTATTGCAATGTGCTGGAGCTGATGGAAAGCATGGAGGATTTTGGAAAAAAAGGTGAACTAACCCTTTAAGTTTTCAATCAAAGAAACACTTTATGTAACTATATTCAGGGAGTAAGAAAATTTTAAAGCACAAAACAAAGATTAGTAATCCCAGGATGACAACAAGAGACTGTAAATAATCCATTTGCTTTTAACGCCCAGGGGTAAGGAAAGTTTCATGTCATGCATTTTAAGTCTTAACATACTTTACATCATCACTCATATAAACTAGATGACAGCTATGAGGAGTTAATGCATAAAATTGTCCTGGAATGTAAAGTAAATATCCAGCAGAGTATGAATAAATCAGTCTTCAGGTTGTAAGAGATGTCTGCTTTGTGCCTGAAAGTTTCACATCTCAGGTTTTAAAGTGAACCTATAGCCATGGCAGACAAAACAAAGTAATAGAACTTATATCTATAATGCAAGTCAGCCTTATATTTCAAACCAGGGTTTCTCAACTAGGGTTCCTCCAGAGGTTGCTAGGGGTACCTTGAGCAATTTCTGCCTCTCAGATAAGTTCCCACTGACACCATTCATCTTTTTAGCTATCTGTAAGAAGGTAATCCATCCCAATGACCACGAACGTAAGGAGTATTCCTCCCACTGACCATCACACTAATGTATGAGGAGTTGTAGATATAGTAATTTTTAGCTGGGGTTCCCTGAGACTGGAAAGTTATTTCAAGGGTTTCTCTATGTTGAAAAGGTTGAGAAAGGCTGTTCCAAACAATTCTATGATTTTTCACCAAAGCCCCCAGCATAATCATGTACAAATAGTGACTGACATTCTAGGTCATTAGTGGGGTGGAGTGGAGATGGATGGAATCTCCATTTCCCCTGAAGACGTCTATGTGGGTGAAATGCATAGGGTTGGAGCTTTGGCACTGATGTCACCATGTATGAACTTCGGGAAGGGTGGCATGCATATTTTGTGTGGCACATTCACTATTGTATTAGTGTACTGTGTATCACTTAATTCACATTTGATTGCATTCATGTATTCTTTATGATATTTAAAGAGACAGCACACCCTTACTTATATACAATTATATTATGTTGTCTATCCTAGCATGTAGTTGTGCAGGGTCTTTTGTCTGGAAAGGTTTTAAAAAGTGGATCCTGCACAATATACATAATTGTTTAATTACACACTAAGGATGAAGTTCATATTTGTTTATTTAGACTTAAAATGAATATGCATGTTCCATCAATTTGTATTCATCTTCATCTCCATAAAATTCTTTGATCAAAAAATTATCATTTTATAAAAATTCTTTATGTGCCTGGTAAGGATCTGTCCTTTGCCTATACAGTTTGTGCTAAAAGTGGTCCTTCTTTCTCATCTCAGAAAGTTGTGTGGGGTGCTCAGAACGGTAGTAAACGTCACACCATGGTCCAGGGACACTGCTCCTTTTCTTAGGGCAGGGGTCTACAAACTTTCTAAACAAAGGGCCAGTTTATTGTCCTTCAAACTTTAGAGGGACTGGGCTGTGGCCAGAGAGTGTAGATATTGCCTCAGGCTTAGTGTTTATTTGAAGTATAAAAATTACATAGCACCCCTGTGATCAGTAGAAGGAGGACTAGTGCCCCATCTTTGGTCTCAGTAGGAGGAATAATGCCTTATTGTTGGTGTCAGTGGGAGGAATCGTGCCCAATCACTGGTGTCATAGGGAAGCATTATGCCCCACTGTTAGTGTCAGTGGGAGGAATAGTGCCTCATATCAGTGGGAGGAATAGTGTTCCAAGAGCTGAATAAAGGCAAGCAGAGGGTTGCATCTAAAATTCAACAATAACTCCAGTCCCTGATGAATGTAGTTCTCATAAAACTATGTGTAGGCCAAGACCGCATCTATGATGCTGCTAAGAACAGGAAATTGTAGATGCTAGGCACAAAGTTGCCAACATTTTCTTTCCATTAACACCTTTTACTGAGTGTTAATCAAGCCATTGTAGGTGCACAAAGGTCTTTAATTAGAGGTGAGACATTTATTTAAATTGGGCGTGGGGCTGCAAGAAGCACATCATTATCCTATTGGACAAATTAACTTTAAAATTTGGCACAGACAGGTAGAGTTATCATAATAAGGACAAAAAAGACATTTCTGCACCCCTCCCACCTACAAATCTTTTGCTATATTTAGCTACAAATAGGGACTAATCAGAGAAATGAGCAAAAAGTTTTCAAATTTTTTTGTCCTTTCTAACCCCACTGGCCTAGGCACTTGTCCACTAAGGTCAGCACTGTCCTGAATACATGGTTAATGGCATGCAGTATCTGTATAGGATCTGACTGATAGGTGATCACATGCTCAGCAAACGCTTAAGCCTTTACATTATCTACAGGAAAAATAGCTTGAGTGCTCAGAAAAATATCCAGCGTTGAACACTAACTGCATTCAGAGAAATAACAAGAGCAATTTTTTCAGTGACAGCTGACTTTGTACTTTGCCTTTGATTGGAATGCACTTACATGTGGTCACAAATGGTGCCTGTATTTTCTGATGCACTCACTTTTAGAACATGGTGCTGTCTCAAAGGGCCCGCTGGCATATACAGTCATGGGCAAAAATATTGGCACCCCTGCATTCCTGTCAGATAATGCACCACTTCGCCCAGAACATTTTTGCAGTTACAAATGCATTCTCGTGTTTATTTCTTTTTCTTGTATTGGTATGACACAAAAAAGTGGAGAAACAAAAGCCAAATCTGACACATTCCACGCAAAACTCCAAAAATGAGCTTTACAAAATTTTTGGCACCTTCTCAAAATTTTAAGAAATACTTGAATTCCAAGTTTGTGATGCTCCTGTAATTTGTATTTAAACTCACCTGTATCAATTAACAGGTGCTGACAATATAGAAATCACACCAGCAACCAGTTAAAATGGTGAAAAATGTACTCAACCTTTCTGTTGTGTGCCTCTGTGTGCTACACGGAGCATGGAGAAGAGAAAGAGCAGCAAACAATTGTCTGAGGATTTGAGAACAAAAATTGGGGAAAAGTATGGACAATCTGAAGGTTAAAGTCCATATCCAGAGATCTTAATGTTCAGGTGACCACTGTGTGCAACATTGTCAAGAAGTTTACAGCCCAACACACAGTAGCTAATCTCCCTGGACGTGGATGAAAGAGAAAAACTGGACAAAAGATTGCAATGAAGTATTTTTCGAATGGTGGATAAAGAACCTTGATCAACTTCCAGACAAATTCAAGCTGACCTTCAGTCACAGGGTACAACTGTGTCAGCTCGCACTATTTGTCGCCATCTGAATGAAAAGGGACCCTATGGTAGGAGACCCAGGAAGACCCCATTGCTGCCAAAACTTACCTGAGAAAGTCAAATCCTTCTGGGGAGAATGTGCTGTGGACAGACTAAACAAAATGACAGCTTTTTGGTAAAGCCCATCATTCTACTGTTTTCAGAAAAAGAAATGAAGCCTTTAAAGAAAAGAATACAGTCCCTACAGGGTTCACTGATGTTTTAGGGTTGCTTTGCTGCTTCAGACACTGGATGCCTTGACCATGTGCATGGCATTATGAAATCTGAAGACTTCCAAAGAATTCTGGGGTGTAATGTAGGGCCCAGTGTCAGAAGTTGGGTCTCCGTAAGAGGTTGTGAGTCTTACAGCAGGACAATGACCCAAAGCACACGTCAAAAAGAACCCAGAAATGGTTTAAGGCAAAGCGCTGGAGAGTACTAAACTGGCCAGCAATGCGTCCAGATCTAAATCCCATAGAGCACCTGTGGAGAGATCTCAAAACAGCAGTTGGGAAAAAGAAACCCTTCCAATCTGAGAGACCTGGAGCAGTTGGTGAAAGAAGAGGGGTCCAAAATTCCAGTAGAGAGATGTAATAAGCTCATTGATGGTTACAGGAAGCGATTGATTTCATTTATTTTTTCCAAAGGTGTGCTAGCAAATATTAAACTGAGGGTGCCAATTTATTTTGTCCAGTACATTTTTGGAGTTTTGTGTGGAATGTGTCAGATTTGGCTTTTTGTTTCTACACTTTTTTTGTGTCATACCAATACAAACAAAAGAAATAAACATGAGAATGCCTAAACATCTGTAATTGCCACAATTTTCTCGGTGAAGTGGAACATTATCTGACAGAAATTAAGGGGTGCCAATATTTTTGGCCATGTTTGTAGATGAAACATGCATTCAACAGTGGATCTCTATCGATACCGCATGCAAATTTGACCAGCACTCGCAGAAGCTACAAAGCCTGGTGGAAGTGAGGTACCCAGGTGAAAGGTGTGGACTTTGAGTGGTAGTGATACCATGAAGGAGTTCTTCTACTGAAGCTAGAGTCTAAAGTGACTATCACTGTAGAAATGAAGTGCATGATTAATACTTACAGTATAGGCGGCCCTGAGCATGCCAAACGCTGTGATCCCGGGACACAGAATGGGCACATTTGTTGTGGAGCAAAGGAATAAAAAGCAAGACCGTCCCAGAAAATTCAGGACAGTAGCAAGTATGTACATGTAGCTCTCATAAAACATACAAAATGACTGACTTGACTGTGTGTAGACCAGTAATGCACCTCTGCTGCTGCTAGTAACTGGAAATAGTAGATGTAACATAAATCTACTTTTATAGACATGGTCATTCAACACGCCAGTGGAAAATTGGAATTGTAAAACTAACAAAGTCGTTTATATGCTCTGCTAAAGTATGGCAATGTATATAGAAACATGGCAAGGATTAACAGTGAGCGCAGGATTCCAGGGAATATATACACGCAAAACACATACTTTCTACAGAATAGACTAAAGAAGGAAGATTCCACATGGAAGGAGATATGGTAACATTTGTAGATCCAAGAGTAAACACCTTGACAGAATCTGCTTTGTTTAAAAATCACAAAAAATAAAGTTATACAAAACATCTAAAATAGTTTACAGTACTATATATGGTCTATGTATCAGTATATAAATGTCTGGAGGAAGATAATAAATTACTTATTAATTTAAAGGAGAAGGTTTCCTTTTTTTTGCTTACATCTATTCTATGTGAGATGCTGATATCTAAAAATCGTTCCAGCCCTCTCAGAAGTGCCGTCATTCTGTTAAAATCGAGCTAAAAACCCGTGGGAGGGTCTACAGACTTTCATACAGTGTAATACTGACAATGGTCTGTCTCTGGAGTCTGGATCCACCCACTTTCCTGTCATTTTGCTTGATTGATGTCCTCTCTCTGCTCGCTATCAAGACTTCACAGAGTGTAGCTGCTCCCCCTCCCTTCTCTCTCTCCTCCCTCCCTCCACCCTTCTCTCTCTCCTCCCTCCCCCACCCTTCTCTCTCCTCCATCCCCCCTTCCCTCTCTCCTCCCTTCCCCCTCTTCTCTCTCCTCCCTCCCTTCTCTCTCTCTCTCTCCTCGCTCACCCCTCCCTTCTCTCTCCTCCCTCCGCCTCCCTTCTCTCCCCCCCTCCCCCGCAGCATGTTTCAATGATCAGAAGAGTCGGCAGAGATAAGAGCACTTCAGTCAGTGACTAAGGGAGGAGAAGTTACTGATAGTTCTGTGTATGTAAATGTCCTCTACTTATTACTATCTACCAGAGTGAAAACAATATATTTGTAAAGCAGAATACACATATGGATGTGACAGCACACAGGCATTCCATGCATTACTGGTATAGTAAAATTAAATAAAATCAGAGCTAACATTGTGAATGAATCAGTTTATTGACTATCTGGATTTTATATGAGACAATGAAACCTTCCATTCACATCTACTTGTATTTTGATACTGGAGCCCAGAGCTCCTCAGACATGGACAGATAATTGGTGTGTTACTTAGTACCCCTATAGTAATAATGTTTCCTTCATTGTAAATAGAGTATTACAGGATCACATGCCGTACAGAGCCATCACATACCGTACAGAGCCATCACAAGCCGTACAGAGCCATCACATGCCGTACATTGCCATCACATGCCTTACAGAGCCATCACATGCCGTACAGAGCCATCACAAGCCGTACAGAGCCATCACATGCCGTACACTGCCATCACATGTCGTACAGAGCCATCACATGTCGACAGAGTCATCACATGCCGTACAGAGTCATAACATGCCGTACAGTGCCATCACATACCATACAGTGCCATTCATTGCCGTACAAGGATGGGGATGATGGGACTGTATAGGAGTACAGTGACAGAGGGATGATTTGTATGTACAATAAAGGAGACTCTGGCGACATATCAGGGGTCACTTTAGAACAGACACAGGGCACAGGTCACTATGCTCCTCACCACGTCTCCTCTTCTGATATAACACAGTGCTATGTGTAGAGAGATTACCTGTGATCATTTCTGGACATGAGAAGTGCTTCTCCCCCTCCCCTCACTGGCTGGAGGAGGCGCTGATACAGACTTTGAATGAGTGGGGGGGGGGGGATTCGGAGGACACAGGAAGAAGCATCAAAGCCCAGGGGAGAGAGCTTGCAGATAACAGCCAGAGAAAGGTGCGGCCTTCACTGCTTGTATCACACTGTCTCGCTGCTTCCGGGTTTTAGCTGGAGACACGCTGCCATGGAAACAGAGGCATGTGAAGAATGTGCTTGTTCTAGATAGCAGCCTGGGTGTGTACCACTTCACCAAACACACCCACATGACCTCCAGAGGGAGGGAGTGAGGGAGGGGCTGGATTGTGGAGATGTGTCCACCCCCTGGAAACTTTTGAACTGAAAAATAACCGTTAGAGGCTGATTCTGGGATCTTCAAAAGACTATTCTGCAAAAACTAAAGGGCTGAGGAAAGAAAGAAATGCAATGCAGGTATGAGGGTAGCATGTACTACCTATTTTTGCATTCCTATACTTCTCCTTTAATATTGTGTTCATATGTTCTGCAGCACTTTACAAATAGCACAGATCCATTCACTTTACATCCCGCATTTCCAAGAGCTTACAATCTACTAAAGTCTGACAAGAACAAATGTATGAGGAGCGATTGGGACAGGAGATGTAGAAGGGGGAAAAAACAAAATATGTCCAAAGGAAAAGCACAGGGGCAGTTAAAGCTGAAATCCAGGTATCACAATTTTTACAAAGTTAACATCAGTTCAGCTTGGACCAGCTTAAGTATGCATGTACCATACCTGTGGGATCCAAGTGGAAGCTGGAAATCAATGTAGTAGTCACCACTACTATGGTGACCTCCCCTAGCTTCTAAGTCATGTGCCAAGGAGCTGCCATGCTGCATTGTGAACACAGAAGGTTGCTCACTTGGCATGGTTGCCATTCAGAGAACACTTTGCCCCCTCTCAATAAATGTGAAGCGTTCCTTAAAGATGCCTGTGATAGGCAAGCAACCTCCTGTGTTCATTAAGCAGGAGGCCAGCCGCTTGGCACAGGACATGGAAGCTAGTGGAGATCACAGTAGTAGTGGTGCTTTCAACAGGGATTCTATAGGTATGGCACATACATACTTACACTGGTCCAAGCTGGACTGATCTTAACAATGTAAAAATTGTCATACCTGGACTTCAGCTTTAAATTTCATAGGGAGACATTAAAACTATGTGAAACATTTACCTACAAATGACTCCATGTATGGGCTTTATGGTTGTCTGCTTGGTGGGAAATATTAATTCAGTTTTTTTTTTTTTTTTTTTTTTTACAATCAGTTTTTTTGTTACAACTGTTTAACAAGCTACCGACTGCCCCCATTTTGGAGAAACTGACACTGTATATAAAAGTGTTTATATTGATTCAGTTTATCAGAGCCAGCTTGTAAAATACTGAGAAGTATACAATTACCCTATAGTTCTGAGTTAATATTTCCCACCAAGAAGGTAACCATGAAGCCCATACCCATACCTTTGTCTAGATTGAAAACTGAGAGTCACACAGAGAGTTGAGGATCAGATTCCATGCACCCTGTTCTGTTCTGTGATTGAAAACACCCAATTACATTTTTTGACAAATATTTTACATCAGGAATTATTTATTAAAGCCTATAATTAATCTGGCGTTTATTATCAGATAAAATCAGATTATCAAAACAAAAATGAAATTTTAAAGCGTTTGCTACCCCAGCACTTCATATTCCTGATATGTGGCAGCTGTACCATGTAGTTGTAAAATAAAGTATCCTGTTCTCTTTGTATTTCCTTCCTTTATGTGAAATCCCAGGTTTTCCTGCAAGTCCCTCAGCTTTCCTATTAAAAACTGACTGGGAAGTGTGCTCTCCTCCAATGATCAGACTTGTCCAGACATGCCCCTGCTGCACAGCTATTCACTGGAAAGCTCAGTGTGCTGCTGCTTCTCCTCTCCCAGCTCTTATGCAGCTGAGAACAGAGGGAATGTGATCACTTATTTAAAAAAGGGGGGAAAAGGAATTCATAATGTTTTTTTTTATAACTATACAAAAATGTTTTGCCTTTTATTTCTATTGTAAACTGAATGGGTTGTTTTACAAGGTGATCGTTTACAAATCACTAAGTTTGTGTTAGCTTGTCACAACAGAGAGAAAAGGCTCAAAGCAAACCACAGGATCAACAAGCTATTGGAATAGCAGCTTACCAGTGATTGTAATTCATTTTGATGCTAAGCTGCCATCAAACAACATTGCTCAATAGCGGACCTGTGTCCACAGTGGATTTTAGCTTCCAATATAGCCCTAAAAGCCTGTATGCAGCATACATACAACACACACCACATCAGATTTTGTGTCCTGACCTAGCACAGTACAAAATTCGGATGGAATAACTGCAAATAAATTCAGGGTTTTCAAAAAAATAAAAAATAAAATAAAAAAATTATAAATGCACCCATAGCCCCACTCCAGGATAATTTCTGTTTTTGGGCTCCCAGGGCACTTTGGCAAGCATGTAAAGCCCCGTACACAAGATCGGATTTTTGGCCAACAAAACCGTGGACTTTTGTGCAAAGGGTATTGGCTCAAACTTGTCTTGCATACACACGGTCACACAAATGTTGGCCAACAATTACGAACGTAGTGACGTACTAGACGTACTAAGTGTTTTTTCAGCTCTTTAGCGCCACCCTTTGGGCTCCTTCTGCTAATTTCATGTTTTATTTATTTATTTATTGCTTTTCAGTTTGCGCTTTTCAGTTCCTTTCTGAACGGCCGTTCGTCAACCAGACATGTTGTGGAATCGGAGGAGATAATGTGTTATTTATTTTTGGCCTTGGAGTTATTGCTTTGACATTATTTTTTGGGTTGAATAATAATGATTTAATTTGGTATATTTTTTATATTTTTGGATGCGTAGAATGCACTTTTTGGTTAAAGAGGTGTTCCGATTTAAAAAAAAAAAAAATTAAAAGTCAGCAGCTACAAATACTGCAGCTGCTGACTTTTAATCGGATACTTACCTGTCCCTGGGTCCAGCGATGCGGGGGGATCGAAGCCCCGCTCGTCCCCCGCACCGCTCGGCGGTGCCAGCATTGCAACTGTGGGTGCCCGGCTGTGGCTTCACAGCCGGGCACTCACTGCGCATGCGCGAGCGGCGCCGCGCGCTGTAATTGGCCGCTCAGTCATCTGGGACCTGTAATGGGTCCCAGATGATTGACAAGAGGGAGGGAGCAGAGCTGAGCCCTTCCTGTGCCGAGGGGGAAGTGATGTCACCAGCCCAGGCACTGAAAGAGGCAGACTACAAGGGACCCCCTAGCAACAGGCATTTAGGGGTGAGTAAAAAAAAAAAAAATTCCAAATGTTTTTTTTTTATCTTTTTTTAGGAACATTCGTGCATTTTTTTTTTTTTTTTTTTGGGTGGAACACCACTTTAAGTTCTATTGGCAGATAGCATGTCTAATTTTTTTTTTTTTAATGCACAATAAAAAACATTGTGTAGAATAATACTTGGCTATGTGTTTTACTTAAAATGACAGTTTGGGAGTAGGCAGTTACATTTTATAAAATACAATGTAAAATTAAGGGACACTAACATAGTTGTATCTTTGATCTTAAAAACTACAGGATAATGGTGTTGTGGTAACTTGCCCAAAAAAAATAAAATAAAGCATACTAATATTATTCTTGATGTCACTAGAAATAAAAAGCCTTTGAAAATTTGTTTGTAATAACTCCATCAGTATCACCAGCAAAGCAGCTTCATTATTATCCCACTAAAGAAGAGAATTGTGCGCTGCATTTGGATATTTCATAATTTGCCACGTCAGGAGTGTTAATTCTCCATTACGAACGCTGGTTTACAAGACCGGCCGCTTCTGCTTCTGAGCATGCGTGTTTGTACTTTGGACTTTTGTCCAACAGACTTGTGTACACAACATCGGACAATCCGACAAAAAACATTTGTTGGCGGAAAAGTTGAGAACATGCTAGCCAACATTTGTTGGCGGAAAGTCCGACAATAATTGTCCAATGGAGCATACACACAGTCGGACTTTCCGCCAACAAGCTCACATCCAACATTTCCCGTCGGAAAGTCCGATCATGTGTACATTATAGAAGATCACTCTCTCAATAAACACTGACTATTTTTAATCCTTATGCTGCGAGCATTGGTAACTAGATAGGAAAGCATATCATATTTACTTGTTTTAAACTTTTTTACATACAGTATCTCACAAAAGTGAGTACACCCCCTCACATTTTTGTAAATATTTTATTATATCTTTTCATGTGACAACACTGAAGAAGTGACACTTTGCTACAATGTAAAGTAGTGAGTGTACAGCTTGTATAACAGTGTAAATTTGCTGTCCCCTCAAAATAACTCAACACACAGCCATTAATGTCAAAACCTCTGGCCACCCCTAAGTCAAAATGTCCAAATTGGGCCCAAAATGTCAATATTTTGTGTGGCCACCATTATTTTCTAGCACTGCCTTAACCCTCTTGGGCATGGAGTTCACCAAAGCTTCACAGGTTGCCACTGGAGTCCTCTTCTACTAATCCATGAAGACATCACGGAGCTGGTGGATGTTAGAGACCTTGTGCTCCTAAGCCTTTTTTTTGAGGATGCCCCACAGATGCTCAATAGGGTTTAGGTCAGGAGACATGCTTGCCAAGTCCATCACCTTTACTCTCAGCTTTAGCAAGGCAGTGGTCATCTTGGAGGTGTTGTTGGGGTCGTTATTAGGTTGGAATACTGCCCTGCGGCCCAGTCTCCGAAGGGAGGTGATCATGCTCTGCTTCAGTATGTCACAGTACATGTTGGCATTCATGGTTCCCTCAATGAACTATAGCTCCCCAGTGCTGGCAGCACTCATGCAGCCCCAGACCATGACACTCCCACCACCATGCTTAACTGTAGGCAAGACACACTTGTCTTTGTACTCCTCACCTGGTTGCCGCCACACACGTTTGACACCATCTGAATTAAATACATTTATCTTGGTCTCATCAGACCACAGGACATGGTTCCAGTAATCCATGTCCTTAGTTTGTGGGCTTTCTTGTGCATCATCTTTAGAAGAGGCTTCCTTCTGGGACGACAGCCATACAGACCAATTTGATGCAGCGTGCGACGTATGGTCTGAGCACTGACAGGCTGACCCCCCACTCCTTCAACCTCTGCAGCAATGCTGGCAGCACTCATACGTCTATTTCTCAAAGACAACCTCTGGCTATGACGCTGACTCAACTTCTTTGGTCGACCATGGTGAGGCCTGTTCTGAGTGGAACCTGTCCTGTTAAACCACTGTATGGTCTGTGCTGCAGCTCAGTTTCATGGTTTTTGGCAATCTTCTTATAGCCTAGGACATCTTTATGTAGAACAACAATTCTTTTTTTCAGATCCTCAGAGAGTTCTTTGCCATGAGGTGCCATGTTGAACTTCCAGTGATCAGTATGAGAGAGTGAGAGCGATAACATCAAATTTAACACACCTGCTCCCCATTCACACCTGAAACTTGGTAACACTAACAAGTCACATGACACCGGGGAGGGAAAATGGCTAATTGGGCCCAATTTGGACATTTTTACCTAGGGGTGTACTCAGTTTTGTTGCCAGCGGTTTAGACATTAAGCATATTATACAAGCTGTACACTCACTACTTTACATTGTAGCAAAGTGTCATTTCTTCAGTGTTGTCACATGAAAAGATATAATAAAATATTTACAAAAATGTGAGGGGTGTACTCACTTTTGTGAGATACTGTATATTCAGTTATTTCCTGGTCTCCAGGCCTAAGCAAATTATGTCATACATCCCAGGAGTCTTTAGGAGGGAAGGAAGTGTTTTTTTCAGCTAAGCACACCCTCCTGCCTACATGCCTGAGCCAAGAGCAGATGGATTCCAGGAAGTAAATGCTACATGAAACATCTGCCCTTACTCAAGATGGCCACAGCCAGAGATGCTAGGGGTGTTTATCTTTCAAAGTGATTTCTCAGAAAAATAAAAGAATGGGGAGTTAGCTTTGCATAATAAAATTAATTAAATAGTGTTTTTGGTTTGTGGTGCTCAGATGCAATGTAGTTTTGCTTTGAATTATATGTCCAGCCAAAATGTTTTTTCTTAATTTTGGATGGGGGGGTGGGGAATTAGAGCCCCCTGTCAAATTACTACTGCTATCCAGGGCTCAGTTGGAGGGAGAGGAGGCTCCAAGGGGTTGAACCCACCAGTGGAGGGACCCTGCTGGTGGGAGGAATAAGGAATTTTACTTAATATCTGCACCACTAGGCAAAGACAAGCATTTAACCCTTGCAGCATGGGAGGCCCCACTGCAAGGGTAGTTTTTTCTTGTACCTGGAGTTGGGCTTTAAAGTGGCCAGTGGTATCCATGTTCCATACATTTTCACTCATGTCATGTAATACCAGTTACAGATTGGACAGACACCAAGCTTTACCAAAACATCGCGGGAGCCGATATTCTATTCCTGGTCCATGTAATCAGACATAACCAAGGCCATCCTAAAATTCCAGATCACATGACTGTCCCATATGAAGGTCGGGCATCCATTAAAGAATCTGTGAGCTCCTCTCTCAAGATGAAAAATGCCTGGCTTTGACAGTCACTTATGAACCAAAATTAAACAAAACTACACTGACTTGACTTCAATCCTCAGACCAGCAATAACAAGTCAAGGCCACTTACTTGTGATTTATAACCATTTACTTAGCTGTAATCCTTCCAGCAACTTCAAATAAAAAGTCTCATTCTGCAGTCTTCTAGGCTGACAGTAATCCATCACCAGCAACCAGTTTTATTTCTGCTCAAATTACTTTTTAAATTGCCTTATGAAAAATTTTACTGATAGATAAATTAGCAATGATTCAGTTTTCAAAGGATCTAATTACTAATGCAGCTAAAAATTAATGTGTATTGGGAAAAATACTACAGCTAAAAAGGATTCCTTTTTCTAAGTCGGAGATCTGGTACAAGGGTCACATTGTATATGTTCAAGGGTCAGAAAAAAATAGTTTTATAAATGAATAAATAACATTTAAATAAATGAATAAGTCCCCCCCTTACATTCAGGATAGCCCAGTAGAGACCTCACATCCTGGAGTGCCCAGCAGAGTCATCCCTTACAACCCGGGAGTGCCCAACAGTCATCCCTTACAACCCGGGAGTGCCCAACAGTCATCCCTTACAACCCGGGAGTGCCCAACAGTCATCCCTTACATCCGGGAATGTCCAACAGAGTCATCCCTTACATCCGGGAAAGTCCAACAGAGTCATCCCTTACATCTGGGAATGTCCAACAGAGTCATCCCTTACATCCAGGAATGTCCAACAGAGTCATCCCTTACATCAGGGAGTGCCCAACAGAGTCCTCCCTTACATCCAGGAGTGCCCAACAGAGTCCTCCCTTACATCCAGGCGTGCCCAACTGAGTCCTCCCTTACATCCAGGTGTGCCCAACAGAGTCTGAGTATCCAACAGAGTACTCCCTTACATCCAGGAGGGCCCAGTAAAGTCCTCCCTTACATCCGGGAGTGCCCAACAGAGTCCTCCCTTACATCCAGGCGTGCCCAACAGAGTCTGATTATCCAACAGAGTACTCCCTTACATCCAGGAGTGCCCAGTAAAGTCCTCCCTTTCATCCAGGAGTGCCCAGTAGAGTCCTCCCTTACATCCGGAAGTGCCCAACAGAATCCTCTATTACATCCATGAGTGCCCAACAGAGTCCTCCCATACAACCAGTAGTGCCCAACAGAGTCTGAGTGCCCAACAGAGTCCCCCCCTACATCCAGGAGTGCCCAGCAGAGTCCCCCCTGTACATTCAGCACTGGCCAGTAGAGTCCCCCCATACAGCCAACAGTGCCCAGCAGAGTCCTTCCTTACATCCAGGAGTGCCCAACAGAGTGTAGGTGCTAAACAGAGTCCTCTCTTACATCCAGGAGTGCCCAGCAGAGTCCTTCTTTATACACAGAAGTGTGCAGCAGAATCCTCCCTTACATCCAGGAGTGCCTAGCAGAGTCTTTACTTACAGCCAGGAGTGCCCAGCAGAGTCCTCTCTTACATCCAGGAGTGCCCAGCAGAGTCCTCTCTTACATCCAGGAGTGCCCAGCAGAGTCCTCCCTTACACCCAGGAATGTCCAGCAGAGTGCTCCCTTACATCCAGGAGTGCCCAGCAGTGTCCTCCCTAACATCCAGAAGCACATGAAATAGCCTAATAACATTCTTTTTTTTTTTTGCCCCATTCATGCAAGACAAATATATAAATGCAGTTTCACTGTGTGACCTACTATGCAAAGTTTTTATAAATACACCTCAAGGTGTATTATAAGCATAAGTGCCGGTTCACACAGGGGCGACTTGTCAGGCGACCTAGTCGCCTGACAAGTCGCCTCCCGTTCTGTGCTACGGAACCGTTCTAATAGGAGCGACGCAAGTCGCTCCGACTTAGAAAAAGGTTCCTGTACTACTTTGGGGGCGACTTGCATAGACTTCTATGCAGAAGTCGTTTTGCAAGTCGCCTCGGAAGTAGTTTGCAGGTCGCCTCGCTGAGGCGACCTGCAAGTCGTGCCGCCCCTGTGTGAACCGGGCTTTAGGGTCCTTTCACACTGATCAGTTTTTGATGCGCTTTTGGCATTTTAAAAAAGCGGACAAAAACCAATGAAGAATGTATCTGTTTAAATCCTATGGAATTTGTTGCACCAATGCGCTGCGGGTGTGTTGCATTTTTAAAAGACCTGCACGTTGCATTTTGCGTGCATGTCCAAAAACTGCACCGAAAACGCAACTCCCGTTTGAAATTAATGGAAAAATGCATCAAAAAACGCACCCGTGGTGAATTTGTGGTGCATTTTTTGAGTCACATGTCCAGGTTTCACAGGTTCATGCCGGGAGTCAAGAATCCAAAAAAACGCAGTGAAAACGTGTATGAAAAGCGATACTGCATTTTTAAGCGCGCCTGCATGAAAGGGCCCTGACTAACAATGTTTGACAATTATGTACCGATACAATCGGTGCAAGTTAATGTTATTTTTTTTTTTTCTCAGACATAAAACATCTTGCCATAGAGAGGATGATTAATAAGGCTGGAGCGGTGTTTCATTAACCCAGGGGCCAGGGGAAGCTCAGTAGTTTATATGCCGAGCTGAGCTTTCCAGAAGATGATTTGCTTATCGGCAGGTAGAACGCTACTAGTTGAGGCATGCAAAGAATTCAAGTGTAGAATAGAAACATTTAAAACAAAAGCAAACATGTTAAGCTTTTAACTGAAACATCCAGGAATCATTAATACACAGCGCAGTCTGCTGGCATCCTTTACAAGGACCTGTACAGTCCCCATAAAGAGGTCAGGTCTGGAGAGAATGCCATAGGGATCCCCCGTTCATTGATAATGACACTATTGCACTCGGGAACAATAGTGTGTGACGAGAATGGAAGGTGCTAAAGTCTGGGAGGTGTTTTCATGTGATAGGAACCTGCAGCCCTAGGCATGCCATTCTTGTATTACATAGGTTAAAGTCAATTACTTACACTCCCTAGGGTCACCTGAACTCCCCAGGTGTGTACAGTTTAATGGATCTCCGCACGTGTTGTAAAAATGTCCTTTGGGTAAAGGTCTCTACATAAAAAGAGCTAAGGTCCAGAAAAGGGATAAAAGCACTCTGTACACAACCACAAGACGTGGGAATTCTGAAGCTTACGCCAGTTTTAGATGTTTAAATCAGAACTTAAATCCTTTGTTTTTTAGATTAACGTGAGAAAGTGAACAACCTAATGTAAATAATTCTACAAACCTTCTAATTAGATTGTAAGCTCTCACGACCATGACCCTTCAAACTTTCTTGTATTGAATTGTACTGTAACTGTATTGTCTTCCTCATTGTAAAGATCTGCGAAAACGGTTGGTGCTATATAATCCTGAATAATAATAATAATACTAATGTATTATTATTATTTCTATTATTATTATTTATTACTTTTAAAGCCCCACAAAAAAATGGAGCTTTTAACCATAATGTGCTGCTAGCATACATCGCATTTTAGCACTCTATGGCAGATTTACCGGGCAAGTGATCCTTTCCAGCACTGCGCTTTAAGCAGGATGGATAAAAATCAATGTTTTCTTTTTTTTTAAATCTGTTTTTTTTTTTTATTTAAATCTGATGTAGCGCTGCTGGACTATACTTGTAATATTATGTGCATTCCCTGTCCTTCCTCACCTATAGGATATCCTTTTAATGCTGGGTGCCAGTGACTGTTATCATATTAGTAAGCCCAACCCCAAAGGATTGTGGGACTAGTAGTCTTTCTGACCAGCAATTCCATTGCATAACCATACACCCCGACTACACATCCCAGAGATCCTTGCCACCATCCAGGGGACTTCTGGGAGAGACTATAAATTAGACCGGAGAGACTATAAATGAGACCGGAGATCCGTCCCACACTCTCTTCCTCCTGGGCCCTGTGTAATGCACACCTCTCCGTGACGGGGAGAGAGAGGTTGCGGCCTACCACGCGGTGTTCAAGTGATTCCAGCCTGGCCTTGGAGGGCCTAACTCTGCTTGCTGTTCGACAGACATCTACATGGCACCAACTCAGCAGCTCCACGTTCGTCCACACTTCGCGCCAAGGGTCATCTCTGGTGGTTTCATCGGCGAATGTCTCTTCCCAGGTCGCTGTCTGCAAGGCATCTAATTCGGTCTAGTCATTGGTGAGAGGGCAGTAGCCCATCTTCTACAACCTTATCACTTTACGTTACTTTATTGTGTACAGACACCTTTACCACTGCCATATGAACACTGTACATAGACACTGCTACTTATAACCATTTCAGGGAATACCATTAGCCTGTTTAAGCCAGTCAGTCTGTTAATACAACACTGTGCCTTATTGGATATAATCTAATGAGCTCCAACTGCCGATGAAGACTATCAGGCCTGCACCTCGGACATTACTGTTATTAATATTTAAAGGGCCCTACACCATCCTTATTCTTTCTGATCTCTCATCAGGATTTAAAGGTTGAATAGGCCGGCTTGGGGTTCCGCTTTAGAGTGTAACTACCTGCATTAAACACTTAACCCTTTATTGTCCTTCAGGTCATGCTTCAGGTGGTATCTCACTGTACATATATGTATATTGTATTTTCATACTGTTAAACTGTTCTTAAGCTGTCTTTCCAGAATTCCTCTACTGAGTCTGGGCTGTTAGTCAGAACTCGGTTGCTCTATTGCCCTTCTTTGTAAATTAATACTACTTTGCTACTCCAGTAAAAGCTGAGTTAATATAAACATATTGATCTGTGTGATTTGTCATTTAAAGATGCTGGTGGAAAGATGTCTGAACCCAGAGTGTCAGGTGGGTTGGAAGGCTTACAGGGTCATGGTAATGCAGATGAGAAGGTAAATCCAAGCAGTCCTCAAGGGGACCATGCTACACTGATTTTTTCATTTAAATCTGATTTTGTGATTTAAATCTGATTTATTTTTTATTTTTATCAAATTTATTTGAATAAAATACTTTTGAAGTAAAATGTATCTAAAGATAGTTTTCTATTTAAGATACATTAATAAGTTAGTTTATTCAGCATGAAATGGAGTTAAGTTATGTAACATTAGGCTGTATATTTTGCAATATTTACATTTTTGGTAAACTCATTCAATGAATCCAAGCTCTGCAAGCTGAGATAACATGCACTGCATTGAGGCGTTCACACAATTTCACAGTAACCATGAGATAAAACAAAAGTTCAGGAATATTCCTTTCCTATATTCCATTGTTTTGCAAATCTATGTACACTACAAACTCTATGATTGAATCGGTTCTGATATCGCAGTTTTATTAACCTGACAGCTTATTACTGTAAATACCTTCATTTTGTTTGCAAATATTAAAGTTTCTAACTACCAGCAAGAATGAGTCCTTACATTTAAAGAGCACCTGTCATTTCAGATCCATCATGGCACCACCTGTTAGCGGGCATCTACTCACCTGCTGCCGCCACGTCCCTCACCTTGTTGTTGTATCACTGCTGCATCACCAGCTGTCCCATTAAAGTGAATGGGACTGTCGGTGAGTCAACAGCGGGTCAGAAGAGGAGCCACTGTGGGACAGAGATGACCATTGCTCTTTAAAAATTATGATTAAAATTGAGTTGATTTAAAATAAGTGATTTAAATAAAATCCACCCTGGCTTTAAGCGCTCAAGACAGTCATGGGAATTTCCACCTTCTCCTGGTCTTTCCTTCCCGGTTGCAGTTCTTCAGCTGCTGCATTGGCTGGGCTGTGGTGACATCACTCTGACACAAGGGAATCACATAATCACAGAGCCCTGTCGTAAATATACACTTTGTGCATGCAGAGCTCAGTGTCCACAAATGCTAACAGTAAGGGAGAAGGGTTTATCACAACAGCCATGTTTACCCGCACTGGGATGCACAGGTTTTATGTGCATTACCATCCAGGCAGCTCCATTGATGTTGAGATACAGCATCCGTACGGATATATCCTCTGCATGGATACAGCAGCTGCTTCTAATTTGACATCCGTGCAGGGGCAGGTACATGACCCCTGACGCAGCCATCCATACAAATGTCAAATAGGGAGCAAGGGCTGTATCCTAGCAGCCACTGCATCCCAACTGATATAAATGGTAAACATGGCTCTCACATGGGCATACTCCGTAATACGCCCATGTGAACAAGGCCTAATTATGTATATATGAAGATCAGGGCAACTATACTTGCCCTTTACATATCCAGGTTTTGCTTCCTGCTATGAAATGCTGCCCACTGTTTGTAGTTTGCTTTTCATCTCTTCCCAGATATCAAGCAATTTTGGTGAAAGTTTGAAAATGACTTGCTAAGCTATTGCTAGACTTGTGAGGCTTAACAAGTCAGCATTGCATGACTCCAGATCAACTTTCCTTGCAAACATTCTGCAAGTCTGCTGCAAGTTCTGGTTCAGTTATGTTGTGCAATAGTCATCCCACCACAGGGGGTCACTGTGGCTGAATTTTCATGCTGTAGACTTGAGGAGCTCTTTCTGTAGACTCACCACTGCAACTTTGCTCTTGCTATAAACTTGCCACAAAAATTTGATACAAATTAGAAAAGTGTCAGCTAGAACTTCTGCTTCAAGTGCTCTGCAAGTGTACAACTTGCCAGTGAAAATGTGCAGCGTGTTCAAAAAGTCTTACAATTCAACACTGCCACAAATTTGTGGCAAGCTATCCATTGTATCTGGGTTCCAATTTAAGTCTTGGTCCAGTCTATATGATTGAAAATAACATAGCATTTACAACGCTAAAAGACCTACATTGGGGTACTTATTTTCAACAAATACAACAATTATTATCAGATGAGTCCAAAAATTGACAAATTTGTATATGTAATAAAATAATGAAACTATGAACAGCAAGCATGTAAAGAATGACTTCAAAAGTCAAATAAAAATTACATTAAGGGGAAAAACACTACAATAACATTATATACATTTGCTAAATAAAATGTATAAAAACCAATGATGGGCTTAAAGTGGTTGTACACCCTGTATTAAGGCTTACCTGTAGGTGTTTGAGATATTTACAATAAAGCCGTGCGCCAATGTCTACGGCGCATGCGCACTTTAGAAATGGCAGATCGTGCCGTTTATAAAGGGGATCATGCCGTGACTAACGGCTCCCGCGCGCATGTGACGTCAATAGATTCTGGCTAGTCACAGAGCCGGAGTTTGCGGCCCCGGAGGAAGAGGGGTGAAGATGGAGGCTCACTGCTAGTGGGGACAGTGGTGACATTGCAGGCTTCGGTTTCAGGTAAGTGACACATAATGGACTCCTATGCGATGCCTAGCAGCCCATTATGCTTTAACTTTGCAGGGAAATAAAGAGGAAGTAAAACCCATCAGGGTTTACTTCCTCTTTAACAACTATTGATAACATAAGCTTTTGAGGAGTTAAAGGCTGAGATTGTTGATATATTAGAAAATCTTTGTGATTGATGACCAAATTATACCCTTTTCTCTAGGAAAAAGGTACACTACTCTCACCACAGCATCTTTTAGCCATAACTATGTATCTAACAAAATATAATACACTATATTACCAAAATTATTGGGACGTCCTCCTTTACACGCACATGAACTCTAATGGCATCCCAGTCTTAGTCCATAGGGTTCAATATTGAGTTGGCCCATCCTTTGCAGCTATAACAGCTTCAACTCTTTTGGGAAGGATGTCCACAAGGTTTAGGAGTATATCTAAGGGAATGTTTGACCATTCTTCCAGAAACACATTTCTGAGGTCAGGCACAGAAGGCTTGGCTCACAGTCTCCGCTCTAATTCATCCCAAAGGTGTTCTATAGAGTTGAGGTCAGCACTCTGTGCATGCCAGTCAAGTTCCTCCACCCAAAACTCGCTCTTTCATATCTTTATGGACCTTGTTTTGTGCATTGGTCCAAATCATTTGGCGATGGGGGGATTATGGTGTGGGGTTATTGGTTTTTCTTTTTTTTAGGGGTTGGGCTTGGTTCCAGTGAAGAGAACTCTTAAGGAATCAGCACACCAAGACATTTAGGACAATTTCAGGCTCTCAACTTTGTAGGAACAGTTTGGGGTTGGCCCTTCCTGTTCCAACATGACTGCACACCAGTGCACAAAGCAAGATCCATAAAGACATGGATGAGCGAATTTGGGATGGAGGAACTTGACTGGACTGCACGTCTGACCTCAACCCGATAGAACACCTTTGGGATTAATTAGAGCAGAGACTGCGAGCCGGGCCTTCTCTTCAAACATCAGTGCCTGACCTCACAAATGTGCTTCTGGAAAAAGAAGAGCTAAAGCTGCTATAGCTGCAAAGGGTAGGCCAACTCGATATTGAACCCTACAAACTAAGATTGGGATGCCATTACAGTTCATGCATGTGTAAAGGCAGGTGGCCCAATACTTTTGGTAATATAGTGCAGATGGACACAAACATGACCAGTGGTGGACATACCATGTAGAGTATATAAGAAACCCCTAAGAAAAATGACAAATTCATTGTCACATTCATACTATGGCTCAAAAGTCAGGGAACTAGGGAACAATTTAGCAGTATTAAAAGATATGGGTAGGTAACTGTTTTAACTTTGCATTGACATTATACGAAATGTAGTTTTTTTGCCAATTTATATACTAAAATGAAATCATGAGGTGGTCAGTCTGTAAAGAATCGGTGTATGGCTCCTGAAGAAGCCTCCCTGACACCCGTACTATTGGGATCTCTGTACACAAACCGGTGATGAGTATACTGGTACCGTGGAGGGCTATTAGATAAACTATAGTTAAGCATTTCCTGGTTCTGTAAGCATTAATAACAGCAGCAGAGTACACACTGATGTCAGGGTTACAGTTGAATATGTTTGTGAAATTATGTAGAAAAAAATGTTGCCCTGGAGCGTCTTCTTGTCTTTTGACCCTTCCTGTTCCCCAGCAGCCAGGTGCAAGCGACACCTGCCATTTTACTGGAGTAAGCCCTTCAGCCATGTTACACATATCTAGCAAGGATCTAGACATTGCTAACATCAGCTTTTTGCATTCTATCAGACCAGCTGAAAATTGTAACATACTTCGAGATAAAGCTGCTAAACAAGACCCCTCTGCCAGGGCCAAGGATCTTCCCCCTTGCTGTATCTGCAAAGTCCAACACTCCTTATCCTTAACATATCCAAGTTTAAAGTACTCATACCATTACACCCATATCTATAGACTGCATTCATACCCCTTCAGACTTGCTGTACCCATATCCCCATGTGTACTGTACTTACCTGCCTGCATGGTAGTCTCTGTCTCCTACTTGACCCAAAGTCATAGTACCCACTTTCCCCAGATTCGCTATATCCACAAAGGCTTACCAAGCTGCCAATGACTTATCTTACCCAATTTTTAAACACATTGAAACTCACTGTAAAAACAACCCACCAGATTTACTGCATTTACTATAGCCACCAACCCTATATATCTATTGTATCCACAATTATTTGAAGTCTAGGAAAGAATTTTCCCATATGTTTTCCAGGATACTAAAACACCCTAATTTCTTGTCTCATCGCCCCACTATCTAGATACTCTTTATGGGAAGAGGAATTTTTTAAGAAGAAGACAAGGTGCTTTTAAAGCTGAATCTTGTAAATTAGGGAAAATATGTAATGCAGTGCCCGCCCCACCACACACACATACCGCAATGCTTGTTAAAGTCTAGTACACAAGGGGGCAAATGTCACATTCTGCCCCTGTGTATGGCAGCCAGTCCAACAGAAGCCTCTGTCTAAGGGTCATGACTGAAAATGGTCTGCCGACCGACTCCCATTCAGTACTCTCAGCCAATGACCAAGAGCGCTGACTGGAATGTTCTTGCGGGGGGGGGGGGCTGTCCCCCTGTGTTAAGCGGAAGAAAACGAGTAATGTGTACTAAGCCTAAGTAAGATGCAGTAGTACTTATGGTAACCCCTGCACCGGCGCTCTAATTCTCTTTCCTGATGTTCTGACCTGTAGGCAGTCCTTCTGTCTCATCATGTACAATGCAGGGTTTTTAACACAACATTGTTTGTAGAAGAGGCTGGAGTGCAATTATGGACGTGAGTGCATTGGAAAGGAGGCAGCACTGGGACGGTCACACAGACTGAGGGAGCCTACAGGAGTAAGGAATAAGGTAGGTATGAGTATCCTGAAGCCCCTAGAATTCAAGGAGAAGTGCGGAATTTGAAAAAAAAAATCTACAGTATATACTGCCCTATGTAACTGCAGTATCAATCCAATGTGGCTCTAAGACCGAGAACTAAGCAATCACATAACTGCTGATTGCTTACTTCTTGGTCTTGAATGAGCAGAGAGCGGTGACTGTCAGTCAATGCTCTAAGCTCCGCCCCTCCAGCACTCACTAGAACACTGGACTGTGCAGGGGGTGGAAGTTGAAGTCTCTTAGCAGCGCAGGTAGGATCCCAACATTAATGTCAGGATTGTTGCAGAGCCTGGACTGGCTCTGTAATGTCAACTGAGAGTGGACTTTAGCCTGCTGTTGATTAAGTCTGGGTCATAGGAGTGCAGAAATAAGTGCACCTCTGTGACCTAAGAGAGGAATGAGCTTTGACCATACTTCTTCTTTAACCACTAGAGTACCAGCCACCTCAGTTATACTGCAGGAGGTTGGCTTTACTGGGCAAATCCCCGTAGCTGTACGTCACCTGCTTTAAGACCACTAGGGGGCACACGTGCGCCGCGACGACGGAGCCAATGTGTGTGCCCGGCGGCCGCGATGTCCGCTGGGCACCCGAGATCGCTCCCAAGAGAGACAGAACGGAGATCTGTCAATGTAAACAGACCAATCTCTATTCTGACAGGAGAGAGGAGACAGATCTGTTGTTCATACTAAGTATGAACAGAGATCAGTCTCCTCCTCCAGGCAATCCCATCCCCCCACAGTTAGAATCACTCCCTAGGACACACATTTAACCCCTTGATTGCACCCTAGTGTTAACCCCTTCCTTGCCAATGACATTTATACTGTAATCAATGGCTATTTTTAGCTCTGATCGCTGTATAAATGGTTCTAAAAAAGTGTCCGATCTGTCTGCTGCAATGTCACAGTTCCGCTAAAAATCGCAGGTCACCGCCATTACTAGTAAAAAAAAAAAAAGAAAAATGCCATAAAACTATACACTATTTTGTAGACGCTATAACTTTTGCACAAACCAATCAATATACGCTTATTGCGGTTTTTTTTTTTACCGAAAATATGTAGAAGAATACATATCGGTCTAAACTGAGGAAGAAATTTGTTTTTTTTATATTTTTTGGGGGGATGTTTATTATAGCAAAAAGTAAAAAAAAATTTTTTTCAAAATTGGCGTTTTTTTGTTTATAGCGCAAAAAATAAAAACTGCAGAGGTGATACCACCAAAAGAAAGCTCTATTTGTGGGGAACAATGCCGCATGTGTCTGGGTACAACGCCGCATGACCGCGCAATTGTCAGTTAAAACGACGCAGTGCTGTATCGCAGTTAACCCTTGCAGTGAAGGGGGATCCACTGCAAGGGTACATTATGACTAATTCCTATAGTTCAGTTTTAGAATCTCAATCTCTAGGAAGACTGTGATAATGTGATAGCACAGCTTTATGGCAAGATGCCGAATTTGAAAGCATGTTTAGCCTGTGCTCTTCATATGATCCATGTTACACAACTAGGCCAGGTAGACTAGATACAGGAGTATGGCAAGCTACAGTGGGAATATATCAGTGTTAGTCCTGGTGATAAGTGTTCCCTGGAAGGTGGGATTGACATCAACATTCACATAGGCTACAGTTTACATGCATTCTAATGCACTATAGTATGAAAAAGGTGATAGTTCTTTGTTCAGCACTTGTGTGTGCGGTCATTCAACGTGGTTTATCTTTTGCTCATCATGCCTTGGGAATGCCCATTAAATGTCAGGAATGCACATTGTGCGCCCCATGTCACCCCCATGTGTTCAGCCCCTTACAGTAATTCTGTTAAATGCTTAATAATACACCTGTTTTTTTCTTTTTTTTTTTTTTTACCTGGGAATGTGAAATACGTGACCAAAGCTGACCTTCAACTGAAATATAACAGAAGCAGGAAGGTGTCACACTTTATTGCTATTCCCAGGCAGTACAGATAACATATCATTTTTTTTTTTCTGGCTGCTTGCAAATAATCATAGCACTACTGCTCAGTACAAGGGAAACTGCTCAGGGTCAGTTTGCCAATGGTTTGGGGAATCCTGTTTGAAATTCGGTGAATCCAAACTCTAGAGTATGCAATTTTCTTTCCGAAAGAAAACTGCTCCATTTCCCCATCAACACATGCAGTGTTGATGGGGGAATCCCTCCCGCTGCCCTATTGTGTTCTGCTGACGGGGGAACCTTCCCTGCAGCCAGAACACAATGATCACTGATTGTGGCTATAGCACCTGGCAGCAATCGCATGAAAGCAAATCAGACAGGCTGGTTGTACTGACTTCTGTACAACCAGCCTGCCCATAGATGGATCCTGCTGAAGCGACTGAGATTCAATCCATTTATGGTGACTGAAGTCTATGGGTGTGGTTCTTGTTATTGAATTCTGGTTAAGGCTAATAGGCAAACTACTGTAATAAAAAAATGGCAAGTCAAACTGGACACTGCCATGGGGGAGAAAAAAAAACAAATTAAATATCGTACAGCTGGGAGAGAGTCTTTTCTTTGAGGGCATCTTTGAGAATATACAAATCCCTTAAGCAACATGCTCGGGGGTTGGCCAAAGCTTTACATTGTGTTATGGAACAGACAGAGACACCATACACTGACAACTCATACTTAGCTGTGGAATTGATTTAATCTCATAGCAGTTCCTGCTATGTACATACACTGTATTGCTAAAAGTATTGGGACACCTGCCTTTACACGCAGATAAACTTTAATGGCATCCCAATCTTAGTCCATAGGGTTCAATATTGTCTATGGGAATGTTTGACCATTCTTCCAGAAGCGCATTTGTGAGGTCAGGCACTGATGTTGGATGAAAAGACTGGCTAGTAGTCTCCATTCATCCCAATGGTGTTCTATCAGGTTGAGGTCAGGACTCTGCGCAGGCCATTTAAGTTCCTCCACCCCAAACTCGCTCATCCATGTCTTTATGGACCTTGCTTTGTACACTGGTGCGCATTCATGTTGGAACAGGAAGGGGCCATCCCCAAAACTGTTCCCACAAAGTTGGGAGCATGAAATTGTACAAAATGTCTTGGTATGCTGACACCTTAAGAGTTCCCTTCACTGAAACTAAGGGGCCAAGCCCAACTCCTGAAAAACAACCCCACACTATAATCCCCCCTCCACCAAATGATTTGAAGGGGTGGCCCGATTCTATTGGCAATATAGTGTGGATGAGCGAGTTTGGGGTGGAGGAACTTAACTGGCCTGCACAGAGTCCTGACCTCAACCCGACAGAACACCTTTGGGATGAATTAGAGTGGAGACTGCGAGCCAGGCCTTCTCGTCCAACATCAGTGCCTGACCTCTCAAATGTGCTTCTGGAAGAATGGTCAAATGTTCCCCTAGACACACTCCTAAACCTTGTGGACAGCCTTTCCAGAAGAGTTGAAGCTGTTATAGCTGTAAAGGGTGGGCCAACTCAATATTGAACCCTAAAGACTAAGATTGGGATGCCATTAAAGTTCATGTGCTTGTAAAGGCAGGCGTCCCAATACTTTTGGTAATGTAGTGTATATATCCATACTGCACTCTACAACAGCACAGGAATCAAGATATACTGGGGTGGATTTACTTAAGGCGAGTAGACTGTGCACTCATTTTACCTAGAGCTTAGTAAATGTGGTACTGTAAAGCTCTGTTAATTTCTATCATACAATCATCTGCAAACAAAAATGCTCTTTTTCTTGATGAATAAGCTCTGGGGAAAATAAGTGCAACTGCACTTGCAAAGTGCACAGTCCATTTGCCCCACTGTGTGGCAACTCTAGACTGGACCTGCTAGATGTGAAACATTATATCGATATTACTTTGATGTTATTCTCTTGTTTTCAAAGCATGCCATAAAGAAAGACAACACAGAGCCTGCATGGCCCTGGAGACAGAAAACCGGTTCCAAGACCAACAGGGTTAAAAAAAAAAAAGGAACATTTTGCTGCTTGATGCACACATTACTGGATGTCATGTTAAAGCAAGCATAAGTAATCCCAAGCTAATGAAAAATCCACTGTGAAGGTACTGTCCAATCACACATGAACACTTTGGGGTTGATTTACTAAAGGGAAAAAGACTGCACTTTCCAAAGTGAAGTTGCACTCCGCAAGTGCAGTTGCTCCAGAGCTTAGTAAATGAGCAGAAACTCTGCTGACTTCCATCATCCAATCATGTGCAAGCAAAAATGCATTTTTTTCATTTTCCTTGGTTATGATTGGGTACTCTTTGCAAAGTGAAGCCTTACCTTATTTACCAAGCTCTGGAGTAACTGCACTCGCAGAGGGCAATTGCACTTTGCAAAGTGCACAGCCTATTTACCTTTAGTAAATCAACCCCTTTGTATTTGCACTGACTCAATGGAAAGAGCTTGGTTAGAGCTCAACTGTACTCTGGCATTTATTTTCAGCACTTGGCTACTTAAGTTATAGTTGGCAAAACCTTTATGATCTGAAGGACCCTTAGGCCCCATTCACACCTCAGACTTTTGTAGCTTGAAGCTCACAGCTCCAAAATGCTGGGGGAGAAAAAAAATAAATTATTCTCTATGGAGATGATTCACATCTCCACTCCAAGTCACCAGAAGCGAAACACCTGAAGCTCAAAAAAATCTGGAGCTTTTCTTGCAGCTCGAATCTGGCAGATTTGTTTTTGAAGCATTTTTTGGTCCATAGAAATGCATGGAAACGATTGATTTAAACGGCTTTAAGTGTTTTAGCACATTTTGTCACGCATTTCTTAAAGTTTTTACTAAATAATAATGAATACATAAATAATAAGGCTGCTTTCACACTGGAGAGGTGAGGGCATCACTTTAGCGCCGTTTTTCGGCAGCTAGAGGGGCACTTTTAACACCTGTTAGCGGCTGAAGAAAGGGATAATAGCGCCCATGTAGCGCCACTGCCGAAGCGATTTGCAGGCGCTTCAGCAGCGGTGCCTATTCATTTCAATGGGCAGGGGTGTTTTAGGAGTGGTGTATACACAAAGATGCAGCTTGCAGGACTTTTTTTAACGTCCCGCAAGCGCACTGCTCGAGCGTGAAGGCACTCAGGCTTTCACACTGGAGTGACAGGAGAGGCGCTTTACAGGCGCTATTTTTGTCGCTAAAACGCTTGTAAAGCGCCTCAGTGTGAAAGTGGCCTAAATAAAATACACAAATAAATAATAATAAAAATAATTAAAAATAAATAAATAAAATAACCCTAACCCCAATCGCTAACCCTAACTTTAACTCCTAATAATAAACCTTAACTCCTAACCCTAATGTTAACCCCTAACCCTAATATTACCCCCTAATCTTAACCCATAACCATAACCTAACAGAATAAATAATAATAAATAAAATAAAAGAAAAGAAAAGAAATAAATAAATTAGCCCCTAATCATAGCCTTTAACTCCTAACCCCTTACAAAAAAATATAAACAAATTAAAAAAATAAGTGGATGAAAAGCTGAAAAACATAGCAACAAATTTCTCTACTGGCTAATAAAAATACTGCCACCGTTTAAAAACGTTGTACAAAAACATTCAGAAACGCCCATACAAATGCCTGAAAAAAACGCCTGAAAAAACTCTCAAAAACACAACACTGAGGTGTAAATACAGACATACAAATATAAGGAAAGTTTGGACCTTAATTCGACCACCCCCTTCTTTCTGATCCCATACAAAATGGGTTTATATAATAGGACAGTCACACAGCAGAGCATAATGTAAACAGAAGGCTAAAGTCCTACTCAAAATTCCCTATGAAATGCATAAAAAAAATCTGCTTGCCATTTATCCTATAGTCATCAGCCCACAAGCAGAGCATTGAGATGAGCAGATCACAATTTTTTTTTTTGGAATTCCAAGAACAGCTTTCATACACATGAAAGAATAGAGTACAAACCTAATGAACCTAATCTAGCTTGTCCTACTTTCCTTTTTCCTTAGGAGTAGAACCATAGGCAAACTTTTTTTTTTTTTTCATTTTGGACAGAGCAAGAGACCCCTGTCAGATTTTGTTTCACCATCTGTGTCCCATTACAGGGATTTCCCTTCACTTCCTGTCCCATAGCCAAACAGTAAGTGAGAGGAAACCCCTGGAGATTAAGGGAATTCCTTGGGGACACCCAGGTCACCAGAACTAATGTCTCTAGTGGAAGATTTCCTCTCTATTACTTTTCTGGGGACAACCCAAAATGTGGAATTTTCTTTTACTTTCACCTTTAATGATAATGGTATACAGGACAGATAGTGAGGGTGAATCTCCTTAACGGGGGTAGAGACAGCAATAAAAACTGACTGGGGTTCTAATCCATCTCACTCTATTCAAAACTCAAAGAAAAGTTTTGCCTTTAGTTATATTTTAACAGTGTTGTGTCCTTTGATAGTTGCACTTGTCATATCAGGCCTCCATTCACACCTGAGCATTTTCCAGATTGTCTCCCTATGCCTTACTATGCTCAACATGCAGAATCCTATTCTTTCTAGTTTTCCCTAAGCACCCTTGTACACTCAGTCACCCTACACTCAAAAAAAAGCACATGAGCTTTTTTTAGATGTATTCAGTCATTTTTGGCCTAGTAGACTCCAGTGAGAGCACCTGTTGTGCTATCTCCATCGGTTGTCTGTTCTGTTCAAGGACCATCAAATGCATTGCAAATGACCATTGTATATGTTATTCCTAACTCCAAGCCATAGCATATTTAGTTACAATCCCACATGCTAATGTTTTTCAAAGCTCTTCAGTCAGTCACCATTTTAGGAAATAAGACAAGCACTATTAATCCGTTCCACCTAATGTAGTAACATTAAGGAAGGACATGTAGAACAGCACAGGTCTCCTTGCCAAAAGAAAGGTCGGAGGTAGGTTTTATTGAATGCAGCCAAAATATGTTTGAAACAAGCCACTATGTTCACTTGTATCTTAGCGCTGCCCCATGTTTTTGCTCCATTCACGAAAGCAAGGATGTAAGCTGGTTTGAAGCTCAACTAGATAAACCCAGTTTTATATACCATACGTATTTATATAGAAACAGTGTATTATTATATTTATATAGTGTTGACATATACAGTTCATGCACAGAACTACTTACTGTACATCATCCAATGCCCTAAAAAAACTTAAAATGGAATGCTCCTACAAGTACCCAGTCCTTTGGTAGTATCTGGATAGAAGACATTTACCAGTATGCCGTTGTATGTATGTAACTTTGCGACGAAATCTAGGAACCTATCGCTGCCAGGAAGAGAATGTATCACACACCCTCTGAATTATAATATACAGAGTCATTTGACAAATATTCTCTCTTATTTTAACATTCTGTTAAAACCCAACTCCAGGCAAAAAAAAAAAGTTTCCCATGCACTGGGGCTGTGCCCACACTGCATGGGTTAGCTGCTAGGTTGTCTAGGGAAGAGGAGAAAGGAGATATACTTACCTAAACCTCCGATCCTCCCAGCACAAGACCGGCCCGGCACCCCCATGCTCCAGCGGTGTTGAGTTGTGGACTGTTCCTAACGTCATCAAGTCCAGAGCAGACTCCATAGACCAGGAGCAGTTCAACACTGAACCTTGGGGGAGCGCCGTTTTCCAGTGGAACGAAGGATCAGGTGAGTATAAGCTTTCTTCTCATCCCTAGACAAAATGAACAGCTGACCCGCACAGTGCTGGCAAAACACCACTGCGTTGGAAAAATTTTTTTTATACACAAATAAAGTAATATAATACACAAAATAAAGTGGTTCTAAAGGCAGAAGTTTTTTTTTTATCTTAATGCATTTTAGATAAAAAAACATTAAGATAAAAAAAAACTTCTGCATGCAGCAGCCCCCCTGAGCTCCCCTAATACTTCTAATACTTACCTGAGCCCTATCTCGATCCAACGATGTTGCACAAGAGTCTCGGCTGTCTGGGACTCTCCCTCTAATTGGATGAGACAGCAGCACGGCACCATTGGCTCTCACTGCTGTTAATCAAAGTCAGTGAGCCAATGAGGAGAGAGAGGGGACGGGGCCAGGCAGCAGCTCTGTAGTCTCTATATACAGTGGGGAAAATAATTATTTCATCCCCTGCAGATTTTGTAAGTTTGCCCACTTACAAAGAAATAAAGAGTCTATAAATTTTTATCATATGTGTATATTAATTGATAGAGACAGAATATTAACCAAAAATCCAGAAAACACACAATACAAATGTTAATTATGGAGTTGGAGTTCAGTGAGTAAAATAAGTATTTGATCCCCAAGCAAAACATGACTTGGTGGAGAAACCCTTGTTGGCAATAACAGAGGTAAGACATTTTTTGTACTTGGTTACCAGGTTTGCACAAATCTCAGGAGGGATTTTGGTCCACTCTTGTTTACAGATTTTCTCTAAATCCTTAAGATTTCTTGGCTGTCTCTTGGCAACTCGAAGTTTCAGCTCCCTCCATACATTTTCTATAGGATTAAGGTCTGGAGACTGGCTAGGCCACTCCATGACCTTAATAGGCTTCTCCTTCAGCCACTCCTTTGTTGCCTTGGTGGAATGTTTTGGGTCATTGGCATGCTGGAAGACCCACCCACGACCCATGTTCTGGCTTCCAAGATTTTACAATACATGGCCCCATCCTTTGGACCCTCAATGCGGCAAAGTCGGCTTGTACCTTTAGCAGAGAAACAGCCCCAAAGCATAATGTTTCCACCTCCGTGCTTGACTGTAGGGATGGTGTTCTTAGGGTCATAGTCAGCACTTTTCTTGATGTGTCGTGTCGGTGTCATCATCTGTGCCGCTGCACACTGCTGTCAGTGTGACTGTGGGAGTCAATTACATGTGTGCGCGCCGACCACTAATTTCTAGCCCTTCTACAGCTGTAAATCCTGTCCCTGAGCTACTTACTTACTATTTAAAAAATAAAATAAGAATATCTACCTTAAATCACATTGCTAATTGCATATTGTACTTGTTTGTAGCCTAAATACTGAAACTTGCACATGTAACTTTTGGAAATACCAGTAAAAACGTGTCTGTGCCAGTAAATTTTGGGTGTTGTGTCAGTAAATTTCCATCTGGTAGGTTGGCAACACTGTTTCAGATTAGTCTTCTGGCAGAGCCCACAGTTCTCCAGAGAGTTTACCAGGGGTTTCCTTGAAACATCTGGGCACAGTATGGCTCAAGTGGGCAGCTCTGTAGACTTCTTACTTTCTACACATTATTTCATTGACAGATTGCTGGGCAGCCTATAGAAGTCTATGAAGTCTTTTTGTGTTTGCACAAAATTGTGCCCAGCCAGGTCATTATATATATAACAATTTCTTTTAACAAAGCCACTAAATATGTCTTTTTTGATCTATACTTTTATTAAACGCAACCAGGTATGACTACTCACCACTAGAAACAATCCAGAATTTTGAGTTATATTGATTTAATGGGTTTGTCCAGGTGCAAGTACAGCCACATCCAACCTAATCCAGCTCACTGTGCCAAGCCGAACCATCAATTATATCACTTAAAATGAAATTGTTTTCCAGCTACTTTGGCAAGTGCAAACGCTGAAGTAAATATTAGTTGTTCATTGCTTAAATGAAATCAGAAGCAAATTGCCCGTTGCCAGTTTGTAGCCAACACGTTCCTCTCAATGCCCCAACACACTAGCGTACAATGGAAACAATACCTGTGGACTGAAATAACCTGAGGCAGCTGAACAGAGACAGACAACCAAAACACGGCAGTGCGTGCATTTTCAACATTAGGAAATATTTCCGAGCACAAGAGGTAACGCCAAGCCATTCTGGAGTAGTTTTCATACCCTGAAAAGAGTCCTTGAATCCTCTTAGTGATGTGTTTATTCATCTGGAACTTGGAACCTGCCCAGAAATGTAGGGATAAAAGTTGGCAATGTACATCTGTAGCCAGAATCTACCTGAACTAAGCAAAGCAATGCTTTGATGTTGGCTGTCTGTTGAAGGAGGTGGGACAATGTGACCGGGAAAAGATAAGCATTGTATTCCGACATGAAATAGCAGACTGGAAAGTGGCTGCAACAATGACTGACTGGCTGCTCAGAAGCAGCCCATATACAGGCAGACCCCCATCAAGTCTGATAAAAAAAAAAAATTACATTAAGGTATGTATGCACTAAAGTCATGAAGCCATTAAGATTTAAAGAATAAGTTCAGCTTTACAAAAAAAAATAATAAAATGCACATTTTTATGCATGTAAAAAATTTGCATTTATAATTTTTTTGCATAAGGACCTGTAGAGCATTGCACCCACAATCAGCAGATCGTGGGTGTAATGCCATGGTCCTGCAGACTGTCTGTGTATCTGTCTGACCATACCTTCAATATGGCCAGGCAGCTGCACTTTGACAGGAAGCATGAATGAACTGCCACAGCGCTCATCAGTAGTACCATGGTAGTTCATTGAGAACTACAAGCCGACAGCCGCAAAGGCTGTCAGACCTTGTAGTTCTCCTATTCACAGAACACTGTGAATGGATGAGGCAGCTGGGCTGGAGGAGCCCCACATGGCCGTGTTTGTTGCAGATTGTGACAGCTAATGGGGGGTGGTGGCTGTCAGAACGGGGGAGTGGGGTCCGGTGCATCTGTAACATGTTACAAGTTACCCTGAATATGGGTGTAACATGAAACATGTTACAAATGATGAACTTATCCTTGATGAACAGTGCCAGATAAGCCTTATTATTAGGGTTGGGGCAATACTGTTTTTTTTTTTTAATCTGTGAGTACGAGTAACGATACTTTTGGTCAAGTACTCACCAAAACCAAGTACCGATACTTTGCGGTAAGATTTGCGTCAATATAAAATGAATGAGCACAAATTGCACTGCAAAGAATTGCATGCAATTTGAACGAGAATGTGGTGCGATTTTCCCCACCACTCCTGTGTGTGAGAACCCAGTACAAAAAGCGAAGCTCCATCTAGTGGGCAGTTTATTAAAAATGTTATAACTCACATTAAAGTACATATCTGCTCAAATCCAACTTTGCATAGTGTCCACATCCCGCCAATGATAGAAAACCATGGGCATTGGAGGTGCTCACAGGGCTATAGAAGACGTTCCGGGATACCTGTGGTGAGGTGAGCACCTCCAGTAGCCATGGTTTTCTATCATCGGCGGGACGGGGACAGGAAGCAGAGGGACTGGCAGGAACACCAGGGATTTCACACAAAGGAAGCAAAACAAAGAGAACAGCATACTTTTTCATACAAGTACATGGTACAGCAGGCACATATGAGGAATATGAAACACTGGTTTTACATATTCTTCAAAGCAGTCATTTCTGACCTACACTCAAAATACCTTCAAAAACAAAAGCAAATTATACTCTAATTCAGTTATAAAGTTACAACTGATTTCCACTTCCTAGTTTAGTGAGGCACTATTGATGTCGCTCTGGCCCCCCAGGAAGTTCACATCACCACTGCCTTCCATGGAAATCTCATCTGTAAACTATGAGATCCTGCAGGAATTCACAAAATCTCGCAAGATCTCAAGGAAAGGGTCTTCTTCTGTTATTGTTTATACAGTGCCACGGCTTCAGCAACATAAGTGAGCATGGCAATGTATGAAAAACAACAAACAGCATCAGATCTCATACAGGGCAAGCAACAAAAATGAAGAAGAAGAAGCCAGCTACAGATGATGTCTACTATTCAAGATGGCAATACGGAGAAGGACAAGAGCAACATTAGCATCTGGCATCCCAGAACCCAAGGAGGCAAACAATTATAATTAGATGTCTCTATTTTGGTATAGTAAAGGTGGTAGTATCGTATAAGGGGGAAGGTCCAGGTTAGGTTCTGCTAAGGGTTATGCAAGAGAAAACCATAAGGCCTCATGCACACGAGACGCCGGTGCAAACTCTGCTGAACACATGTTTTTAAAAGCTGAAACCGGCGTTTAGAAATGCCTGTTTTGCCGCATTTGCATGACTCATTTAGCCGCGTTTGCGTCTAGAAGCGTCTGCAGAGCAAAATGTCATTCTCTGCTGCAGAAGTGCTTGACATTTTGCGACCCGACTTTGGGGCCCCGTATTTCGGGGCCACTTGGTGCTAGGAACCCCAAATTTGGTGTGCTAACACAGCGGAACTAGCACTACAACATATCAATATCCAAATTTGGGGTTCCTAGCACTAAGTGGCCCCGAGATACGGGGCCCCAAAGTCGGGTCGCAAAATGTCAAGCACTTCTGCAGCAGAGAATGACATTTTGTGACCCAAATTTGGGGCCCCATATCTCAGGGCCACTTAGTGCTAGGACCCCCAAATATATTATATGTTATATGTGTTAGTCCAACTGTGTTAGCACACCAAATTTGGGGTTTCTAGCATCAAGTGGCCCCGAGATATGGGGCCCCAAATTCGGGATGTAAAAAACACTTATAAACGCAAACGCGGCTAAACGCGGTACCGGCGTTTAGCCGCGTTTGGTGTCTGAAACGTGGAAAACTTTTGTGTCTGAACCCATTTTTTTGCTTCTGAAAAAACGAGGTTAAACGCAACTGCCTAAAAACGCCAAAAACGGGACTGTGTACATGGACACATAGGATAACATTGAATGGGTTCAGGGGCAGTTAAAAAAAAGGGACCAACTGCCTCTGAACGCGTGTTTAACAACATCTCGTGTGCATGAGGCCTAAAGATCAAGAAACAGCAGAATAATCTGTACAATCACCAAAAGGTTACAAGATCTGCACAGAGCAGAATTAGAATATCTAGGAATGGGAGGACTTCACAGATACTGGCACACTCAGGTGAAAGAACTAAATCAGTTTGATGTAAGCGATTGCCATAAATAAAAAGGTCCAGCACAATTTTGTTCGGCAGATACACAGCGTGGGGGATGGTTTCCTCTTATATGGTATTGAAGGAACCGTACTGATTGGCCATCTGCTGACTTTTCCAACAAGATCTCTCAGAATTCAGATTGTAGCCTAACAAAATATGTCTATGGCTACCTTGGCCAGGAAATAGAGCAGACGTTACCTGAAGATGGAATCAAATGACTTGTGTGTGACATCATTCCAGACTGATCCGACTATGCAATTCTTTACAGGAATGTCAGAGTGCAGACTGGGGATAACATGCCTGAACAGAGAGAGGCAAGATCCCATGTCAGCCCCAGTGTCAGGTGGCATAGGGTGTTATTGACAGGCTGTGACAGAGAAGATTATGGCCCCTAAGCACAGTTGCCAATCAAGACCCTGAATAGATACTTAGCATTTGTGCTGAAATAGCGTGAATTTGTCATTTTATCCAGTGCTCCAACTGTATCTGCATACTGCATTCCGAAATGAAAGCATAATATTACTGGATTATATATCAAACACAAAAATACAGGTAACGGCTACTTCTTGCTATAGCATAAGGGCTTAAATATAAAACTAAAAACAAGAAAATGATGCGTATACTGACAACGGCATGGTGCCTGGTAGCCCTTAAAATGGAAAAGCACTGAACCTATCTCCCCAACAGATCTCAATACGAGGATCAGGGATGTCAAAGGGATGAAATACCTTACAGCTTCTCTGATGCACTCAGTGGAAAGATACAATAAAATCTGGGAGTTATGGCACATTATAGAAAGCACCATATGATTCTCATAAGCTTCTATATTGGTCCATGTATGGGATTGGGATGGGGGGGTGGCTCTGGTCCCGTGAGGAGAATCTTCATGATTCTTCATCCTATGTCACATATTTATTTTATTTTGTGACCTTTTCGCTTCTTTTTCCTCTCTTTTTTCTTTTTAGGCGGTTTCCCCATATTTCCTTTTTGATGCCATGTGCTTCACAAGCTGATGTTAATACAACAGACTATACACACCTATTGGTGGCACTGCACTTCTTGAAGGCACTTTTTTTGGCTGTTGCAATGCAATGACAGTTGATCCTCTGGCTGTTGTGTTGCCACCTTTAGTGCGCATGCTTTGCAAGTTTACAGTAATGCCCCGTACACACGGTCGGACTTTGTTCGGACATTCCGACAACAAAATCCTAGGATTTATTCCGACGGATGTTGACTCAAACTTGTCTTGCATACACACGGTCACACAAAGTTGTCGGAAAATCCGATCGTTCTGAACGCGGTGACATAAAACACGTACGTCGGGAGGGACTATAAACGGGGCAGTGGCCAATAGCTTTCATCTCTTTATTTATTCTGAGCATGCGTGGCACTTTGTCAGTTGGATTTGTGTACACACGATCAGAATTTCCGACAACGGATTTTGTTGTCGGAAAATTTCATAGCCTGCTCTCAAACTTTGTGTGTCGGAAAATCCGATGGAAAATGTGTGATGGAGCCCACACACGGTCGGAATTTCCGACAACAAGGTCCTATCACACATTTTCCGTCGGAAAATCCGACCGTGTGTACGGGGCATAAGGAAAATTTGCTCGCTGTGACTATTTTCGTTAATAATAGGAGCGCTTCCAGCACTTTGATTAAAATGTCCTCCTCTCGCACTAGCTGAGATGATTTAGAGAGGCTTCTTTTCCCTGCTAGCCACCCCATGGGACACACATTCCACAAGCTGAAATATACCTAAAAATCACTTTTATGTTGTTACTTGTTTTTGTTTCCTCTTAAATTATAAAGAGATTTTTCTTTAAACACATAGCCGCAACTAGATGCGTCATCAGAATCTTGCTGTTCCTCCTACGGATCTCACAACGATCTCACAGGGAGCAAGTAGGAAACAGTATTTTCAGGTGCTCCCAAAGAAGCGCATGTACTTTCTTAGTTTTGAACGACAAGTTTCAAATGGGCACGACTAAATATAATTTGAATCTTGCTGTTGAGCACTGATTTGCTTTGGTAAATGTGTTTCAAATCACGCAGATGTGAATGAAGTCTAAAATGCAGCAGGTGTCAAATTAAAAAAGAAAGAAGGTATGCATGTCCTTTTAAATTCTATGCAGGGTGAATTAAAAAAAAAAGTGTAAAAAGCTAAATATATTAATATATCAAATCAACTCAACAATTCATATAAATGCAAATTGACATAAACTTTCTCAATACCAGTTAAAAAATACAATATATATATATATATATATATATATATATATATATATATATATATATATATATATATATATATATATACACACACAGTATCTCACAAAAGTGAGTACACCCCTCACATTTTTGAAAATATTTTATTATTATATCTTTTCATGTGACAACACTGAAGAAATGACACTTTGCTACAATGTAAAGTAGTGAGTGTACAGCTTGTATAACAGTGTAAATTTGCTGTCCCCTCAAAATAACTTAACACACAGCCATTAATGTCTAAAGAGCTGGCAACAAAAGTGAGTACACCCCTGTGAAAATGTCCAAATTGAGCCCAATTAGTCATTTTCCCTCCCCGGCGTCACGTCACTCTTTAGTGTTACAAGGTCTCAGGTGTGAATGGGGAGCGGGTGTGTTAAATTTGGTGTAAAAAAAAATGTTGCTCTACATAAAGATGGCCTAGGCTATAAGAAGATTGCCAAGACCCTGAAATTGAGCTGCAGCATGGTGGCCAAGACCATACAGCAGTTTAACAGGACAAGTTCCACTCAGAACAGGACTTACAATGGTTGACCAAAGAAGTTGAGTGCACGTGCTCAGCGTCATATCCAGAGTTTGTCTTTGGGAAATAAACGTATGATTGCTGCCAACATTGCTGCAGAGGTTGAAGGGGTAGGGGGTCAGCCTGTCAGTGCTCAGAACATACGCCGCACACTGCATCAAATTGGTCTGCATGGCTGTCATCCCAGAAAGAAGCTTCTTCGAAAGATGATGCACAAGAAAGCCCGCAAACAGTTTGCTGAAGAGAAGCAGACTAAGAACATGGATTACTGGAACCATGTCCTGTGGTCTGATGAGACCAAGATAAACTTATTTGGTTCAGATGGTGTCAAGCGTGTGTGGTGGCAACCAGGTGAGGAGTAGAAAGACAAGTGTGTCTTGTCTATAGTCAAGCATGGTGGTGGGAGTGTCCTGATCTGGGGCTGCATGAGTGCTGTCGGCACTGGGGAGCTACAGTTCATTGAGGGAACCATGAATGCCAACATGTACTGTGACATACTGAAGCAGAGCATGATCCCCTCCCTTTGGAGCCTGGGCCGCAGGGCAGTATTCCAACATAATAACGACCCCAAACACACCTACCAGATGACCACTGCCTTACTAAAGAAGCTGAGGGTAAAGGTGATGGACTGGCCAAGCATGTCTCCAGACCTAAACCCTATTAAACATCTGTGGAGCATCCTCTCAAACGGAAGGTGGAGGAGCGCAAGCTCTCTAACATCTACCAGCTCTGTGATGTCATCATGGAGGAGTGGAAGAGGACTCCAGTGGCAACCTGTGAAGCTCTGGTGAACTCCATGCCCAAGAGGGTTATGGCAGTGCTGGAAAATAATGGTGGCCACACAAAATATTTACACTTTGGGCCCAATTTGAACATTTTTCACTTAGGGGTGTACTCACTTTTGTTGCCAGCAGTTTAGACATTAATGGCTGTGTGTTGAGTTATTTTGAGGGGACAGTAAATTTATACTGTTATACAAGCTGTACACTCACTACTTTACATTGTAGCAAAGTGTCATTTCTTCTTTGTTGTCACATGAAAAGATATAATAAAATATTTACAACAATGTGAGGGGTGTACTCACTTTTGTGAGATACTGTATATATACATTTTTGTTTTTACTTTTTTTATTGGTATTGAAAAGGTTTGTTTTAATTTGCATTTATATGAATTATTGATTGGATTTTGTTTATTCATTTATATATTTTGCTTTTTGCACAATTTTTGATTTTGATACCCTGCGCAAGATTTAAAGAAATATGAACACTTTTTTTCTTTGTTAATTTTGAGCTCAAGTCTGCTATTCAGACCCGGTTAGGTGCTGCAACCATCCTTTTTTCACTAAGCGCAAGTTTATTACCGTATATACTCGAGTATAAGTCGATCCGAGTATAAGTCGAGGCCCTAATTTACCACAAAAAAACGGGCAAAACTCATTGACATGAGTATAAGACGAGGGTGAGAAATGCACAGCTACTGTAAGTGGAAAAGAGGGTCAACAATGTCCATTTGCATGCCTCACTGTTCCCATTTGCAGCCATAGGTCCCCCGAACTTCAAACTCGGTAGTTAAGGGTTCCTAGATGCCCCCTAGCTGCAGCCAAAATTTGGGGTCTCTGAACCCAAAGGGTCCCGAAATGACATTGCTGCTGATGGACACAGTTGACCAACTTTGGGGCCCCATATCTCGGGGCCCCTTAGCGCTAGGAACTCCAAATTTGATGTGCAAACCCAGTGGAACTAGCACCATAAAATACCTAAAGCTAGGATTTCTAGCACCAAGTGGCCCTGAGATACAGGGCCCCAAATATTGGTTCAGAAAATGTCAAGCACTTTTCTGCAGCAGAGAATGACATTTTCCGAACCGATTTTGGGGCCCCGTATCTCGGGGCCACTTAGCGCTAGGAACTCCAGCTTTGGATATGTTATGGAACCATACCACATTTGGGGTTCCTAGCACCAAGTGGCCCTGAGATACGGGGCCCCAAAGTCGGTTCGGAAAATGAAATTTTTTGCTGCAGAAAAGTGCTTGACTCGAGTATAAGTCGAGGGGGGCACTTTCAGCACAAAAAAATGTGCTGAAAAACTCGACTTATACTCAAGTATATACGGTATATATAATTTTCTATATATGTCAAATTACAAAACACCTCCTTCACTTCCAGATCATACGGTGTAAAGAGGAAATGGAGGAAGCATTCTGTATGTCTCAGTGCTGGTCAGGCAGGCAGTGAAGGAGGTTTTTGTTGCCTGACACCACTTGGATACAAAAAACTTGGAGCGTGGCTAGGACAGCATGGGGAATGCCTCTCACTTCTCACTTGTCCTAGAAGTGATCTTTGTCCAAGTATACTTGATAACAGAAAGTGATTTCCAGCATCTGCTGTACCCAAACTGAACACAAGCCATTAAGTTCCACAGGGACCTTATACAGTTGCACAATCTTCACGAACATTCTGATGTCCTTGATTCAGGCACCAAACCTGCTGCTACCCTACATATCTGACCATTTCTGGTCCTCTGAGCAGTGGGAAATAGAACCATGGTACAGATCTACAATTATGACATTGTTTTTCCAGAGTATAGATTAGCAGTGGGGTGATAAGGAGGAAGGAGTTGAGATAAGAGTCTTGCCTCATGATACCCCCAGGGGCAACCAAAGACCCTTTCCATCAATCACTACTGAAGATATAATCCAATGTGGGTGGCTCCCAAAGGAAATCAATCATGTACAAGAATGAAGTAGGGAGGCTCCCAATGCATATGTCATATCACAAAAATCTGATTAATAACACAACTACTTGCCTAGGAAGTATGAGCATTATCATTACACCACAGCTTCAGCAAAATTATCTTCTAGCAACAGTAAATTATAACAAGGACCAGCTGATTAACAGAAAAGACACAAAGGGGGAGATTTACTAAAACTGGAGAGTGCTAAATCTGGTGCAACTGTGCATAGAAACCAATCAGCTTCCAGGTTTTATTGTCCAAGCTTAATTGAACATGCTGAAGTTAGAAGCTGATTGGCTGCCATGCACAGCTGCACCAGATTTTGCATAGTCCAGTAGTAACTTGTAACTCAACCTCAATGTGACAAAAGGCATAGATGGACTAAGTTTATTAAGCTGTATGCTTCAATACCCAATAAAAATGGTACCTTGAAGTGGAAGTCCAGCTATAACTTTTAAATGTAGTTTTTGGATACAGTGAATAGAGTGTTCCCACTTGTAAAAAATAAAAAGCTTTGGCTTGAGTTCCAAGTTCCAACATCATTAGCCTGCAATCTGCATGATTGGCTAGAAATTCTGATAGATGAACAAGCACTGTACTCACCACTGTCTTCCACAGTGAAATAGAAGATATCACTAGTCGCGTTTTCTTTGTCTCGTAAAACGTAGCAGATTTTCATATCATCGATGTCCGCTGCAATCAGAAAAAAGAGAATGGCTTAGTTCAGAACTGAACTGACACAGCTAAGCAAGTTAGACCATATGTCTGTGACATAATGTGAAAAATCATTGTCTATGATTGATGACTATTAGAAAAAAAATGTAATTCCTTTACCAAAGAAGTAATTAACTTCATGTCATGAGAGTGGATCTCTGAAGTAAAGCTGGTTATTTATTAGTAGAGCTAGTTGTTAAACCCCAATTATCTAGGTGGATGAGGTTTGATCATAGAGGCCTATGACAGTATGGTGGCTAAATGGGTATCTGGTTCCCTTGTAAGCTAAAGTCTTGTATTTGATTTACACCACCAAAGTGGACTAATCATCAATATAGAAGACATTTATATACACTTAAACCAGTATGGCAGACATTAGTGTTTCCATGTTACACTATGGTTTAGATTAAGGGTCTCCAAACTTTCTATTCAAAGGGCTAGCTTAAAGTCATTAAGGGTTTATGGAGCCATACTGTGGCCATTGGTAGTACATACTACCCCGCTGTTGGTTTTATTGCAAGGAATAGTGCCCCATCGTTGGTGTCAGTGGAAGGAATAGTGCCCCATCAATGGTGTCAGTGGGAGGAATAGTGCCCCATCAATGGTGTCAGTGGGAGGAATAGTGCCCCATCAATGGTGTCAGTGGGAAGTATAGTGCCGCATCATTGGTGTCAGTGGGAGGTATAGTGCCCCATCATTGGTGTCAGTGGGAGGAATAGTGCCCCATCAATGGTGTCAGTGGGAGGAATAGTGCCCCATCAATGGTGTCAGTGGGAGGAATAGTGCCCCATCAATGGTGTCAGTGGGAGGAATAGTACCCCATCAATAGTGTCAGAGGGAAGAATAATGCCCCATCAATGGTGTCAGAGGGAGGAATAGTGCCCCGTCAATAGTGTCAGAGGGAGGAATAGTGCCCCATCAATAGTGTCAGAGGGAGGAATAGTGCCCCATCAATAGTGTCAATAATGCCCTAACCATTGGTGTCAGTGGAAGGAATGATATTCCATCATTGGTGTCAGTGGAAGGAATGATATTCCATCATTGGTGTCAGTGGAAGGAATTGTATCCCATCATTGGTGTCAGTGGAAGGAATTGTATCCCATCATTGGTGTCAGTGGAAGGAATGATATTCCATCATTGGTGTCAGTGGAAGGAATGATATTCCATCATTGGTGTCAATGGAAGGAATGGTATCCCATCATTGGTGTCAGTTGGAGGAGTAGTGCCCCGAGGGCTGGATAAAGGCAAGCAAAGGCCCACATCCTGCTCTCAGGCCACCATTTAGAGACAACATACAAAACAATTCTCCTGCGCTTGGGTGCTGGGTCTATAGGTGTGTGGTGAAGTCAACCCTTTTTTATTGTATGGAATGTCCCTGGTCTTGCTGCCCTCCTCAGAACAATGAGTGTGCTTAGAGCTGAAAGGTCGCAAGGTTGGTGCGCCCTCCCTTCTTTTTTATTTGTTTCACCATTTAGAGACCACTGGTTTAGATTAAAAAGGTATTTTTTACTTAAAATTCATAAAAATCTACTACTTCTGGGCTCCCTTTTGTGTGGTAAAGTTTAGGACATTGTAGGTGTTTTATGTCATTAGAGACTGCGCACAAATAGAGCTTTCTCTTTTGGTGGTATTTGATCACCTCTGCGGTTTTTAATTTTTGCGCTATAAACAAAAAAAGAGCGACAGTTTTGAAAAAAACACATTATTTTTGATTTTTTACTATAATAAATATCCCCCAAAAATATATAAAAAATTTTTTTTTCCTCAGTTTAGGCCGTTTATTGATTGCGTTTATTGCGTTTATTGATTGGTTTGCACAAAAGTTATAACAAAATAGGGGACAGGTTTATGGCATTTTTATTAATAATTTTTTTTTACTAGTAATGGTGGCGATCAGCGATTTTTATTGTGACTGCGACATTATGGCGGACACAGACAATTTTGACACATTTTTGTGACCACTGGCATTAATACAGCGATCAATGCTAAAAAATTGCATTGATTACTGTAAAAATGTCACTGGCAGTGAAGGAGTTAACCTCTAGGTGGCGATGTAGGGGTTAAGTGTGTCCTAGGGAGTGTTTCTAACTGTGGGGGGGGGGGGCTGTGTGTGACACGTCACTGATCACCTCTCCCGATCTGCTCCCAGGGAGCTGTGATCAGTGACAGTGTCACTAGGCAGAACGGGCAGATGCTTGTTTACATTAGCATCTCCCCGTTCTTCCTCACTGTGAGACGATCGCGGGTATCCCCGTGGACATTGTGTCCGCGGGACCTGCGATCACGGTCACAAAGCTTAAAGGGCAACGTACAGGTACATTCATCTGTCTGTACGTGCCCTTCTCAGCGTGAGGCGGTTGGGAAGCGGTTAAGTTAAATCTGTTTGTAAGTTGGAACAGGTACATTTTTTAAGTGTAGCTCCAACCAAAAAAAAATATTTTTTAAGCTTTTTGGATAGCATAGAGGAGGGTTATCACCCCTGTAACATTTGTTTTGCTGTCTGTGCCCCTCTTCAGAAGATTTCACCTCACTTTCTGTCCCAATGACAATTGGATTTTGAAAATTTTGGGATGTTGTGGAAACAAGGATTGGTGATAAAGCATCAGTGGAGGTACCATTTTCCCATATTAACTCTTACAGGAGAGAATTTCCCTTCCTAGGGGTAGATTTCCTCTCACTTCCTGTTGTCTCCTTCCGTTTGTAAGTCGGATGTTTGTAACTAGCGGACCGCCTGTAATGAACTACCACAGCGCTCAACAGCCTCCTGGTAGTTCATTGAGAACTACAAGCTGACAGCCGCAAAGGATGTTGGACCTTGTAGTTTTCCCATTCATAGAACACTGGATGACATGACTGGTCGGGGCGGAGAAGACCCCCCACTAGTTGTCAGAACGGGGGAGCGGGGGGCCAGTGCATCTGTAACATGTTACAAAAGGTGAACTTATCCTCTAATTGTTAGTAACAATGTCATACAGAAAACAGCCAAAGCTTTTCAGGGGGGAACACCGCTCCCCTTCATCAAGGCTCAACACAGGATAAAACTTTGATGGTGGCTCTGAGAAAATCTATATTAGAACCAGTATTGAACTCTCCTCATGGAGTAACAAGTTGCCTGAGCAGCAATTTGAGGCTTTTCCTTTTTTTGACTTAGGCTGAAAGAAATCAGTATGGCAAAACAATTGTACAGCACTACTAAGCAGGAGGTACAGCCTGCATCTATAATAAACAAATACGACTTCATGTTCTCCTTGTCATTGCTTGATACAGCTTTGGGCTGCTCATAAATATTACCTAAAAGTTAAAGTGATTCTAAATGCAGATTCCCTGTGTATAGGTAAAAAAACCTTTTGCATGAAGCCCCCCCTTCTATTTACAGTACCTGAGACCAATCTCGATCCAGAGATGTGCATGAGAGCCGAGGCTCTCTCCCTCCTCATTGGCACAGACAGCAGCGGGAGCCGTTGTTTCTTGCTGCTGTTAATCACAGCCAGTGAGGAGGGGGTGGGGCAGCCCTTTGCTCTGTGTGTCAATGGAGGAGTGAGCACACACAAGTACCCATATAGCAAGCAGCCTGCTATGAGGGCACTCAGCAGAAGGGAGGAGCCAGGAGAGGGGGACCCGAGAAGAGGAGGATCGGGGCTGCCCTGTGCAAAACCATTAGACAGAGCAGGTAAGTATAACATGTTTGGTATTTAAAAAAAATAAAATTTTTCACAATCACTTTAAATAGCATCTACTAAAGTCTGGTTCTAATGGGACCTGATTCTCATGCACCTGGAATGCATCTGGAAACGCAGTAAAAACGCACCAAAAATGCATGGCAACGCATCAAAAACGTGTTAAAAATGCACATGCAGAAACTCATCCGGAATGGATCTGGAGTGCATTTTTGGGGTATGAACCAGCCCTTAATGTTGTTGAAGCTGACTGTAGACATCGGAGAAGAGAAGCATGAAAAAATCACATGTACATAAGTATTCATAGCCTTTTCCATGACACTCAAAATTGAGCTCTGGTGCATCCTGTTTCCACTGATCATCCTTGAGAGGTTTCTACAACATGATTGGAGTCCACTTGTGGTAAATTCAGTTGATTGGACATGATCTGGAAAGGCACACACCTGTCTATATAAGGTTCCATAGTTATCAGTGCATGTCAGAGCAAACCAAGCCATGAAGTCCAAAGAATTGTCTGTAGACCTCCGAGACAGGATTGTTTTTGGGCACAGATGCGGAAGAGTACAGAAAAATTTCTGCAGCATTGAAGGTCCCAATAAGCACATTGGCCTCCATCATTTGTAAATAGAAGAAGTTTGGAACCACCAGGACTCTTCCTAGAGCGGGCCGCCCGGCCAAACTGAGCGATCAGGGGAGAAGGACCTTAGTCAGGGAGGTGACCAAGAACCCAATGGTCACTATGACAGATCTCCAGCGTTTCTCTGTGGAGAGAGGAGAACCTTCCAGAAGAATAACTATCTCTGCAGCACTCCACGAATCAGGCCTGTATGGTAGAGTGGCCAGATGGAAGCCACTTCTCAGTAAAAGGCACATGACAGCCCGCCTGGAGTTTACCAAAAGGCACCTGAAGGACTCTCAGACCATGAGAAACAAAATTCTCTGGTCTGATGAAACAAAGATTTAACTCTTTGGCCTGAATGGCAAGCGTCAAGTCTGGAGGAAACCAGGCACTGCTCATCACCTGGCCAATACCATCCCTACAGTGAAACATGGTGGTGGAAGCATCATGCTGTGTGGATGTTTTTCAGCAGCAGGAACTGGGAGACTAGTCAGGATTGAGGGAAAGATGAATGCAGCAATGTACAGAGACATCCTTGATGAAAACCTGCTCCAGAGCGCTCTGGACCTCAGACTGGGGGTGAAGGTTCATCTTCCAACAGGACAACGACCCTAAACACAAAGTCAAGATAACAAAGGAGTGGCTACGTGACAACTCTGTGAATGTCAATGAGTGGCCCAGCCAGAGCCCTGACTGACTGAACATCTCTGGAGAGATCTGAAAATGGCTGTGCACTGACGCTTCCCATCCAACCTGATGGAGCTTGAGAGGTCTTGCAAAGAAGAATGGGAAAAACTGCCAAAAAATAGGTGTGCCAAGCTTGTAGCATCATACTCAAAAAGACTTGAGGCTTTAATTGGTGCCAAAGGTGCTTCAACAACAAAGTATTGAGCAAAGGCTGTGAATACTTATGTACATGGGATTTTTTGTTTGTTTTTTATAGTTAATAAATTTGCAAAGATTTCAAACAAACAAACTTCTTTCACATTGTCATTATGGGGTATTGTTTGTAGAATTTCGAGAAAATCATGAATTTAATCCATTTTGGAATAAGACTGTAACACAACAAAATGAGGAGAAAGTGAAGCACTGTGAATACTTTCCAGATGCACTGTATCTCGGGGGGGGTCAAGAGTTATCGAAAAAGAAAAAAAAGTGTCCAATAGATCTACAGTAATGTATGACTGTCATGCAATCAGGCTGGAGTCATCTAAAGTCTATGTGTATTTACAGGGTATAAACTGACCTAAAATATGTAAAGCTGAACTCCAAAAAAAAAGTTATGTAAAACAAATGACTTCTGATGATGGATGTCCCACGTATGAATGATAGGTCGAACTTTCCACTCCCATCGCTGTCAGAATACACTGATCAGTGGTTGCAGCCCAAAAAATTTCCAGCAAGTTCCTTCCACAGACGTCAATCAAATTGTGTATGGCCAGCTTTACAATACCAGCTCTAGTACAGTGATGATTGTGGGTTGCTCGCTCTGCACCATCCTCTCCCCTTGTCCATTCACAAAACATCTTGTATTCTTTTTACACAATACAAGACATTATGTGAATTAAAGAGGAGAGAATTGGGGCAGATGAACAATATGATCTACCTTCATCCGTTCCCAATATGCCTTGTATTCATTGAAAAGAGTACAAGATGTTTTGTGAATGGATGAAGGAGAAGGAAGATGAAGAGTTAGGCTCGGTTCACACTGGTGCGATGCGGGAAACCATGCCAATCCATGAACCGCTGCGGGTGTCAATACAAAGTTAATTGTACACCCCCAGATCGGTTCGCAGATCGCAGTGCGAACTGTCAATTTGGACAGGAATCGGATCACGCGGGTGTGAACACCGATGCGATCAGATTCTGGTGCGCACCAAAGAAAGGGTCCTGCGCAATTTTGGCCCGAATGCAATGCAAATTCAGCCATACAACCTGTATGGCAGAATTTGCATTGCACAGACATCGCATGTGATTTGCACAGCAGTGCGGTGCGAATCACATGCGATGTCTGACATCACACTGGTGTGAACCAGCACTAAGGGTCCCGTTATCAGCACTGTACTAAACTGAGCATTATACAGTGCCTTGAAAAAAGTTTTCATACCCCTTGAATTTTTCCACATTTTGTCATGTTATAATCAAGAACATAAATGTATTTTATTGGGATTTTATGTGATAGACCAACACAAAGTGACACATAATTGTGAAGTGGAAGGAAAATTATAAATGGTTTCCCACATTTATTACAAATAAATATCTGAAAAGTGTGGTGTGCATTTGTATTCAGCCCCCTTTACTCTGATACCCCTAACTAAAATCTAGTGGAACCAATTGCCTTCAGAAGTCACCTAATTAGTAAATAGAGTCCACCTGTGTGTAATTTAATCTCAGTATAAATACAGCTGTTCTGTGAAGCCTTCAGAGGTTTGTTAGGAAACTTTAGTGAACAAACAGCATCATGAAGCCCAAGGAACACACCAGACAGGTCAGGGATAAAGTTATGGAGAAGTTTAAAGCAGGGTTAGGGTATAAAAAAATATCCCAAGCTTTGAACATCTCACAGAGCACTGTTCAATCCATCATCCGAAAATGGAAAGAGTATGGCACAACTGCAAACCTACCAAGACATGGCCGTCCACCTAAACTGACAGGCCGGGCAAGGAGAGCATTAATCAGAGAAGCAGCCAGGTGGTCCATGGGAACTCTGGAGGAGCAGAAGAGATCCACAGCTCAGGTGGGAGAATCTGTCCACAGGACATCTATTAGTCAGGCACTCCACAAATCTGGCCTTTATGGAAGAGTGGGAAGAAGAAAGCCAGTATTGAAAGAAAACCATAAGTCCTGTTTGCAGTTTGTGAGAAGCCATGTGGGGGACACAGCAAACATGTGGAAGAAGGTGCTCTGATCAGATGAGAACAAAATTGAACTTTTTGGCCTAAAAGCAAAACACTATATGTGGCAGAAATCTAATGCCGCGTACACACGGTCGGACTTTTCATCTACAAAAGTCCGACGGACGCCGACGGACTAAAGCCGGCTGACAATCTGATCGTGTGTGGGCTTCCCCGGACTTTCAGCGGACTTTTCCAGCTGCAAATCTGACGGACTTTAGATTTGAAACATGCTTCAAATCTTTACGTCGTAACTCCGCCGGACCTAGAAATCCGCTCGTCTGTATGCTAGTCCGACGGACGAAAACCCACGCTAGGGCAGCTATTGGCTACTGGCTATCAACTTCCTTATTTTAGTCTGGTGTACGTCACCACGTACGAATCCGTCGGACTTTTGTGTGATCGTATGTAGGCAAGTCCGTTCATTAGAAAGTCTGCCGCAAGTCCACCAAAAGTCCGTCGAAAGTCTGTCGGACCGGCTGTCGGACTTTTGTAGCCGAAAAGTCTGACCGTGTGTACGCGGCATAACACTGCACATCACCCTGAACACACCATCCCCACCGTGAAACATGGTGGTAGCAGCATCGTGTTGTGGGGATGTTTTTCTTCAGCAGGGACAGGGAAGCTGATCAGAGTTGATGGGAAGATGGATGGAGCCAAATACAGGGCAATCTTAGAAGAAAACCTGTCAAAAGACTTAAGATAGGGGCGGAGGTTCACCCTCCAGGACAACGACCCTAAACATACAGCCAGAGCTACAATGGAATGGTTTAGATCTAAGCATGTTCATGTGTTAGAATGGCCGAGTCAAAGTCCAGACCTAAATCCAATTGAGAATCTGTGTGAATTGCTGTTCACAGACACTCTCCATCCAATCTGACAGAGCTTGAGCTATTTTGCAAAGAAGAATGTGCAAAGATTCCACTCTCTAGATGTGCAAAGCTGGTAGAGACATCCCCAAAAAGACACTTTTATGTGACTTATGCGAATTATGTGCCACTTTGTGTTGGTCTATCACATAAAATCCCAATAAAATACATTTACGTTTTTGGTTGTACCATGACAAAATGTGGAGAATGTCAAGGGGTATGAATACTTTTTCAAGGCACTGTATGTTTAACGCCTGAAGTTCAGCACTTATAGGAATGTACGGGTTGAATGAAAATAAAAGTTATACCTAATGCAGCAGCCATCCACATGTGGGACACCCATCATTTGAAATAATGTATTTTACATAGCAATGTCTTTTTCTTTTCTTTTTTTTTTTTTTTACTAGAGTTCCGCATAAAGAAGAAGCTAAGAGGATGTCTGCAATCTGCAATAGACCAGAATCAAAACCAAACAAATAAGAGGAAGAGAGATTCTGGAAACAAGGGGTTAAAGGAACCCCATTCTGGGAGATGAAAGCTGTCACTGCTCACTTCTTAAAATTTCTAGTTGCCTACCTGCCATGCTGGCATCCAAAGGTTTCAGGAAGTGTGGAGATCAATTCTGAATGTATGTGTCCAAGATTTACTGGCTCAGTTGTCCAAAAAGTATAAGTTCACACCACATGCAGTCCAGTGCGTTTTTTTTCTGCATCAAAAACGCATGGATAGTAGTTTATGTTTTCAATGCGATAATTCACGCATGCATTTTTTCTGTACTGTACCGTAACGCGGTAAAACGCACCAAAACCACGCTGGAATACACCTAAATGCACTGGAACACACGTCCTTATTTAAGGTTTTAAAAAAAAAGGGGGGGGGATGCACTGGACTGCACCAAAAATGCATTGGAATGCATCAAAAATGCATAAAAAATGCGCATTCAGAAAAGCATCCAGAACACGTCTGGACTGCCTTTCTATGGTGTGAACTGGCCCTAATGCCGCGTACACACGAGCGGACTTCTCGTCCGCCTGAACTCCGAAGGACTTTTCAACGGAGTTCCAAAGAAACGGACTTGTCTACACACGATCACACCAAAGTCCGATCGTTTCGAACGTGATGACGTACGACCGGACTAGAATAAGGAAGTTCATAGCCAGTAGCCAATAGCTGCCCTAGCGTTTTTTGTCTGTCGGACTAGCATACAGACGAACTGATTTTTTGATCAGACTCGAGTCCGTCGGAAAGATTTGAAACATGTTCTATTTCTAGGTCTGTCGGAATTTTCGACAGAAAAGGTCCAATGAAGGTCCGATGAAGCCCACACACGATCGGAATGTCCGATGGAATTGTTCCGTCTGACCTTTTCTGCCAGACAGTCCGCTTTTTGAGCATACAGCTTCTTTAACCACTTCAATACCGGGCACTTATACACCTTCCTGCCCAGACCAATTTTCAGCTTTCAGTGCTGTCGCAGTTTGAATGACAATTGCGCGGTCATACAACACTGTACCCAAACTAAAATTTTATCATTTTGTTTCCACAAATCGAGCTTTCTTTTGGTGGTATTTGATCACCTCTGCGATTTTTATTTTTTGCGAAACAAATAAAAAAAGACTGAAAATTTTGAAAAAAATAAAAGTTTTGCTTTTGTTTTTGTTCAAAAATTTTGTAAATAAGTAAGTTTTCTCTTTCACTGATGGGCACTGATAAGGCGGCACTGACAGGCACTGATAAGGCGGCAGCGATGAGGTGGCACCAATGAGTGGGCACTGACGGGCACTGACGATGGGCACTGATATGCGGCACTGATGGGCACTGGTAGGCAGCACTGATGGGTGGCACTGATATGCAGCACTGAGGGGCATTGATAGGCGGCACTGATGGGCACTCATGGGTGGCACTGGTGGGCACTGATGGGCACTGATAGGAGACACTGATGGGCACTGATAGGCTGCAAAGATGGGTTCTTATGGGTGGCACTGATAGGTGGCACTGCTGGGCACTGATAGGTGGCACTGATGGGCACTGATACGTGGCACTGATACGCGGCACTGATAGGCATCCCTGGTGGCACTGGCAGTGGTAGGCATTGGAGTGGGCACTGATTGGCAGCTGCCTTTGCACTGATTAGTTTTTCCCTGGGGGTCTAGGGGGCATACCTGGTGGTCCAGTGTGGCTGGTTTCCCTGGTGGTCCTGGGCGGCTTCCCTGGTGGTCCTGTGCTGATAAACAATCAGCACAGACCCCCCCTGTCAGTAGAGCAGCCGATCGGCTCTCCTCTACTCGCGTCTGTCAGACGCGAGTGAGGAAAGGCCGATCACCGGCTCTTCCTATTTACATCGTGATCAGCCGTGATTGGACACGGCTGATCACGTGGTAAAGAGTCTCCGTCAGAGACTCTTTACCTAGATCGGTGTTGCGGGGTGTCAGACTGACACCCCACAACAATGATTGCCGCAATGCGGCTCAATATCCTGAGGACGTCATATGATGCCCAGTCAGGTTATTGAAACCACTTTGCCGCCATCATTCTGCTATATGGCGGGCGGCAAGTGGTTAAAAATACAATAAAATATCCAAATATCCAAAATAAAATATCCAAAGTTAAAACAGGGCAGATGATTTAATAGATGGAAAGATGAAAAAATGACTGAAGGTCCACTTTAAAGACTGGATACACACTATACAATTTTCTTTAGATTTTTTCCTTTAGATTTACCAAAACCATATAATATGAGGTCAAACCTAAACACTTTCAATGTGTATGCAGACCCTTACACTACAAATCTGAAGATAAATCTAAGGGAAATCAAACAACAAAAATTGTATAGTGTGTATCCAGCTTAAAGCGGACCTTCAGTCATTTTTTCATCTTTCCATCTATTACATCTTCTGCCCTTGTTGTTTTACTTTGGATAGTACATTTTTTTTCTGCAAGTAAATACCTTATACAGCCAACTATCTGTTTCCTGTCTGGTAAAAAGCCTAGGCTTATGACATCATGCACAGTTCTCTCTCTCTCGTGAGTTTGCGGGGGGGACAATGAAAGCTGCAGAGCTGGAGGTGTGCCTCTGTGTCTGTGTAAATCCAGGAAGTGAACAGGCAGCAGCTTCAGCTGCCCACAGTTAAAATGGCTGCAGCCAGACTCAATGGAGGGAGATTTCTGCAGCATATTTGGCAAGTACAGAATCACAGTATATATAAAATCATATGCAAAGTGGTTGGAGGGAAGCTTCAGAATGGCAGAGATGTTTTTATTACAAATTATGTGAGCAGACTGCAGTTCTTCAAGCCTTTTTCTGACACTTGTTGCTTACAGGTCTGCTCATTTGTCTCCTCTCCCCCTCTGGTGCCACATTTGGCACCTTTCTGGGGGAGGGGGACAGGATACTTTGTCTTTGACAGGTATCCTGTTCCCACTTCTGGGGGTTCGGGCCACAGCCCGTGACATCATCACGGGGCTCCCTCCTCCTCCCCCTGTCGCCGGGCCAGTAGGAGAGAGGAGCGGAGCCTCGTGCATGCGCAGCAGGGTTCCCAGTGTGAAGCCATAAGGCTATACTGCCGGGTACCCTTACCCACAATGGCGGCGACAGCACCGGACAGCTGATGGAAACATCAGCTGCTGTGCTGACATTGCTGGACTCCAGGACAGGAAAGTGTCCTATTATTAAAAACCAGCAGCTGCAGTGTGTGTAGCTGCTGGCTTTTCTTTTTTTTTTTTTTTTTTTTTTTTGGGCGGAACACCGCTTTAGAATCACTTTTTTTTTTCTACAAAATTACTTAGAACCCCCAAACATTATATGTATTTTTTTAGCAGAGACCCTAGAGAATAAAATGGCAGTTGTTGCAATATATTATGTCACACGTTATTTGCGCAGCAGTCTTTTAAACGCAATTTTTTGGGAAAAAAAAATACACTCTCATGAATTTAGAAAAAAAAAATCTAAACAGTAAAGTTGGCCCAATTTTTTTGTATAATGTAAAAGACGATGTTACGCCACGAGAATCATGATCTTTATTCTAAGCATAAAATCGTGATTCTCATTTTTGCCAAAATCGTTTAGGTCTATGTTTCAGTTTAAAGCAGAGTTCCGCCAGAAAAAAAAAAAATGAAAATATAAATACTGCAGCTGCTGACTTTTAAAATAAGGACACTTACCTGTCCACGGCGCCCGCGATATCCTCACCCGAAGCCGACCCGTCCCTTGGCTCCAGGTGGAGGCGCCAGCATCTTCAGTAAGGGAATCGGGAAGTAAAGTCTTGCGGTTTAACAGCCTGGTTCCCTACTGCGCATGCGCGAGTCGCACTGCGCGTTCTGAATGGTCCTCGCTGTCTTCTGGAACCTGTGTGTCTCCCAGAAGGCAGCGGGGGGGTGGAGGAAGGGCCGGACATGGCGTAGATCGCCAGGGATACTGCGGTGATCTTTCGCCAGAAGTGGGAGCAATTATCTGGATTAGACAGGTATCTGCTCCCCCCTCCCCCCCTGAAAGGTGCCAAATGTGACACCGGAGGGGGGGGATCCGAAAAGTGGAAGTTCCATTTCTGGGTGGAACTCCGCTTTAAACTGGTGCCATGACTGCTGCCCAGGTTTCCCTTTTCAGGGTGGCTCCTCTCTCTTGTAGCATTCTATGTAGTCACCCTTGCATTTAGGGACTAGAATTGTGTCTCCATACGCTGTGTGCATCAATAGAAAACACAGCCCTATAAAACCCTAGGATGGCAAGGAATTCTCCTGATCCTCCCTCCTCCTCCTTCACCTGACTGGAGACTGCACTGTCCACTGTTAACTCTTTCCTGTGAAGACCAGAAGTTCAGGGAAGCAGCACTGACAGAGCAGGAGTCAGTAGCATTAAAAGTTTTAAACGGCAAGTCCTGAGGTAAGAATTTTAACAAATAGGTTACTGGGGAATGTTTATGTTAATCTTAAAAATGCTGAGGGTTTAGTACTATTTTAACTTTGGTGTCTTATTTGCATGTAAGAACTGAAATCAATACACCTAGAAAGGACAAAAAAAATATGGTAATTTCTCCAACTAATGGCACTTCTGGTTACCCGATAACAGGCGATTTCCTGATAACAGGCGATTTCCTGGTATTAAGTAGAAATGGCAGAACACACTGAGGAGGTCAGGAAAGGCGACAAGTATTTATGATCTTAACTTTTTAACTCCTGCATTGCCTGAGGCAGGGAGGACTCATTTCTGGGGAATTCCAACTCAAAAAATAAATTCTGTTTAACAACCACTGCATTATATTTGTCATTATTGTTCTATGGTCTGTCTGATTGCCCCTGGGTATGTCTGCCTTGTAGATGTCCATTTGATAGCAGCAATCAATAAGATCACCATTATAACTTATCAACAGAGAGGCATGCGGTGAAAAGATAAAAAACAAATACTTATCAAAGAACTGCAGTCTGCTCACATAATTTGTAATAAAAACATCTTTTGCCATTCTGAAGCTTCCCTCCAATCACTTTGCATATTATTTTATATATACTGTGATTCTGTACTTGCCAAATATGCTGCAGAAATCTCACGCCAGAGTCTGGCTGCAGCCATTATAACTGTGGGCAGCTGAAGCTGCTGCCTGTTCACTTCCTGGATTTACACAGACACACATCTCCAGCTCTCACTGGCCCTCTTATGACTCATCCCCCCTCCCTTCCTGGCAAACTCTCACAAGAGTCAGAGAGAACTGTGCCTAGGCTTTTTACCAGACAAGAAAGAGGAAGTGGGCTGTATAGGGTATTTACTGGCAGAAAAAAAGTTCCACTTTAAGCTGGATACACGCTATACAACTTTTGTTGTTTGATTCCAGCCAAAAGGGGAAGCTCCAATTTTTTTGAACCTTCACCCCCTCCACTGCCACATTTAGCACTTTTTTGTGAGGCAGGGGGGAGCGGGTACCTGGTTTTGACAGGTACCAGCTCCCACTTTCAGCTCAGATCACCAAAAAAAAAAATATTATATATATATATACCGTATTTATCGGCCTATAACACGCACTTTTTTCCCCTGAAAATCAGGGGAAAATCGTGGGTGCGTGTTATAGGCCGATCCCCGCCGATTTCTGTGTCATCGGAGCGATCGCGGCAATTGCCGCGGTCGCCGCCGACATACACAGCCGTGGGTAGATTCAAAAATGGCGCCGAGACTGCAGGGAGCCGAGATACACATACCCGAGTGTTCTCGGCTTTTTTCGGCGCCGCTCACAGTCACGCCCAGTCCCGCCCTATGATGGACATAACACAGGTCCAGGGGCGGGACTGGGCGTGACGGCGGCGCCGGAAAAAGCCGAGAACACTCGAGTATGTGTATCTCGGCTCCCTGCAGTCTCTGCGCCATTTTTTGAATCTACACCGAGTGCACAAAGCTGCACTGACATGGCTGGACTGGGGCAGACCTGCACTAACGAAGCTGCACTGGGGCAAGGCTGCACTGAGGCAAGGCTGCACTGGGGCAAAGCTGCACTGACAAGGCTGCACTGACAAAGCTGCACTGACACTGAAAAGGCTGCAGATGGACAGATAAGGCTGCATTGATGGGCATTTTAATGTAAGTTTTTTTTTCCTTAAACTTCCCTCCTAAAAATTTTTTTTCCTTAAAATTCTCTCCTAAACTTGGGGTGCGTGTTATACGCCGGCGCGTGTTATACGCCGATAAATACGGTATATATATATATATATATATATATATATACACATACAGTGGCATTATATATATGATTTATGTGAATTCTGGCAATTGACACTTCTCTGTTTAATATAATTTAAAGTCTTTTTGGGCAAAATTAGAAATAGAAACACTTAGGCTTCATGCACACTGCTGCTGGTAAACAGACGCTCAGGAGCAGTTGGGCGTTTTTTGCCCCTGAACTCTCCTATGCTATCTTATCAGTACATGTACAAATTGTGGTTTCTAGGCAGTTGAGTTTAGTGGAGTGTACAGCGGTGGGTAGTATGTGCAGGATGGTGTCAGTAGGGCAGTGGACAGAGTCAGTAGTTCTTTATTTTTGTTATTATTTTTTTTTACAACTTAATTTTTTTGTATTTTTTTTTCACTTTTTCAAAATGCTTTGTGGGGGCCAGTCGATGGCGTCAGTAGAGCAATGGACAGTGCCAGAATTTTTTCTATTGTTATTATTTTCTCACAATTTTATTTTTTATATGATTTTTTACAATTTATTTTTGTAGTTTTTGTTTTTTACAAAGATTGGGGTTGGGGAGGGGGGTAGTGGACAGTGTCAGTAGAGCAGTGGACGGTGTCAGTAGATTTTTGTTTTTATAATTTTATCTATTATGTTTTACAATTTTGTTGTTTATAGTTTTTTTTTTTAAATATTTTTATTTTTTATTTTTTTCATAGTGTTTCTGGGGAAGGGGGTTAGTGGCAGTGGACAGTGTCAGTAGGGCAGTTTTTGTTCTTTATTTTGATGTATCTATTTCTGTACAATTTCATTTTTAATTTTTTTTTTTCACAATGCTTTTTGGGGGGGGGGGGGGTTTGGGGCAGTGGACAGTGTTGGCACATTGTGACTGCGACATTATGGTGGACACATCGGACAATTCTGACACATTTTTGGGACCATTGGCATTAATACAGCGATCAGTGCTATATAAAAACATTGATTACTGTGAAAATGTCACTGGCAGTAAAGGGGTTAACACTAGGGGGCGATCAAGGGCTTAATTGTGTTCCCTCTCTGTGTTCTAAATGAAGGGGGGAGGGGACTGACTAGGGGAGATGACAGATCGCTTATGAACACACGATCTGTCACCTCTCCCCTCAGAGAACCAGGATCTCTGTGTTTACACACAGAGATCCCAGTTCTTTCTTGGTGTGTCATCGAGACCGCCGGGCACTCACATCGGCTTCGAGGGCGAGGTGCGGGCACGCACCTCTAGTGGCCACCAGAGGGAGCGACATAACAGCGATTTGCGCAGCTGAGCCATGTTGCCGCAGTAGCGCGGTGGCTGGGCGGCAAGCGGTTAATGTACACGCATTAGGGCCCATGTTACCATGTGTTGCATTAAGGCAGTCTATTCATTATGAATGGACTGCCCATGCACCACCGTGGATGAAAAAATGTGCATTAGCCTTTTTTCAAAATGTGCCACAATGCATATACAGGGAGGTTCATTTACTAAAGGCAAATATACTGTGCACTGCCAAGTCTACTTGCTCTAGATCTGAAGGGAAGCTCTGAAATGAGGGGGAGCTCCGCTGATTTCTATCATCCAATCATGGACAGGCAAAAATGAAATTTTTTATTTTCCTTGCACGTGATTGGGTATTCTTTGCAAAGTGAAGCTTTACCTAATTTACTAAGCACTGGAGCAACTGCACTTGCAGTGCACAGTGTATTTGCCTTTAGTAAATCAACACCACTGTGTTGGGGTGTTACTCGCAATCAATGGCACAACAATGCACATAGTGCTGATGCGCTGCCATGCTTTTTGGCACACATGTTTTAGCCCAGGGTGCTATAACACATACATGTGAATGGACCCAAATATGATTGACAGCCGTATGGCAATGCAGACAAGTTGCTTTAGCTTTCCCCAGTTAAAACGCATATATTAAAGTGATTGTAAAGGTAAATTAAAAAAAACAATATATATAACAAACATATCATACTTACCTCCACTGTGCAGCTCGTTTTGCACAGAGTGGCCCCGAACCTGGTCTTCTGGGGTCCCCCGGCGGCTCTCGTGGCTCCTCCCTACATCTGATAACCCCCACTGTGTAGAGCACAGTGGAGACAATTTTAATGTAAGCGCCAGTAACAGCGTGCTATCCGTGGCTCTCCTCTTCCTCCAGCCATGCATTCCTCCGCCCAGGCGAGGCTGTAATGGGCACAGTGAGGCTGCAATGGGCACAGTGAGACTGCATTGGGCACAGTGAGGCCGATATGGGCACAGTGTGGTTGCAATGGGCACAGTGTGGCTGCAATGGGCACAGTTAGACTGCAATGGGCACAGTGTGGTTGCAATGGGCACAGTGAGGCTGCAATGGGCACAGTGAGGCTGCAATGGGCACAGTGAGGCTGCAATGGGCACAGTGAGACTGCAATGGGCACAGTGAGGCTGATATGGGCACAGTGAGGCTGATATGGGCCCAGTGAGGCTGATATGGGCACAGTGAGGCTGCAATGGGCACAGTGAGGCTGTAAAAGGCACAGTGTGGCTGCAACAGGCACAGTGAGGCTGCAACAGGCACAGTGTGGCTGCAACTGGCAAAGTGTGGCTGCAACGGGCACAGTGAGGCTGCAACAGGCACAGTGTGGCTGCAACGGGCAGAGTGTGGCTGTCATGGGCACAGTGAGGCTGCAATGGTGGGGATAATATGGCTGCAATGGTGGGCACAGTGTGGCTGCAATGGTGGGCACAGTGTGGCTGCAATGGTGGGCACAGTGAGGCTGCAATAGTGGGCACAGTGAGGCTGCAACATTGGGCACAGTGTGTCTTCAAAGGTGGGCACAGGTGAGGCTGCATTGAGGGGCACAGGTGAAAAAAATGTCTAAACACTAAAAAATGCAGGCTTTATATATAATATCTTTATATATCTTACTTTCAGACCAGTTGTCTGTAGTTTTAAAAAATGTGGATAAAGCAGTAGAAGACTATTTTGCCATGGTGGAAAGAGTCATGATGACAGCTACGGTATGCCTCTCCTACAAACAAGCTTTTATTTGCTTGAACTGAAATTCTACACTGTGGTGGATAGCACATCCCTACTGTCATTTCTGGAAAGTGTCCAAACAAATTAACAGCTTCTCAATGTTACATTTAGGAAAAGAAATGTTTTAATTTGTTTGAACTTTAATGCTAGTCTAGGCTGCGGTAGGTTGGAGCACATTGCTAGTATCTTATCTGGAATGTACCCAAACAAATGAACAGCTTCACAATCTTGTTACATTTAACATCAAATGCAATGTTGCAATATTGTATATACAAATACTAAGGCTCCATTCACACTTGCGCGACTTGTCATGCACCTTTGGACTTCAAAATTGCATGAAAAGTCGTTCCCCATGTTTTCCAATGATAACCATTCATATATGCGCGACTTAAAGTTACAGGACTTTAAGAATCTCATGCAATACTTTGGTCCGCCTTTCATGCAACTTGAGGGCCATAGACTTCAATGTTTACCCTCAAAAGTTGCATGAAAGTTGTACCTGAATGTTATACAATGCAACAGTTGTCCTTTATCACTGGTCAAAGCCAAAGTCGGTGCAACTTTGGAGTTGTACAAGTATTAATGGAGCCTATAACCAGTATAGAAAAAAAGTGAATACCCATAACTAAATCTGCATTATCAACAAAGGACTTACCTTGAGAAAACTGGTTTATGCTATGGTTTCCCTTGTCCGTATTGATGAGGAATCCATGGCTGGGACCTTGTGTGACTCGAATACGGAGTGAAAGGTGGGAACTGTCCCTGTCCTCAGCTTTAAGGACCTTGTTGGTAATTAAAAATCCCAAATGGCCAGTACTTAGGATTCGGAGAGTTGGGGCACCCTTGTTTACGATAATCTGTGGCACGCCATTATCCACTGCTATTATGCGTATTTTCATCATCTGGGGCTGCCTTGTCTCATAGACAGTATCCGGGAACACATAAAAGTCAGTATGGGTGCCATCGGTGACAGTGAAGGAGAAGCTGTCCTCTGTAGTCTCTGTGCCATCATGCTTATAACTGATCAGGTTATCATTAAGGTCTTGCTTTGTAAAAGAGGTCACAGTTCTACTGTTGTTATACAGGATCTTCCCATGGACTGGTACTTGGGTTATAACAAATCTCAGCCTTTTGTCTGGAGTGTCCCTGTCCTCTACTGTAAGTTCAAAGGGGGTGATCAGTTTATTTTCACTCTCTCTCACTGTTAGTTCATGGATAGTCAGGACTGGCTTCTTGTTATCCACATCACTGATGGATATTCTGAATGTGCGAAAAACTGGATTATACCCGTCGGTGACCTCAAATTCAAAGCTGTCCATTTTCACTTCATCATCGGATGTGTGTGTGTAGTAGACTTTATTACCCGCCAACTGGAGCTGAGTGAAGGATGTGATGGGCACCCCAGGAAAGTCAGTGCACTCCAAGTGCCCACGTACCGGGGCCCTTGTGATTGTAAAAACCAAGTGTTCATCTGGGCTATTGAGATCACTAGTGCTAAGCAAGTCAGTGGTAAGTGTTACTTTGCCTCCTTCTTTCAAAGACACTCCTTTATTAACTACATCTGGATAGACCATATCAATTCCTCCCACTGTAACATAAAAGTATCTATCAATAAGGGGATTAATTCCATCAGTGACATCAAACTTGAACAGATCTCGAATGCCCTCTTGGCCAAAGTGCTGGTATTGTATTAATTCCCTGTCCACCTCGTCCTGCGTAAAATTCATACCTATTGTTATATTTTCTAGTCCACCATTTGGCTTTCTTCTTTGAAGCAAACCTTGTCCAGGTCCATAGCGTAAAATGAAGGTTAAAGTTTTGTCATCAGAGTCCAAATCTGTAGCCTTAAGGACTTTATTAGTGATTAGTTTTGTTTCTTCTATCTCTATCTCCAAACCATCATTGATGGTCATTCTAGGGGTCTCATCATCCACGGGTATAATCATAATGAGAACAGTTTTGACCACTGAATGTTTTCCATCAGTAAGTTTTATTTCAAAACTGTCCTCTTTGGTCTCTGAGTCATCATGTTCATAAAGGATGGTGGAGCTCTCTTTGATGTCCTCTAGGTTGAAGCTGTTGACTATCACAGTACCATTGGTGAACTGATTAACGATATTCCCATGTTTTGGTGGCTTAGTGATAAAAAAGACAAGTTGATCTGTTGGAATATCAGCATCTGCCCCATTTAGTATAGGAATATCGATAACAAGACTCATTCCTTCCATAACTACGAATTCCCTCATGAAAATCTCTGGCTTTTCATCATTGGCTGGAATGATAACAATAGGAAAGAAGTGCTTCTGGGAAAAGTTGATGCCATCAGAGCAGTGGAATGTCAACCTATCTTCCACTGGTTCCACGCCCTTATGGATGCTTTGCACATAATAGATATGACCTATTCTGATATCTTTTAAAGTAAATGCACTAATAGCAGTCCCAGCTCTAGATTTTTCAGATCCTGGTGCAGGGGAGATATTTTCTAGGTATCCAGATGTGGGTTGGACAACGATAGTGCACAGAATGTCATCATTAGGGGTGTCTGTATCTTGTGCTCTTAAATTTGATGAGGTTATAACATTTTTTTCACCTTCAATAACTGTGAACTGTTTACCTACTGTAACTAGGGGGGCCTGGTTATCAATGGGCAGAATGGTAACTTGAACTCGTACTCCAGTAACTCTATTACCTCCAACAGTCCATTCCTCTGAAAGGTCAGATAATGTTAAATTGAAAGAGTCTTCCATTTTTTGTAGCCCGATTTCTCCTGCACTGTGGGAATAAATAACTGCCCCATCAATTATGTCTCTCTGGGAAAACCTTTCAGCGGGTACCCCATTGACTAGAATTTCTCCAAGACGAGGTGGGTCTTCAACGATGAATGTTAGCATGAGGTCATCCGTGTCTGCATCTGTGCCTTGGATAACATTAGCTGTGATTTCAGCTGAACCTCCTTCCAAAACATCAAGATAGGAGCCAATGGTTCCAGCTGGTAGCATGATCCTGGGCACTTCATCATCCACCAGCCGCACAGTGATTTTAATGATAATAGTGAGGACATGCACCCCATCACTTACATCCAAAGTAAAGGAATCACTGGCAGATTCTTCACCACTGTGCATGTAGCTTATTTTCCCATTTCGGATGTCATCCAACACAAATGATTCACCCACATCCATCACTTGGTTAGAGTACAGCACTTGCCCATGTCTTGGGGACTGAGTGAGGGTAAAAGTTATTTTATCTCTGTCTGTGTCAGCATCCGTGGCATCGAGCTCTGCTGCTGTTATAGCATGGCTTCCTCTTTCAAACACTGTAAAGCCTGTATTTATTATATTTGGAGGCTTGTTGTCCACTGGCTGCAGAAATATGGTAAAATCCCCTTCAGCTAAATTGCCAGACATGTCCTCTACCGTGTAATGAAATTGTACAACACGAGGGGTGATTCCAAGTTCTAGGTCTGGTGGTTTATAGGAAATCTTATGATGGTTTATCTGAGCTTGGGTGAACTCTGTGACCACCAGATCTGGGTTTTCAGTAAGGACGATGAAGCCCATAATAGCAGGGTTGTTCTCATCTGTGTCTGATGGAGGGATGGTCACGGTGTATTTCAGGTCCCTGTCATCAGAATCTAAGTCAGTATAACGGAGAAATTTCTTTCTAAAGTAAGTTAAATGGTATTCCTGCACTACCATTTTGAGGGTAGTACCTGGGTATAGTTCTGGAGGTAAGTCATCTATAGGGTTAATTTTTACAACAAAGGTGTGCTCCCCAGATTGATTTGGAGGATCATTGTCATCTTGGACTCTAAAGACATGCTGGTCCATGACTGGGACAGTGCTATGGGGCCCAATATGTTTGTAATATAATTTTCCATCTAATATATCTTGCTGAGTCCATTCACTTACCACCTTCTCATACATCTTTAGATTGGGAATGAACTGCCATTCAGAAGGATCTTGTGGTATCTCAGATTGACGCAACACCATTTGCCCCAGGGTCGAGTATGGTAACTCTAAAATAAAACGTATGGTGGAGTCCTCTGAGTCGATATCTGTAGCACTCAACACCAGAGGAGTCACGGGGGCCACTTCTTTTTCTGAAAGCATCAAACCAGTGTTGGCATTAACTATAGGAGGCTCATCATCGGTTGGCACCACCGTGATTGGAAAAAGGAATTCCACTTCATGCTTTGCATCAGTCATGCGGAAAATGATGTTGTCACTGTAGGTGTCACTGCCATCATGTTGATAGATAACCCTACCCTGGTCCAGATCAGAGGCTGTAAAAAACTTGGAGCTCTCAGGAGGGGATCCTAACAGATAAAGCTGTCCATGCCTCAAGCCAGCCAACACACTGACTCGAACATCATCCAGGTTATCCTCATCACTGATCTGCAGGTTCTGGGCACTGAATAAAGGTCTAGACTGTCCTTCAAACAAGAGCTGACCTGTGTTTCTGGTAACTACAGGAGCCATTGTGTTCATGGGTTTTACAACAATCATGAAGGAGAAAGGCTCTGACACTGCACCCTCAGAATCCACCACCTCCAGCTCCACTTCAAAGATGCGCTCAGTATCAGAGTCCTCAGGTGGGGGCTTGTAGGCAATCCTGAGCTCCTGCAGGTCCCTCTGGTAAAAGGAGGTGATGGGTAAGTTGCGGTCATCGGTGCTAACAATCTGCCCCTGCCCTGGCCCAAAATTGGAGGTGACATTAAAGATGAGGTCCCCAGGGTCGGACTCTATGTCCTCAGCGGCCAGCATATCTGGAGTGATGGCTGTCATGACAAACTGGTCCACCTCCATCATCATCATGGCTATGAAGCTAGGCTTGGGCTGGGTGTTCTCCAAGCCTTCCTTGATGCGGACCAGGACCTGAAAATGCTCCTGTTTGAGCAGGTTCCCCACTTTGTCATGCAGCTCCACCAGCATGGGTATGTAGTCCTTGTTGGGGGACTGGGTGGAAGCTATGTGCAGGTAGCGGACACCTTGTTGTAGGAACTCCCCACAGTCCATCATGTGGCCAGGACTTTGCAGCAACCTCCCGTACCTGGGCAGCCCTCCTAGCCCCACCAGCGGTGTAATCCTGCACACCTCAAACGTCCTGTCATAGGTGAACTCAAGGACCTTCTTGTCTATGGGGTTGCTGGTCCCCAGGAGCTTCTCCACGGTGAGCGGCATGTTCCTGGTGACCACCTCCAGCTGGGTGAAGAGCACCTCCACCTCGATCATGAATGGGATGATGACTGTCCGGGTCTGGGTGTCATAGCGGAGCTGCAGCTTCACCCTGTCCTTGGAGGGGCTCCGGGCCCCCAGGTGGGAGTATTTGACTTCTCTGGCCCCGAACTCACAGGGGAACCTGTTGGGGGAGAGGTGGCCCGGTCCCTGGGATAGGGGGTCATTGTTCAGGACGCTGATGTGACATTTGTCTCCAGGCTGGACTTGGATCACCAGATCCAGAACCGGGTCCAGGTACACAGATCTGCCGAAGGGCACCCGGATCCCATGGTTGGCCACCAGGATCTCCTCTTCTAGGGGCCCATAAGTCAAGTGAGAGTCGTCCGGGGCCCCCCGCTGGGTCTCCGCAGTGGCGATCAGTAGCAATAGCTCCAACAGTGGTAGTAGCGCAGTACGTGTCCTGACAGCAGAGACCCGGCTCGTCATATTGGGTCCAGGTGTGTGTGAGCGGCAGAGAGAGACAGTCCCGGGAGGTCAGCGGAGTTCCTCACCTGCCGACCGGGGTCATTGAGGCAGCAGCGATAGGCAGACAGACAGCGATAGGCAGACAGACAGCGATAGGCAGACAGCAGAGTGCAGCCCAGGCTCAGCGCAGACTCCCTCCCCTCCTCCGGATCACCGGGCTTCTCACTGTGAGCGGGGGCTTTAATCTTCTGGGAGTCCTGGAGCAACACGTGGGCGGAGCGTAAGAGTTTCCCGTAAGGCGATTGGTGGGATTGCGGGTAAAGGGACTGAAGAGCGTTCTGTGATTGGCCGGTCGGGACGTCAATCAGCCCGTATGGAGCCGCCGCTAACAGGTTGTCGGAGAGGTGACCTGCACAGGGAGAGGACAGAGAGAGGAGTGCGGGGAGAGAGGAGTGCGGGAGGAGAGAGGAGAGGAGTGCGGGGAGAGAGGAGTGCGGGAGGAGAGAGGAGAGGAGTGCGGGGAGAGAGGAGTGCGGGAGGAGAGAGGAGAGGAGTGCGGGGAGAGAGGAGTGCGGGAGGAGAGAGGAGAGCGGGAGGAGAGAGGAGAGGAGTGCGGGGAGAGAGGAAAGGAGTACTAGGAGAGAGGAGAGGAGTGCGGGACGGGGAGAGAGGAAAGGAGTGCGGGAGGAGAAGAGAGGAGTGCGGGGAGAGAGGAGTGCAGGAAGAGAGGAGTGCGGGGAGAGAGGAGAGGAAAGCGGGGAGAGAGAAGAGGAGTGCGGGGAGAGAGGAGAGGAGTGAGGGTAGAGAGGAGAGGAGTGCGGGAGGAGAGAGGAGAGGAGTGCGGGGAGAGAGGAGTGCGGGGAGAGAGGAAAGGAGTACTAGGAGAGAGGAGAGGAGTGCGGGACGGGGAGAGAGGAAAGGAGTGCGGGACAGGGAGTGCGGGAGGAGAAGAGAGGAGTGCGGGGAGAGAGGAGTGCAGGAAGAGAGGAGTGCGGGGAGAGAGGAGAGGAAAGCGGGGAGAGAGAAGAGGAGTGCGGGGAGAGAGGAGAGGAGTGAGGGTAGAGAGGAGAGGAGTGCAGGAAGAGAGAAGAGTGTGGGGATAGAGAAGAGAATTACGGGGAGAGAGGAGTGTGGGAAGAGAGAAGAGGATTGCGGGGAGAGAGGAGTGCGGGGAGAGAGGAGAGTGGAGTGTGGGGAGAGAGGAGTGCAGGGAGAGAGGAAAGGAGTGCAGGGAGAGAGGAGAAGAGTGCAGGGAGAGAGGAGTACAGGAGGAGTGCAGGGAGAGAGGAGTGCGGGGAGAGAGAAGAGGAGTGCGAGGAGAGGGGAGTGCGGGGAGAGAGGAGAAGAGTGCGTGGAGAGAGGAGTGCGAGGAGAGGGGAGAGAGGAAAGGAGTGAAAAAAGGAGTGAGGGGAGTGCGGGGAGAGAGAAGAGGAGTGTGGGGAGAGAGGAGAGAGATGTGGGGAGAGAGAAGAGGGGATCGCGGGGAGAGAGGAGAAGAGTGCGGGGACAGAGGAGTGCGGGGAGAGAGGAAAGGAGTGCGGGGAGAGAGAAGAGCAGTGCGGGGAGAGAGGAGTGTGTGGAGAGAGGAAAGGAGTGAGAAGAGGAGTGAGGGGAGTGCTGGGAGAGAGGAGAGGAGTGTGGGGAGAAAGGAGAGAGGTGCGGGGAGAGAGGAGAAGACTGCGGGGAGAGAGGAAAGGACTGCGGGGAGAGAGAAGAGGAGTGCGGGGAGAGGGAAGAGAGGAGTTTGGGGAGTGCAGGGAGAGAGAAGTGCGTGGAGAGAGGAGTGCGAGGAGAGGGGAGAGAGGAAAGGAGTGAGAAGAGGAGAGTGCGGGGAGAGAGGAGTGTGAGGAGAGAGAAGAGCAGTGCGGGGAGAGGGAAGTGTGGGGAGAGAGGAGTGCAGGGAGAGAGGAAAGGAGTGCGAGGAGAGAAAAGAGGAGTGAGGGGAGTGTGGGGATAGAGGAGTGCGTGGAGAGGGGAGTGCGGGGAGAGAGGAGAGGTAAGTGCGGGGAGAGAGGAAAGGAGTGCGGGGAGAGAGAAGAGGAGTGAGGGCAGTGCGGGGAGAGAGGAGTGTGTGGAGAGAGGAGAGGGGAGTTTGGGGAGAGAGGAGTGTGGAGATAGGGGAGTGCAGGGAGAGAGAAGAGGGGATTGTGGGGAGAGAGGAGAGGAGTGCGGGGAGAAGGGACAAAGAAGTGAGAGGAGAGGACTGTGAGGAGAGGAGTGTGGAGAGAGGACAGAGGAGTGCGGGGAGAGAGGAGTGCCAGGAGAGAGAAGTGGGGGGAGAGAGGAGAGGAGTGTGGAGAGAGGACAGAGGAGTGCGGGGAGAGAGAAGTGGGGTGAGAGAGGAGAAGAGTGCAGGGAGAGAGAAGTGGGGGGTGAGAGGAGAAGAGTGCGGGGAGAGATGACAGAGGAGTGCAGGGAGAGAGAAGTGAGAGGAGAGAGGAGAGGAGTGCAGGAGTGTGGAGAGAGAGGAGTAAGGGGAGAGAAGACAGAGGAGTGCTGGAAGAGAGGAGAGGAGTGCGGGAAACGGATAGGAGGGAGGAGAGCGGGGAAAGGATAGGAGGGAGGAGTGTTGGGAATGGATAGGAGGGAGGAGTTCGAGGAACGGATAGGAGGGAGGAGTGCGAGGAACGGATAGGAGGGAGGAGTGTTGGGAACGGATAGGAGGGAGGAGCGCGGGGAACGGATAGGAGGGAGGAGTGTTGGGAACGGATAGGAGGGAGGAGTGCGAGGAACGGATAGGAGGGAGGAGTGTTGGGAACGGATAGGATTGAGGAGTTTTGGGAATGGATAGGAGGGAGGAGTGTGGGGAACGGATAGGAGGGAGGAGTGTTGGGAACGGATAGGATTGAGGAGTTTTGGGAACGGATAGGAGGGAGGAGTGCGGGGAACGGATAGGAGGGAGGAGTGCGAGGAACGGATAGGAGGGAGGAGTGTTGGGAACGGATAGGATTGAGGAGTTTTGGGAACGGATAGGAGGGAGGAGTGCGGGGAACGGATAGGAGGGAGGAGTGCGGGGAACGGATAGGAGGGAGGAGTGCGGGGAACGGATAGGAGGGAGGAGTGCGGGGAACGTATAGGAGGGAGGAGCACGGGGAACGGATAGGAGAGAGGAGTGAGGGGAATGGATAGGAGGGAGGAGAGCGGGGAACGGATAGGAGGGAGGAGAGCGGGGAATGGATAGGAGGGAGGAGTGCGGGGAACGGATAGGAGGGAGGAGTGCGAGGAACGGATAGGAGGGAGCAGTGCGGGGAACGGAGGGAGGAGCGCAGGGAATGGATAGGAGGGAGGAGCGCAGGGAATGGATAGGAGGGAGGAATGCGGGGAACGGATAGAAGGGAGGAGTGCGGAGAATGGATAGGAGGGAGGAGCGCGGGGAACGGATAGGAGGGAGGAGAGCGGGGAACGGATAGGAGGGAGGAGTGCGGGGAACGGATAGGAGGGAGGAGTGCGAGGAACGGATAGGAGGGAGCAGTGCGGGGAACGGAGGGAGGAGCGCAGGGAATGGATAGGAGGGAGGAATGTTGGGAACGGATAGGAGGGAGGAGTGTTGGGAACGGATAGGAGGGAGGAGTGCGGGGAACGGGTAGGAGGGAGGAGTGCGAGGAACGGATAGGAGGCAGGAGCGCAGGGAACGGATAGGAGGGAGGCGTGCGGGGAACGGATAGGAGGGAGGAGTGAGGGGAATGGATAGGAGGGAGGAGTGCGAGGAACGGATAGGAGGGAGGAGTGCGAGGAACGGATAGGAGGGAGGAGTGCGGGGAACGGATAGGAGGGAGGAGTGCGAGGAACGGATAGGAGGGAGGAGTGCGGGGAATGGATAGGAGGGAGGAATGTTGGGAACGGATAGGAGGGAGGAGTGCGAGGAACGGATAGGAGGGAGGAGTGCTGGGAACAGATAGGAGGGAGGAGTGTGGGGAACGGATAGGAGGGAGGAGTGTTGGGAACGGATAGGATTGAGGAGTTTTGGGAACGGATAGGAGGGAGGAGTGCGGGGAACGGATAGGAGGGAGGAGTGCGAGGAACGGATAGGAGGGAGGAGTGTTGGGAACGGATAGGATTGAGGAGTTTTGGGAACGGATAGGAGGGAGGAGTGCGGGGAACGGATAGGAGGGAGGAGTGCGGGGAACGGATAGGAGGGAGGAGTGCGGGGAACGGATAGGAGGGAGGAGTGCGGGGAACGTATAGGAGGGAGGAGCACGGGGAACGGATAGGAGAGAGGAGTGAGGGGAATGGATAGGAGGGAGGAGAGCGGGGAACGGATAGGAGGGAGGAGAGCGGGGAATGGATAGGAGGGAGGAGTGCGGGGAACGGATAGGAGGGAGGAGTGCGAGGAACGGATAGGAGGGAGCAGTGCGGGGAACGGAGGGAGGAGCGCAGGGAATGGATAGGAGGGAGGAGCGCAGGGAATGGATAGGAGGGAGGAATGCGGGGAACGGATAGAAGGGAGGAGTGCGGAGAATGGATAGGAGGGAGGAGCGCGGGGAACGGATAGGAGGGAGGAGAGCGGGGAACGGATAGGAGGGAGGAGTGCGGGGAACGGATAGGAGGGAGGAGTGCGAGGAACGGATAGGAGGGAGCAGTGCGGGGAACGGAGGGAGGAGCGCAGGGAATGGATAGGAGGGAGGAATGTTGGGAACGGATAGGAGGGAGGAGTGTTGGGAACGGATAGGAGGGAGGAGTGCGGGGAACGGGTAGGAGGGAGGAGTGCGAGGAACGGATAGGAGGCAGGAGCGCAGGGAACGGATAGGAGGGAGGCGTGCGGGGAACGGATAGGAGGGAGGAGTGAGGGGAATGGATAGGAGGGAGGAGTGCGAGGAACGGATAGGAGGGAGGAGTGCGAGGAACGGATAGGAGGGAGGAGTGCGGGGAACGGATAGGAGGGAGGAGTGCGAGGAACGGATAGGAGGGAGGAGTGCGGGGAATGGATAGGAGGGAGGAATGTTGGGAACGGATAGGAGGGAGGAGTGCGAGGAACGGATAGGAGGGAGGAGTGCTGGGAACAGATAGGAGGGAGGAGTGCGGGGAACGGAGGGAGGAGCGCAGGGAATGGATAGGAGGGAGGAATGTTGGGAACGGATAGGAGGGAGGAGTGTTGGGAACGGATATGAGGGAGGAGTGCGGGGAACGGATAGGAGGGAGGAGTGTTGGGAATGGATAGGAGGGAGGAGTTCGAGGAACGGATAGGAGGGAGGAGTGCGAGGAACGGATAGGAGGGAGGAGTGTTGGGAACGGATAGGAGGGAGGAGCGCGGGGAACGGATAGGAGAGAGGAGTGTTGGGAACGGATAGGAGGGAGGAGTGCGAGGAACGGATAGGAGGGAGGAGTGTTGGGAACGGATAGGATTGAGGAGTTTTGGGAATGGATAGGAGGGAGGAGTGTGGGGAACGGATAGGAGGGAGGAGTTTTGGGAACGGATAGGAGGGAGGAGTGCGGGGAACGGATAGGAGGGAGGAGTGCGGGGAACGGATAGGAGGGAGGAGTGCGGGGAACGGATAGGAGGGAGGAGTGCGGGGAACGTATAGGAGGGAGGAGCACGGGGAACGGATAGGAGAGAGGAGTGAGGGGAATGGATAGGAGGGAGGAGAGCGGGGAACGGATAGGAGGGAGGAGAGCGGGGAATGGATAGGAGGGAGGAGTGCGGGGAACGGATAGGAGGGAGGAGTGCGAGGAACGGATAGGAGGGAGCAGTGCGGGGAACAGAGGGAGGAGCGCAGGGAATGGATAGGAGGGAGGAGCGCAGGGAATGGATAGGAGGGAGGAATGCGGGGAACGGATAGAAGGGAGGAGTGCGGAGAATGGATAGGAGGGAGGAGCGCGGGGAACGGATAGGAGGGAGGAGAGCGGGGAACGGATAGGAGGGAGGAGTGCGGGGAACGGATAGGAGGGAGGAGTGCGAGGAACGGATAGGAGGGAGCAGTGCGGGGAACGGAGGGAGGAGCGCAGGGAATGGATAGGAGGGAGGAATGTTGGGAACGGATAGGAGGGAGGAGTGTTGGGAACGGATAGGAGGGAGGAGTGCGGGGAACGGGTAGGAGGGAGGAGTGCGAGGAACGGATAGGAGGCAGGAGCGCAGGGAACGGATAGGAGGGAGGCGTGCGGGGAACGGATAGGAGGGAGGAGTGAGGGGAATGGATAGGAGGGAGGAGTGCGAGGAACGGATAGGAGGGAGGAGTGCGAGGAACGGATAGGAGGGAGGAGTGCGGGGAACGGATAGGAGGGAGGAGTGCGAGGAACGGATAGGAGGGAGGAGTGCGGGGAATGGATAGGAGGGAGGAATGTTGGGAACGGATAGGAGGGAGGAGTGCGAGGAACGGATAGGAGGGAGGAGTGCTGGGAACAGATAGGAGGGAGGAGTGCGGGGAACGGAGGGAGGAGCGCAGGGAATGGATAGGAGGGAGGAATGTTGGGAACGGATAGGAGGGAGGAGTGTTGGGAACGGATATGAGGGAGGAGTGCGGGGAACGGATAGGAGGGAGGAGTGCGAGGAACGGAGGGAGGAGCGCAGGGAATGGATAGGAGGGAGGAATGTTGGGAACGGATAGGAGGGAGGAGTGTGGGGAACGGATATGAGGGAGGAGTGCGGGGAACGGATAGAAGGGAGGAGTGCAAGGAACGGATAGGAGGGAGGAGTGCGGGGAACGGATAGGAGGGAGGAGCGCGGGGAACGGATAGGAGGGAGGAGCGCAGGGAATGGATAGGAGGGAGGAATGTTGGGAACGGATAGGAGGGAGGAGTGCGGGGAACGGATAGGAGGGAGGAGTGCGGGGAACGGATAGGAGGGAGCAGTGCGGGGAACGGAGGGAGGAGCGCAGGGAATGGATAGGAGGGAGGAATGTTGGGAACGGATAGGAGGGAGGAGTGCGGGGAACGGATAGGAGGGAGGAGTGCGAGGAACGGATAGGAGGGAGGAGTGCGGGGAACGGATAGGAGGGAGGAGCGCGGGGAACGGATAGGAGGGAGGAGCGCAGGGAATGGATAGGAGGGAGGAATGTTGGGAACGGATAGGAGGGAGGAGTGCGGGGAACGGATAGGAGGGAGGAGTGCGGGGAACGGATATGAGGGAGGAGTGCGGGGAACGGATAGGAGGGAGGAGCACGGGGAACGGATATGAGGGAGGAGTGCGGGGAACGGATATGAGGGAGGAGTGCGGGGAACGGATAGGAGGGAGGAGTGTGAGGAACGGATATGAGGGAGGAGTGCGGGGAACGGATAGGAGGGAGGAGTGTGAGGAACGGATATGAGGGAGGAGTGCGGGGAACGGATAGGAGGGAGGAGTGTGAGGAACGGATATGAGGGAGGAGTGCGGGGAACGGATATGAGGGAGGAGTGCGGGGAACGGATAGGAGGGAGGAGTGCGGGGAACGGATAGGAGGGAGGAGTGCGGGGAACGGATAGGAGGGAGGAGTGTGAGGAACGGATATGAGGGAGGAGTGCGGGAAACGGATAGGAGGGAGGAGCGCGGGGAACGGATATGAGGGAGGAGCGCGGGGAACGGATATGAGGGAGGAGCGCGGGGAACGGATATGAGGGAGGAGCGCGGGGAACGGATAGGAGGGAGGAGTGCGGGGAACGGATAGGAGGGAGGAGTGCGGGGAACGGATAGGAGGGAGGAGTGCGGGGAACGGATAGGAGGGAGGAGTGCGGGGAACGGATAGGAGGGAGGAGTGCGGGGAACGGATAGGAGGGAGGAGTGTGAGGAACGGATAGGAGGGAGGAGTGCGGGGAACGGATATGAGGGAGGAGTGCGGGGAACGGATAGGAGGGAGGAGTGTTGGGAACGGATATGAGGGAGGAGTGCGGGGAACGGATAGGAGGGAGGAGTGCGGGGAACGGATATGAGGGAGGAGTGCGGGGAACGGATAGGAGGGAGGAGTGTTGGGAACGGATATGAGGGAGGAGTGCGGGGAACGGATATGAGGGAGGAGTGCGGGGAACAGATAGGAGGGAGGAGCGCGGGGAACGGATATGAGGGAGGAGTGCGGGGAACGGATAGGAGGGAGGAGTGCGAGGAACGGATAGGAGGGAGGAGTGCGAGGAACGGATAGGAGGGAGGAGTGCGAGGAACGGATAGGAGGGAGGAGTGCCGGGAACGGATAGGAGGGAGGAGTGCGGGGAACGTATATGATGGAGGAGTGCGGGGAACGGATAGGAGGGAGGAGTGTGAGGAACGGATATGAGGGAGGAGTGCGGGGAACGGATAGGAGGGAGGAGTGTGAGGAACGGATATGAGGGAGGAGTGCGGGGAACGGATATGAGGGAGGAGTGCGGGGAACGGATAGGAGGGAGGAGTGTGAGGAACGGATAGGAGGGAGGAGTGCGGGGAACGGATAGGAGGGAGGAATGTTGGGAACGGATAGGAGGGAGGAGTGTGAGGAACGGATATGAGGGAGGAGTGCGGGGAACGGATATGAGGGAGGAGTGTGGGGAACGGATAGGAGGGAGGAGTGCGGGGAACGGATAAGAGGGAGGAGTGCGGGGAACGGATAGGAGGGAGGAGTGTGGGGAACGGATAGGAGGGAGGAGTGTGGGGAACGGATAGGAGGGAGGAGTGCTGGGAACAGATAGGAGGGAGGAGTGCGGGGAACGGATAGGAGGGAGGAGTGTGGGGAACGGATAGGAGGGAGGAGTGCGGGGAACGGATAGGAGGGAGGAGTGCGGGGAACGGATAGGAGGGAGGAGTGTGGGGAACGGATAGGAGGGAGGAGTGCGGGGAACGGATAGGAGGGAGGAGTGCGGGGAACGGATAGGAGGGAGGAGTGCGGGGAACGGATAGGAGGGAGGAGTGCTGGGAACAGATAGGAGGGAGGAGAGCCGGGAACGGATAGGAGGGAGGAGTGCGAGGAACGGATAGGAGGGAGGAGTGCGGGGAACAGATAGGAGGGAGGAGTGCGGGGAACGGATAGGAGGGAGGAGTGCCGGGAACGGATAGGAGGGAGGAGTGTGGGGAACGGATAGGAGGGAGGAGTGTGGGGAACGGATAGGAGGGAGGAGTGCGGGGAACGGATAGGAGGGAGGAGTGCGGGGAACGGATAGGAGGGAGGAGTGCGGGGAACGGATAGGAGGGAGGAGTGCCGGGAACGGATAGGAGGGAGGAGTGTGGGGAACGGATAGGAGGGAGGAGTGTGGGGAACGGATAGGAGGGAGGAGTGCGGGGAACGGATAGGAGGGAGGAGTGTGGGGAACGGATAGGAGGGAGGAGTGCGGGGAACGGATAGGAGGGAGGAGTGCGGGGAACGGATAGGAGGGAGGAGTGCGGGGAACGAGGAACGGATAGGAGGGAGGAGTGCGGGGAACGGATAGGAGGGAGGAGTGCGGGGAACGGATAGGAGGGAGGAGTGCGGGGAACGGATAGGAGGGAGGAGTGCGGGGAACGGATAGGAGGGAGGAGTGCGGGGAACGGATAGGAGGGAGGAGTGCGGGGAACGGATAGGAGGGAGGAGTGCGGGGAACGGATAGGAGGGAGGAGTGTGGGGAACGGATAGGAGGGAGGAGTGCGGGGAACGGATAGGAGGGAGGAGTGCGGGGAACGGATAGGAGGGAGGAGTGCGGGGAACGAGGAACGGATAGGAGGGAGGAGTGCGGGGAACGGATAGGAGGGAGGAGTGCGGGGAACGGATAGGAGGGAGGAGTGCGGGGAACGGATAGGAGGGAGGAGTGCGGGGAACGGATAGGAGGGAGGAGTGCGGGGAACGGATAGGAGGGAGGAGTGCGGGGAACGGATAGGAGGGAGGAGTGCGAGGAACGGATAGGAGGGAGGAGTGTTGGGAACGGATAGGAGGGAGGAGTGCGGGGAACGGATAGGAGGGAGGAGTGTGGGGAACGGATAGGAGGGAGGAGTGTGGGGATCTGTCTCTTCTCTCCTGTCAGAACAGGGATTTGTGTGTTTACATACACATATCCCCGTTCTGGCTCTCGTGCCTGCGATTGCGCCCGCCAGCCACACTCATCGGGTCCTCCGCCGTGTGGCGGGGGCGGGTCTGCTATGGCTCTTAAAGGAGGCGTTGTACGGGTACGTTGATTCACAGGAACGAATCAGACCATCCATTTCTCTCTATGGAGTGGCGGATGTCAGTGGACAAATACTATATTATTTATATGAAAATCATTTGTTCTGTTATCTTATGGGAAAAAATGCCATGCTTGTTCCTTCAAATAATTTCGCATGGACAGGTCATGATCAGCTCTCGAAAACAGTGTACTAACAATTTGATTATCATGCGGTTGTTCCGAATGTGTTTTTTCCCATCTGATATTCTCATTGTGTAGCTTAACTGTGTACACTGCAGGCACCAGTCATCTCTGTTTGTAGGTAGCTTCCTTTGATCATTTTGCAGGTTTATATTTGTTGAAAATAAAAAGGAGATTTTTTACACGTAATGTTTGGCTTTTTGGACCTAAAAAAATGTAAGGGTGATTAGATACCTGTTAGTTTGCTAGGATTTTAGAGTATAGGTCTTGCAGGTAAAAATTCCAAAAACCGCAAAGTGCTTCATCGTCATGGACCATCCCTTTGGAGGAGACCTAGGCTCCAGCTCCATGGGGCTTACTCATAAAGAGCTGCAAAATCCTGGCTTTTTGTTACAGTGAGCGACATCATTAATTTACAACACACTCTGTGTGATATGTCTTACAGGGATTCTAAAAACACACAATGATTTTCATTAGATATATGCTGTGTCAGTTGTTGGCCCTCATGTAATTTAAAGTTGTTCAAAAGGTTCAAATTTAAAAAAAATAACGTCATGCTTACCTGCTCTGTGCAATCGTTTTTCACAGATCAGACCCTATCCTCTTCTTCTTGGGTCTCCCGCTTGTGGTCCTGGCTCTTCCCCCCTGCTGAGTGCCCCCAATAGCAAGCCGCTTGCTATGGGGGCACTCGAGCAGGCTCACTCCTGTGGCTTGCCCTCCACCGCTCTCTCCTCATTGGCTCACTGGCTGTGATTGACTGCAGTAGGATTCCGCTGCTGTGTGAGCCAATGAGGAGAGAGAGAGAGCCGCTGCACTCGCTGGATAGAGATGGGGCTCAGGTAAGTATAAGGGGGTGCTGGGGGGGGTTTAACTTAATGCATTAAGGTAAAAAAAAAACTTCTTCCTTTAGAACCACTTTAATAAAGGAGTGCTGCATTTTAGATTATTTCTAGATTAGCCAGGCGCATGAGGTGTATACTCTGTGGTAGGACTGTAGGCATGCAAACCTCTCTTAGATAATAAAAGCCCATACGTATTTCAGCACCAGGTGTATGCATGAGTGGAGCCCAAAAAATGAGCTCCCCAAAACACCAGCTAACAGGAAGCAGGCTTCACTTCATAGAGGATGTTTGGGTAATGTGGAGCAGATAAGTTACCATGCCAAGGTGTTCATTGAGCACCAGACCTTTTCACTTCAGTACATAAAATGTAAGAGCACATGCATGTGGGTTGAAAAAAAAAGTAAATCCAAAGGTTCATCTTTCTTCTCCATCCTATTCCAGCTTTTCCACTTTTTGAAAAAAATCCTTTCACACTTATACAGGACAAGTAAGTCACTATTCAATTCTTCTCCATTAGTATTTGACTATAGAGTCATGAGAAATTCCCACAACCCAGTTCCCATACTGTTCTTTTTCATTTAGTTGGACCTATTATGATCACATTAGAACTTCAAAAGTTTCTGTTGGATAAATGAAGTTATTAGCCAATCCGAACATGGGAACTAGATCGTAGGACTCTTCTATAAGTCCATGGTTCGTTACACTTAAAATAGTTCTCAATGGCAAATCACTCAATTTCTTTACAGGGCTGTTTCAAGAAGAAGGAAACAAGGCATAAGAGGGAGGAGTCAGGAGGACCTTTGGATTTACTTTGTATTTGTAACTAGTTCATTGGAAAGGGGATAGGTGGGTTTCAAAGGACTCCTATATTCAACTCCCCCAGGACAGCGTCCTTACTACAGTAGTTCACTGGGTAGAGTGTACAAGGCAAGGACACTGCACATAACTCCCACATCCAACATTATCTGCAACAACCTCACACGAGTGTCTTTACTAGATCACTGGGAAGGAGGAAAAAAATCATCTGGCAGTTGAACTGCTGATAATCCCTCCCCCCACAGCAATGTGGAAGAGGATACATTTTTCGGATCTATTTTGAAGCATCTGCCAGGTGTTGAGGGACCTACAAGCTAGTGGTATAATGGTGATATGTTCAATGTGGAATAAGCAACATTTTTTGGATCTCTTTTGAAACACCTGCCTGATGCTGAGGAACCTACAGGCTAGAAGGTTGATGTAGCAGCCTCCACCCATGTTGATATGTGCAATGTCGTTGAGGCTACATTTTTTGGAACTTTTTTGAAGCACCTGCCTGATGCTGAGGAACGTAAAGGCTAGGAGTATGATGAAATAACCTTCATCCACAGATATGAGTAATGTAGAAAGGCTACAGTTTTGGAACTATTTTGAAGCACTGTCTGATGCCATTGAATGTATAGGGTAAACACATGAAGTAGGAGTTGCATCTCTGGAAGTATAAGTGATGTGGAAGAGGCTACATTTTTTCAATCTCTATTAGCACCTGTCTGATGCCAATTGACCTACAGGCTAGAATTATGATGTAGGGCCTCCACCCATGGTGATACCAACCATATGCCTGTTGTCATAGGCTAGTATATATTAGGAGGGGCATGATTTTCTCTAGTTTCCATTAGAAAGCTGACACATAATTGAATTATGTTGGTGTTGATAGGCAGTTGGGAAGCTTTAAAAACACGACCCAGTTGCCTGTTTTCATTTCCTGTGTGAACAATGCCCACAGTTTATACATTGAAAACACCAGACAAAACCATGCACTGCTAATTTTGCCAACCTCACAGATGTAGAGCGGTACATTTTGTTGTTAAAGTAGAACTAAAGGAAAAACTTTTTTTTTTTTTTTTTTTTCAATCTGGCTAGTGTAAAGGAAGATTACAGTCCCTGTCACTTTTTGGGGTGAGTTTTCTCTTCACGTCTTGCCCCATAGCCAGAACAGGAAGTGAGGAGAAAATTAGAAAAATGCCCTTAGTTACGCTTTAAATATTTTGGAGATCCTCTGTAACACAAGACCATGTCTCTCTTCTTGTTCAGGAAGTGGATAAGATCAGTAGCAGTTATTGGATTAATGTTACACAACTCTGCACCCTAAATATAGGAAATAGCGTCTTGTTATTTTTTAACTGTCATATCCATTTTGGGTTATTCTGTTTTTGGAAATTGCTATGCAAGCCCTTCAAGCTTTCCATAATTAAAATAACTGTCCTCAGATGCTCTGGGTCAGTTTTGGTAGTCTCCATGTCTGTTCATAAGATCAAAAACCTTAGTGACTCTTCAGTTTCCCAGAAACACATCAGGGATGAAAAAAGGATTCATGGTATATGAAGCACATGTGAATCCTACTTATTCAGACCATAGTAGTCCATCTCTACTCCCCTCTTTGCTCTGTAGTCATTTGGAATAAACTTTCAGACCATTGTTTGTTGTACTGAAAGTGCATTAAAATTAATCTTTGTTAAGGTTTACTTTAAAACACAATATACAGTATATATATCATATCTGTCCAGGTTCAGAATTATACAGATTCAGCACTTTAACAATTCATTAATTTCCCATCAATGATTAGGAAACCATAAGAGATATCACATGGTAATCGCATGCAAACAGTAGGCTTCATTCATAAATTTAGCAAGCTAGAGATGGCAGTGTGCTCCTGCTTCATACTGTGAAAGACAAATACAAGTACAGTATTCAAAAAATAATTATCATTAATAAAATATGTATTTGTGCATTTGGCAGCCAAAAATAAAAGCAGAGCTGAGATAAAGGTTTTTTTTAACAGAATACCAATGGTTTTGCACAGAGCAGCCCCAATCCTCTTTTTTTTAGGTGCCCCGCTGGCAGTCCTGACTCCTTCCCCCTGCCAAGTCCCCCCAATAGCAAGCCTCTTGCTCCTGTGCCGCGTTCCTTTGAATGGACATCATTCACACACAGAGTGTGGCTCGGTGTCACGTACCTGACCGGAGGCTGAGGTGACGAGAGGGCTCCCCTTGTGGCTGAGTGCAAAGTACCCCTGAAGTTGGTGACAGAGGGTACATGTCCAAAGAAGCACGGGTTGCCGGTGATGAAGCTGCCTGATGGTTCAAAACAAGAGGACACCTGGGAAGTTAGACACGGCAAATGATTCTCTGGAGGAAATGGCAGATCTTGACAGTTGGCCAGAGCAGGAAGCGCAGTCAGAAGCCATAGCCGGGGATCAAACACAGGATATCAATCAGGAACAGAGTCAGAAGCGTTGTCAGGATCAAGCCAGGCTCAAACACAGGATGTCAATCAGGAACAGGTCCGTGGCGCAGATTCGCCACAGTGTGCCATGCGCCTATGCGCAAATTAGTGTGGCCATACTGGACATTGGCATATTTGCCAGGTCTTCTCCAAGTCCTTCCCTGACACTCGATCCTGCCCCGCTCTCTCCTCATTAGCTTACTGGCTTTGAATGACGGTGTGAGCCAATGAGGAGAGAGATACCCGGGAGAGCTGCTGCTCTCATGCACATCGCTGAATCGAGATGGGGCCACAGGTAAGTATGGAGGGGGGAGTGCACCCAGAAGTTTTTTTTTTTACCTTAATGCATAGAACCACTTTAAGCTACCCTGTTTCCCCGAAAATAAGACCTAGCGTGATTGTCAGTGATGGCTGAAATATCCATGTTGCGTATACGTACTCCTCGTAGAGTTCGTGCTGTGCGGGGGCTTGGTGTTGGGGTCCTGACCTTGACACAAGTCCAGTCCATGAACAGGGTGGGGAGGAGTTCATGGACCAAGAATTGGTTGCTTCAGCGTGACCAGTTCTCTCATATGCCTTTGCTCCGTGATATCTGTGAGAATAATCCTGATGATTTCAGGAACTTTCTCCGGATGACAGACCCCGTATTTCACCGTTTGTTGGCCTTGCTGACCCCTTATATTAGCAGGCAGGATACCTGCATGAGGCAAGCCATCACTCCGGAGCAGAGGCTCGTTGCCACCCTGCGGTACTTGGCGACGGGGAGAAGCCTGCAGGACCTCAAGTTCTCAACAGACATCTCCCCCCAGGCTCTGGGGATCATTATCCCGGAGACCTATTCTGCCATCATCCAGGTCCTGCAGAAGGAGTATATTACGGTAAGATTTTTATCCTTTAATATCACATTTTATTGTATTTAATGTTTGCTAATATTTTGTATTTCTTTCCTCATTCCCTAATTACCATGAATATAATATGCTGTGAATGTCCCCTTTGTCCTCATGCATGCTGGATTTTTATGTAATTATTTTTTTTGTCCTTCATACATATTTGCCTTCACTTACCTCCCCAGCATGGTCTCCTGGTCCTATATTCACCTCATGTAGTCACTTAACAATGTATTTTATCAGCTCCATAGTAGTGCTTTACCCCAAACACCCCCTAAAATGTTTTTAAATGTTATTTGTGCTTTAAATTCAGGCAGAGTGCCAGAGGCTTTTTTGGGGGGTCCCCAAATCATTTTTAACCCTCCCTCCCCCCAACTGCTAAGTCAGCTGATACAAATTCTCTATCTATCCTCAATCATCTATCTGCTGACTTTGCCAAACCCATAACACTATACACATCTCTTTTGTGCTCAGATTTATGGATGAATTCCCCAAAGCATGTAGTGCAAGGGCCTGCCTGAATACTTTCAAATGGTACTGTTTCAAGTTTCTGTATACTATTATTATCTTGATAGGTAATATCAGAATGTCCAAATGTGTACAATGTGTATTTATATCTTTGTATTATGACACTTCTTACCTGTCCAGTGGGCTGTCAATAGTGTAACTAAGGAGGGGCTGTTCAAAGTAATACACATTATTTAGGCATTCATCTCTCAATGAAGTGGAGAGGGTTACCTGTCCAAGAGTCCCCCCCCCCCCCTATAATGTTAGAAATGGCCCATGAGAGGGAGGGGGGAATCTGATAGGTGTACGTTATACTTTGGTCTTTAAAAACTCCCTCAAATAAATGTTATCTTGATTGTTGGGCAAGAATGTTTGTGTCTAATCAGCTTTCCCTGTTTATGTGCAAAATGACAAAATTTTGTCAGGGCAGATCCTAGGGTCACAGGCGCCTGGGTGCAGAAATATGTCTGGCGCTCCCACATGGGCGTGGTCATCTTTACTAACTCCTCCCCTTTACTAATGTTTCTATGGCAACAACTCCACCTCTCAATCTGTAAGCCCCACCACTTTGCTTTGACAATAACTTGGTTAACGGCTTTGACAAGTCAAAATAAATGTATTATTTATTGACAATTCTGTGTCAAGTGCATGTAAATCAAAAAGTGTATCAGAAAAAAAAACTTGGAATAAAAATATGGACTGAACAATATTAAACTTTTGAACAGAAAATGAGGTAGCAGAAAATATATAACTACAGATGTAAAATATGCAAGATAGATTGATTCTGTACTTTTTATATTTTCAATAAATACAATCACTAAAGTGCAAATAACAGATTTGCATAATGCATACAATCACAAAACAGTGCAAATATCAATTAAATAAAGTTAAAGCAGCTGGCTTCCCATCCTCCTTAGCAACCAGCCATATACAGTGTGTTTAAAGAGAAAAAAAAACGCAAAATGCATGAAAACTGCATGCAAAAACAAGGGTTTAAAAGTGCAAAATGTGCCTGAAAAATGCATCATGCGCAGCAGCATAGATGTGAACCTAGCCTCGGAGTGCTCTGATTAACCCCAAATAAAGTTCAGCTGTTCTTTCCTGACATTTTCTTAGTCGCATCCTACAGCAAAAGCCATGGTCCACAGAGAGCTTCCAAAGCATCAGAGGGATCCCGTTGTTAAAAGGTATCAGTCAAGAGAAGGGTACAAAAGAATTTCCAAGGCATCAGATATACTATGGAACACAGTGAAGACGTCATCATCAAGTGTAGAAAATATGGCACAACAGTGACATCACCAAGAACTGGACGTCACTCTAAAATTGATGAAAAGACGAGAAGAAAACTGGTCAGGGAGGCTGCCAAGAGGCCTACAGCAACATTAAAGGAGCTGCAGGAATATCTGGCTGTGCTACATGTGACAATAATAATTGATGGGCAGTGTCAGCTTTTGATGGGCACAGGGGGCATTTCATGGGCACAGTGGCTACGTTTTATGCCACATTGTATGCGTTTTATGGCACAGTGGCTGCATTTAATGGCACATTGGCTGCGTTTGATGGGCACAGTGGCTGTGTTTGGGCACAGTGGAAGCTTTTGATGGGCAGAGTGGCAGCTTTTGATGGGCACAACAGTGGCTGTGTCTGATGGGCACAGTGGCTGTGTTTGATGGGCACAGTGTCAGCTTTTGATGGGCACAGTGTCAGCTTTTGATGGGCACAGTGACTGTGTTTGATGGGCAGTGGAAGCTTTTGATGGGCAGAGTAGCAGCTTTTGATGGGCACAACAGTGGCTGTGTCTGATGGGCACAGTGGCTGTGTTTGATGGGCAAAGTGTCAGCTTTTGATGGGCACAGTGTCAGCTTTTGATGGGCACAGTGGCAGCTTTTGATGGGCAGTGTCAGCTTTTGATGGGCACGGTGGGCGTTTGATGGGCACAGTGGCTGCGTTTTATGGCTCAGTGGCTGTGTTTGGGCAGGGGCAGCTTTTGATGGGCAGAGTGGCAGTTTTTGATGGGCACAACAGTGGCTGTGTCTGATGGGCAGAGTGGCAGCTTTTGATGGGCACAGTGGCAGCTTTTGATGGGCACAGTGGCTGCGTTTGATGGCACAATTGCAGCGTTTGATGGGCAGTGTCAGCTTTTGATGGGCACAGGGGGCATTTGATGGGCACAGTGGCTACGTTTTATGCCACATTGTCTGTGTTTTATGGCACAGTGGCTGCGTTTAATGGCACATTGGCTGCGTTTAATGGGCACAGTGTCAGGTTTTGATGGGCACAGTGGCTGAGTTTGGGCACAGTGGAAGCTTTTGATGGGCAGAGTAGCAGCTTTTGATGGGCACAACAGTGGCTGTGTCTGATGGGCACAGTGGCTGTGTTTGATGGGCAAAGTGTCAGCTTTTGATGGGCACAGTGGCAGCTTTTGATGGGCACAGTGGCAGCTTTTGATGGGCACGGTGGCAGCTTTTGATGGGCACGGTGAGCGTTTGATGGGCACAGTGGCTGCGTTTTATGGCTCAGTGGCTGTGTTTGGGCAGTGGCAGCTTTTGATGGGCAGAGTGGCAGTTTTTGATGGGCAGAACAGTGGCTGTGTCTGATGGGCAGAGTGGCAGCTTTTGATGGGCACAGTGTCAGCTTTTGATGGGCACAGTGGCAGCTTTTGATGGGCACAGTGGCTGCATTTGATGGCACATTGGTGGCATTTGATGGGCAGTGTCAGCTTTTGATGGGCACAGGGGGCATTTAATTGGCACAGTGGCTATGTTTTATGCCACATTGAGTTTTATGGCACAGTGGCTGCGTTTAATGGCACATTGGCTGCGTTTGATGGGCACAGTGTCAGGTTTTGATGGGCACAGTGGCTGTGTTTGGGCACAGTGGAAGCTTTTGATGGGCAGAGTAGCAGCTTTTGATGGGCACAACAGTGGCTGTGTCTGATGGGCACAGTGGCTGTGTTTGATGGGCACAGTGGCAGCTTTTGATGGGCACAGTGGCAGCTTTTGATGGGCACAGTGGCTGCGTTTGATGGCACAATGGTGGCGTTTGATGGGCAGTGTCAGCTTTTGATGGGCACAGGGGGCATTTGATTGGCACAGTGGCTATGTTTTATGCCACATTGTCTGTGTTTTATGGCACAGTGGCTGCGTTTAATGGCACACTGGCTGCGTTTGATGGGCACAGTGTCAGGTTTTGATGGGCACAGTGGCTGTGTTTGGGCACAGTGGAAGCTTTTGATGGGCAGAGTAGCAGCTTTTGATGGGCACAACAGTGGCTGTGTCTGATGGGCACAGTGGCTGTGTTTGATGGGCACAGTGTCAGCTTTTGATGGGCACAGTGGCAGCTTTTGATGGGCACGGTGGGCGTTTGATGGGCACAGTGGCTGCGTTTTATGGCTCAGTGGCTGTTTTTAGGCAGTGGCAGCTTTTGATGGGCAGAGTGGCAGTTTTTGATGGGCACAACAGTGGCTGTGTCTGATGGGCAGAGTGGCAGCTTTTGATGGGCACAGTGGCAGCTTTTGATGGGCACAGTGGCAGCTTTTGATGGGCACAGTGGCTGCGTTTGATGGCACAATGGCGGCATTTGATGGGCAGTGTCAGCTTTTGATGGGCACAGGGGGCATTTGATTGGCACAGTGGCTACGTTTTATGCCACATTGTCTGTGTTTTATGGCACAGTGGCTGCGTTTAATGGCACATTGGCTGCGTTTGATGGGCACAGTGTCAGGTTTTGATGGGCACAGTGGCTGTGTTTGGGCACAGTGGAAGCTTTTGATGGGCAGAGTAGCAGCTTTTGATGGGCACAACAGTGGCTGTGTCTGATGGGCACAGTGGCTGTGTTTGATGGGCACAGTGTCAGCTTTTGATGGGCACAGTGGCAGCTTTTGATGGGCACGGTGGGCGTTTGATGGGCACAGTGGCTGCGTTTTATGGCTCAGTGGCTGTGTTTAGGCAGTGGCAGCTTTTGATGGGCAGAGTGGCAGTTTTTGATGGGCACAACAGTGGCTGTGTCTGATGGGCAGAGTGGCAGCTTTTGATGGGCACAGTGGCAGCTTTTGATGGGCACAGTGGCAGCTTTGGATGGGCACAGTGGCTGCGTTTGATGGCACAATGGCGGCGTTTGATGGGCAGTGTCAGCTTTTGATGGGCACAGGGGGCATTTGATGGGCACAGTGGCTACGTTTTATGCCACATTGTCTGCGTTTTATGGCACAGTGGCTGCGTTTAATGGCACATTGGCTGCGTTTGATGGGCACAGTGGCTGTGTTTGGGCACAGTGGAAGCTTTTGATGGGCAGAGTAGCAGCTTTTGATGGGCACAACAGTGGCTGTGTCTGATGGGCACAGTGGCTGTGTTTGATGGGCACAGTGTGTCAGCTTTTGATGGGCACAGTGTCAGCTTTTGATGGGCACAGTGGCAGCTTTTTATTGGCACGGTGGGCGTTTGATGGGCACAGTGGCTGCGTTTTATGGCTCAGTGGCTGTGTTTGGGCAGTGGCAGATTTTGATGAGCAGAGTGGCAGTTTTTGATGGGCACAACAGTGGATGTGTTTGGGCAGAGTGGCAGCTTTTGATGGGCAGAGTGGCAGTTTTTGATGGGCACAGTGGCTGTGTTTGGGCAGAGTGGCAGCTTTTGATGGGCACAGTGTGGCTGTGTTTGGGCAGAGTGGCAGCTTTTTATAGGCAGAGTGGCAGCTTTTGATGGGCACAACAGTAGCTGTGTGTTTGATGGGCAGCAGTGCATCACAGTCAGACTACTACTACTTACTTCCAAGTTCCAACTTCCTTGCTTGACCGGCCTGGATGCTGCCTGGTGCAGTGCAGTGCAGGGACAGGGAGGCAGGCAGCCGCAGATATGCTCTTCTCTCTGTCTTCAGACCAGCCAGCCAGGGCCAGGCACTAGTCTACTCCGTTCCGGCTCGGCTCCGCTCCCCTCTTAGCCACGCTGAGCGCTCACGTTGTCTGAGAAGATGGCTGAGGTGGGCGGAGCTCTCAGCTCTCTGAGCTTCTGTACTAGCCGCGGAGGCGGCGCAAGGAATGCTGGGGCGGCCGCGGCGCGCTCTGAATGCTGGGGCAGCCGCGGCGTCCCTGGGTGACGTCACTCTGTTACACAGCTAGAATCGCCGGCCAAGCGGCTGGCGATTCTAGCTCGGGCTGCTCGGCGCCCCTCTTCTGAACAAAATGACAGCGCTGGGGTGCGGTGCACCCCGTGCACCCCGGCCAGGATCGTCCCTGAATTTTGTTTTGTTTGACTCCACAGTTTCCTTCCACGCCACAGGAATGGCAGACTGTGGCCTCCCACTTTGCCCAGTGGTGGGACTTTCCTAACTGCAGAGGGGCAATTGATGGGAAACACGTCCACATCGTCCCACCCCCCAACTCGGGGTCGTACTATTATAATTATAAGGGGTTCAATAGTATTGTGATGTTGGCTGTGGCGTCGGCTACTTATGAGTTCCTGTATGTGGACGTGGGGAAGAATGGCCGGATGTCCGATGGTGGAGTCATCACCCAGACGGAGTTCTACAGGCGTCTCCAGAATGGCAGCTTGGACTTGCCACCTCCAGAAGACAATGTGAAAGGACTCCCATTCGTCTTCGTTGCTGATGAAGCGTTTGCACTGGGGGACCATCTTATGTGGCCATTCCCGATGAGGACCCTCACGCCGGACCAGAGGGTTTTTAATTACCGGCTGGCCAGAGCCAGAAGAGTGGTGGCGAACACGTTTGGAATCATGGCCAGCCGGTTCCACCTATTTCTTACACCCATACACATGGCGGAGTACAAACTGAATCATATTATCCTGGCGTGCTGTGTTCTACACAACGTTTTACGGCAACATTCTGCCAACTATGCTGGCTCAGTTGGGCCTGAGGGTGGACTTCAAAATGAAACAACCCTGACGGCGCTTGAAAGTGGCCATCGCGGCTTGCCCCCCCTGAGTGCCCGTGATGTCCGGCTAAGATACCCTGAATTCTTTGCGGGTAGGGGGGCTATCAATATGCCAGACAATGTCTGAAACCTTTTTCAAATAAAAAAAAAATAACTACTCAAATCTTTCGTGACATTTACTGCTTGTGTTTGTTTTAGCTGACTCTGACAGAAATGTGATGAGTCCTGAAAATGGCGTGATTGTGTAACCTTACAAAGCACTGGTGGGTGTTATTTACTAAAGGCAAAGACACTTTGCACTACAAGTGCAGTTGAAACTGCACTTGTAGTGCAAAGTGGATTTTACCTTAGGAAATAACACCCATTGTCACAGAAAACACCAATTAGAGCACCACAAAAGTGTTGGAGCGTTGGAAACAATAATCCACACATTCTTGATTAACAATCTTTTTAATACCAGCACAATCACATGTGCATTTAGAAAAGGTTTTTAAAACAAACCAACATGTTTATTGTATAACAATTTTTGGGGTCACATTAGAAAAAGTAGAAATGTCCATTTAAGATAAAACAGGCATGTTTAAAACCAACAAGAAAGACACAAATCTTGAACTTACAAAGTTCACATTTGGTAGAACTATAGGCAATATCAGGCATGAGTATTTACAAACTGTGTTTGATATTGCGTTCAGATGGGGTGAAGTCACCCCAGGAAAAGCCAAATTTTGAAAATGCACACAAATTTACGAATGTCAACATGTGCTACCTGCCATCACGGGGGATCAAGGGACGTGTTTTGGGGGTGCAACCCCTTCCTCACAGCTACTTGATTATTGAGGATGGGGTTGCACCCCCAAAACGCATCCATTGATCTCCCGTGATGGCAGATAGCACATGTTGACACACTGTGTGCATCTTTAAAATTTGGCTTTTCTCAAATTTGTCAAAAAATGTCAAAAAATTTTAGCGCACAAAAAAACAAAGGGATTTTGAGGGGTTTTAAACTCTCCCTAAAACATCAATGATGTTCTTCATTTTTTGAATAACATCATTGATGTTTTTCTTGATGTTTTCCAAAACCCTATTACACCCCATGATCTCCCCAAACAGGATCTGTGCACTTTCCGAGGTGAAAGGATCTGGATCCACAACGTCACGATCACCTAAAAAGATAGAAACCAAAAAACACCATGTATTATAAATATGCTGGCATCCATCTCTTACCTGAGCCTGTGGTTGCAGACACTCACCTGTTGTGGTGCCAATTTCCACCACGTCTTCCTCCTCCTGCTGTGCTTGTTCTGGGTGGATTTCCCCTTCTTCCAGAGGTGGGGGGTCTCTGGTCTCCTCGGATGAGGGGTGTCCTCCAAGTCTTTTCTCCCCTATGTAAAAAAAAATAGGTCTACTTAGCACACAGATATTTGATGGCAGAACTATAAATATGAAACATTGCTTGGAAGTGGGGTACAATTTCTGTTTTGGCAGAGTTCCAAGATGTAGCATTTTTCTTGTCCTTTGTGAAGCTTCAATACTTACCTGTTTTGTACAAGCTTCACAGATGGAGACACCCCTATAGTATACACTGGAGCACCTGTGTGGGCCCCCTAATAAAAAGGGTGTTCTTGTGTCCCACACTAGTGCTCCAGTGTCCAGATGTGTAAACAGCTGCTGAGTGTCCTCTCCTTACACAGAATCTAGTTTGCATTTCATTCTAGTAACAAACCCATCTACACAACCAAATTAGTTTCACACAAGTAGGCCCTAAAAAATGTGGGCAAATGCATATGGCCAAAACAATGGTGTTTTATAGGCCGAAAGAAAAATGTTTGATACGAACGAATAATGTGCCCATGAACATGAAAGTTGACATTTTAAACTGGATAACAGTTAAGAAAAGTACATGGAGCAGTACGAACGTAATAAACACAAAAAGAATAGGAACACAGCACAACTACTTACTTTTTTGCAGCACTCTCCGCATCTTTCTGTACTGCTCGTGCTCTCTTAATTTTAGGTCCGACCACCGCTTCCTGAGCTGATCTTTCGATCGACGTACCCCGAAATTCCGGTGCAGACTTTTGACCACTTTCGCCATGATCTTGGCCTTTCGGACATTGGGGTTGGGGTAAGGTCCACACTTCCCGTCATAGTCGGCCTTCTTCAGGATGTCGACCATCTCCAACATCTCCCCAAAGGACATATTTGATGCCTTAAATTGTCTCCTTCTGGATCGGGGCATTTCAGGTTCCGGGCTTTCCTCCTCCTCGTTGGTGTAATTATCAGACACCTGCTCTGACTCCGCCATGTGCTCTTCCCCACTGCGACGAATGAGAAGGGGCAGGGAATAGACTATAAAGAACGTCAGGGGCGGGCAGAGTTTCACGCATGCGCAGTGTCTATAAAGCGTAAGACGCGTGTGTAGTACGTACGATCTGTGAGCGGAGGAAGGAGTAACGGAGGCGCCGATCGTGATTGCGAAGGTAAGATTTAACATTGGGCCTATACTGCTTCTAGATTGAGGCCTGTATTTGCACAAGTTTAGAAGACTTTAGGCTGACATTAGGGTTTGTCTTGTGTTGTGTCTTGCAGTGAAAATGAATAGCTTGAAAGATAAGGACTTTATGCCAATCTTCATTGATATGTTCAGGGAGCTGCCCTGTCTATGGGAGATAAACCACCCTGAATATAAGAACCAAACAAAGAGGAAGGCAGCGCTGGATCAATTGCTGGAATTTGTGAAGACGGTGATCCCCACAGCAGACATCACCTATTTGAAGATAATAATTGGTGGCCTGAGGAGCACTTATCTAAGGGAGCACAAGAATGTCCAGGATTCCCAGAGATCAGGAGCTGCAGATGACATTTATGTCCCCAGGCTGTGGTACTATGACAGGCTGCATTTTCTGGCAGGTCAGACTGAACCCAGGCCAGCACTCTCCAATCTTCCTTCCAGGCTTCCTTCCCCCCCAGCTGAGGCTTCTGATGTCCAACCTGGGCCTTCCAGGCAGCAACATGTGGAGGAGCCCAGCTTGAGCCAGGTATAGCATTCCTCTAAATCTTCATGGTTGTCCAATCAATGATGTTAACTAGATGTTAGTTTGGAGTACTAATTTATGATTGTAATTGATGATGCAAAAACTAAAACCATGTCCCTTTTTCATACACAGGGAAGTCTCAGCCAGGAGGTGGCCGGGCCAAGCAGGCTGCCTGATATCCAGGTCCCTACCCTCCGCCTTGAAAGACAAAGTGGCAGGAAGAGGAGTAACCTGGAGGAGGCTGCCATAGGCCTCTTTTGGAAGGCTACAGAGGCCCTGAGAAGCCCCCACAGTGTGGAGGAGGACTTTGCTGGCATAACTGCCTGCAAAATGCTGCAGATGGAGGAGGGCCAACGACTCCTGTGTGAGTCCTTAATTTTGGAAGCTCTCAAAAAGGGGTTGAGGGGCCAAATAACATGTGCTACCCACATTTGTAACCTCACACATAGTCCTCCTCCTCCTCCTCCAGGTCCTACTACTCCTCCTCCTCCTCCTCCAGGTCCTACTACTCCTCCTCCTCCAGGTCCTACTCCCCCTCCTGCCACATCTCCAACACCAGAGCCACAGCCGGGAAGGAAGCGTGGAAAGAAGACCAGAGAGTGATGACCCTGGGTCCAGTCTGGTCTGGGAAAATATGCAGGCTCTTGTAGTACCACAGCCTGGGGACACAGATGTCATCTGCTGCTTTCATGATCTCTGGGACTTAGATATGGACTCCTCAGGCCACCAATTTTGCAGTAAAAGAATTGATGTCTGCCCTGGGGGTGCAAGGCTTCGCCAATGTTTGATGTTTCTCCAGCGTAGCTTCCCTCTTTGTTTGGTTCTGAGCCCTTAATAAAGGATTTTTTGTTTCAATTATACTTGCCTATGTGTGTTTTCCTTAAAAAAGGACAGTTTGTTTGTGAGGATTCAGGTACATTTCAAAAATACAATGTGAAATTAACAAGGGACACCAACACCAAGCAATCTCCTTAAGATTAAATAATACAAGATAATAATGGTGTTGTGGTAACTTGACACACAAAACACACACGAAAGTGCTGTATCCATTCCGAATGCTAATTTTACCAGACCGAGCTGTTCCGTCTCAGAATTTCTTCTGAGCATGCGTGGCACTTTGTGCGTCGGAATTGTCCACACACGGTCGGAATTGACGCGATCGGATTTTGTTGTCGGAAAATTTTATAGCCTGCTCTCAAACTTTGTGTGTCGGAAAATCCGATGGAAAATGTCCGATGGAGCCCATGCACGGTCGGAATTTCCGACAACACGCTCCGATCTCACATTTTCCGTCGGAAAATCCGACCGTGTGTACGGGGCATAAGGCTTATATGCACAGCCAATACTTCAAGGCTGATTTATGAATAAATCCCAGTTTCATAGTTAGCTTTGCTGTAGAATAGATCGTTCATGGACATAGTAACCAGTGAATGATAGAGTTTCTTACTTTTTTTTAGTAGAATGCTTAGCTTTATTCAAACCTCAATAACTAAAAGAGATTTTGAAAATGTTTTTGCTGACTTGTATTGTGCTGGGATTTTTCTTCTCCTCTTTGTTGAAGGGTTTCTGTCACAAAAAAGACTTGTTTGATTAGATTGCAATGGAGGCAGCACTGAGTCATTACCTGGAAACATATATGGGCCACATGAATGGAATGTGGGGGAATGGCTGCTTACAAAAGATCCTTATCACATGGGTGTTTCACTTTGATGATGAACTAAGTACAGCTAGTGTAATAACCAATCAGGTGTTAGTTTACTGTAGTCATTTTGTTATGATTTTGTATTGTTGCTTCAAAGAACTGCACTTTGGTCACCCTTTATTCACTTTACTCTTGCTGACAAAAGTTTTCTTATCAAGGAGAGAAAAAAAATGTATTGCATATATTGTATTCTATTCTTCACTTTAACCACTTCAAAACTGGACACTTTTACCCCCTTCCTGCCCAGGCCAATTTCTAGCTTTCACTGCTGTCGCACTTTGAATGACAATTGCGAGGTCACGCAACACTGAACCCATATGAAATTTCTATCATTTTTTTGAGACAGAGCTTTCTTTTGGTGGTTAATGATCACCACTGGGTTTTTTATTTTTTGTTAAACAAACGAAAAAAGTTCTGAAAAAAAATCCACTTTTCTTAGTTTCTGTAATAAAATTTTACAAATAAGTAATTTTTGTTTTTCACTGATGTGTACTGATGAGGCTGCACTGATGTGTACTGATGAGGCGGCACTGAAGGGCACTGATGTGGCTGCACTAATGAGGCTGCACTAATGGGCACTGATAAGCTACACTGATGGGCACTGATAGGTGGCAATGATGGGCACTGATAAGCTGCACTAATGATCAAGGCACTGATGGTCAGTGCCCTGATCAGTGTAAACAATGTACTGACAGCCTTGCCAGTTATTGGCTCTTCTTTCCTCACACAGACACACAGCATGAAAGGACTGCCGATAACTGACAAGTCTGTTTACATGTGACCGGCTGTGATTGGCCCTTTACCGCGATCCAAAGGACACAGCAGTCACAGAGCTCACCCAATGTGTGCGGGAGGCAGGGTTGTGGAAGGACATTCATGGACGCCCTCCCAGAACTGGAGAACTGCAGCTTACATTTGGTAGAATAGGTTGGTTCAACAGCCTAGGCAACTGCTGTCATTCTTTCTGCAATATAAAATACAAAACATGTGTAATGACGGACTATTCACAATCCAGCATGATGGAAAAATAGGATTTTTGGATGCATTATAAAATGCTATTCTTGGGATTTATTTCCGATGGATGTTGGCTCAAACTTGTCTTGCATACACACGGTCACACAAATCTTGTCGGAAATTCCGAACGTCAAGAACACGGTGACATACAACACGTACGACGAGCCGAGAAAAATTAAGTTCAATAGCCAGTGCTGCTCTTCTGCTTGATTCCGAGCATGCGTGGAATTTTGTGCGTCGGAATTGTGTACACATGATCGGAATTTCCGACAATGGATTGTGTCGTCGGAAAATTTGAGATCCAGATCTCAAATTTTTGTTGCCGGAAATTCCGACAGCAAATGTCCAATGGAGAGCCTACACACGGTCGGAATTTCCGACAACAAGCTCACATCGAACATTTGTTGTCGGAAATTCCTACAGAGACTGAAGCCAAAGGAGTCCACTTATTAACCATGGAATGTTATTAGAAAACTCTCATGTGTCCAGAAAAACTGCTGAGTCCAATAAAATAGGTACAAAGTGTATACTTACCTATTCTGAGAGTGCTCTGGTCCGGTCACATGATTTCTTTAGCAGCTGGCTTCAGTGAAGAGGAGAGATTGCGGAGCCTGAACAATGACGTCACCCATAAGCTTACTATGGGGTATCCGTTGTCGGCTGTCCATCCTCTGCACTAAAGCCGGCTCTGGGAGACAATTATGTGACTGGACCAGAGCACCCAGGGAATAAGTAAGTATAGACTTCTTTTCTTTACAGGGTAGTTAGATTTGGCTTAGAATGGAGGTGGGAGCAGGTTAAGACATAGTTAATATTTGACTGGAATTCTACTTTAAATTCTTAAATGGAGTGTACAGCTAGTCTTAGAAATCTAAAAACTTTGCATTGCCATGAGACTGGATTATGATAATAGTGCACTATACAGTGCCTTGAAAAAGTATTCATACCCCTTGAAATATTCATGTGTTAGAAAGGCCCAGTCAAAGTCCAGACCTAAATCCAATTGAGAATCTGTGGCAAAATTGCTGTTCACAGAGGCTCTCCATCCAATCTGACAGAGCTTGAGCTATTTTGCAAAGAAGAATGGGCAAAATGTCACTCTCTAGATGTGCAAAGCTGGTAGAGACATACCCAAAAAGACTTGCAGCTGTAATTGCAGTGAAAGGAGGTTCTACAAAGTATTGACTCAGGGGGGCTGAATACAAATGCACCCCACACTTTTTAGATATTTATTTGTAAAATAAAATGTGAAAACCATTTATCAATTTCCTTCCACTTCACAATTATGTGCCACTTTGTGTTGGTCTATCACATAAAATCCCAATAAAATACATTTATGTTTTTGGTTGTAACATGACAAAATGTGCAAAATGTCAAGGGGTATGAATACTTTTTCAAGGCACTGTAAAACTGCATGCATGACGTATTTTGCTTCAGCAGAAAATAACAAGTAAGAAAACTTTGCACAGGACCTGATCATTTGGGAATTGCGTGTGCTCTATAGTGACACCTAAAGGTAAGAATATACAATGACATAATCTACTGTGTGATAGTTCATCTCAGTTCTGATTATAGGGTTGAAAAATAATTTCTCAGTTTGATTCTCTCTATTCCTGTAGGCTTATACCAGCTTTCTTAAGATTCTCAAAGATAATCATGTATACTGTAGTAGTGCTGATTTTAAAACATTTGGATCAGTTCACTACTATGTTTATTGTGTTTACCATACAAATAATAGTCCCATAGAAATTTTATATTTACAAGCATAACTATTGCATATGTTTGGAGCCTTCGTTTTTCACATAAAAAAGGATATTTAAAGCTGAACTCCAGCCAAAAGTAAAAACAATTAGGGCCTCCAGAGTAGAGGAGAAATGACCATTGACCTCACTGGACCAGCCAGAAGACCCTTAGAAAAATTGTACAAGATTGCTGATGTCGGAGTGAAGGGGACCAGACCGTGAGGGTTAACGTGCAGCACTGGACTAGTGGTCCAAGCAGACAGAAATGGCATCAGTTATGGACCTAGAGGGATACAGGTGAGTATAAGAGATATCGCCAGGTAAGGTAAAGTTAAAAACTGGCAGGATGGGTTAGATGGGGTGGGAGGGATTGGGGAAGTTATAGATTTTGCCTGGAATTGAGAAAAAAAATTAAAAGCAGACAGGCTTTATATTACAGAAGAGACTTGCTATGTCTCATCTGCAATAAATCAAATCTGCACATGCCTCATTCAGGTTACATTCTCAGCACAGTGCCTTGGTGCCGGGATGAATGAAGCTCCAGCCAAACAAAATGGCCGAAGACCGGGCACCTGAAAGAAACCGTGGAGAAGATGTCAGTGCTGAAGGACCTCATGGATGTTGGATCATGGGAGCAGAGGTAAGTATTGCAGAGTTTAGTTCTACTTTAAGGTCAGGAAGGTTTGGGCCACAAATGGAAGAGGCTGCACTCGATCAAGGCTCCTATGTGAGGTGAAACATTGGATGTGTGTAGGCGGGCATGTCTGTACCCGAGTCAGAACCACATTGATGTGTGGTGGAAGCCCCAAAATGCACCTTGCCAAGTGGACCGAATCCCAGAGACATACACCATTAGATGCTGATCCTTACACCATATAGACAAAACATTTATTTTTTTCTAGAGAAACCTGGGCCTAAAGAATTCTTTGTTCTAGCTTATTACATAGTATATAGTAGGTGAGGTCGAAAAAGACACAAGTCCATCAAGTCCAACCTATGTGTGTGATTATATGTCAGTATTACATTGTATATCCCTGTATGTTGCGGTCGTTCAGGTGCTTATCTAATAGTTTCTTGAAATTATCGATGCCCCCCGCTGAGACCACCGACCATGGAAGGGAACATAGTTAAAGTGTGTTAATAGGCAAGCGAGTGCTGGGTCATGATGTTTTATCAGTGTATATCTACAGAGCAGACAACATGGCAGCTGCCTGCCAAAGTGGAGACCTAGCAAACAGTATGGCTGGCAGTACTTCTTCTGTAAAGCTTGTAACGTGAAGATCAAATGTAAATGTACGTATAAATAGCATTTACACTGGAAGTATGCTGATATGTGTTAAAGAAAAAAACTGTAGAGGGGTTTTCATTAGCAGAGGGGGTATCACATGTGCAAAAAGGTACCGCAAATATTGCACTAAGCTACTCACAATAAACACTAACAAAATCAAACTAAATATAGGTAAAGTATTTAGAACACATACTGGTATGTTACACACTCTGAGTGGTTCTTAGGAATCCCAATGCCTCCATCTCTCATTGATGCCTCATATTGGTTTACAGCAGAACCTAAGAAACAAGCGTGAATACATTTTTATGTTCCAACTGTGTAAGAAGGGCTTATTTCCTTTTAAGTAAACACTGAGTTGCAAGCATTTTTTTTAAAAGACTTACATAAATTTATAAATAAGTTCAACATGTACATTTATTCAGCCAACAGTACCTATACTTGGATATTCAAATAACAAAACAGAATGCTCACACAAAACTCTGGTTTACAAAAAGAAAATTATTTTCTTTTCAAGTATGTAATCTTAAAGAATGCCCAACATTTCATATTCCTGATATGTGCCTGCTGTGCCATGTACTTTTATGAAAAAGTCCCTCTGCTTTGTTATTAAACACTGACCACCAGCGTTAATTTTGGCAGCAAATTTCAATTTAGTTTTAGTCTTAGGGCTAAAATGGCATGTTAGTTTTAGTCCCATTTTAGTCTTCTGCAATTGTTTTACTTTTAGTCGTATTTAGTCAACTAAATCTCCAGTACATTTTAGTCGACTAAAACTCATTTTAGTCATCTAAAATCTAATGGGTGTAATTAAATTGTAATGCATTAGTTAACATTTCTCTACAATTTCCAAACTCATTATATACTGCTGGAGTGAAAAATCTCATATATTATTTAAGGTATTGAGGTGTGAACATGCACTACAGACCAGTGTTAATTTTGAAGTCAAATTTCAATTTAGTTTTAGTCTTTTGACTAAAATGCCATTTTAGTTTTGGTCCCATTTTAGTCTTTTGACTAAAATGCCATTTTAGTTTTAGTCGTATTTTAGTAATCTCAATTGTTTTAGTCGTATTTTAGTCAACTAAAATAGTATTCATTTAGTCGACTAAAATGTTTTAGTCGTTGTAGTCGACAAAATTAATACTGCTGACCATGCTAGACATGAGAGCACATTGTGGTCAGTTTTCTAGCTATGCTGGAGCTCAGTGTGCTCTCCTCCAATATAGTTACATAGTTACATAGTAGGTGAGGTTGAAAAAAGACACAAGTCTATCAAGTCCAACCATGTGTGTGATTATATGTCAGTATTACATTGTATATCTCTGTATGTTGTTGTCATTCAGGTGCTTATCTAATAGTTTCTTGAAACTATCGATGCCCCCCGCTGAGACCACCGCCTGTGGAAGGGAATTCCACATCCTTGCCGCTCTTACAGTAAAGAACCCTCTACGTAGTTTAAGGTTAAACCTCTTTTCTTCTAATTTTAATGAGTGGCCACAAGTCTTGTTAAACTCTGTTCTGCGAAAAAGTTTTATCCCTATAGTGGGGTCACCAGTACAGTATTTGTAAATTGAAATCATATCCCCTCTCAAGCGTCTCTTCTCCAGAGAGAATAAGTTCAGTGCTCGCAACCTTTCCTCATAACTAATATCCTCCAGACCCTTTATTAGCTTTGTTGCCCTTCTTTGTACTCGCTCCATTTCCAGTACATCCTTCCTGAGGACTGGTGCCCAGAACTGGACAGCATACTCCAGGTGCGGCTGGACCAGAGTCTTGTAGAGCGGGAGAATTATCATTTTATCTCTGGAGTTGATCCCCTTTTTAATGCATGCCAATATTCTGTTTGCTTTGTTAGCAGCAGCTTGCCATTGCTTAGCCTATCATCTACTAGGACCCCCAGGTCCCTTTCCATCCTAGATTCCCCCAGAGGTTCTCCCCCCAGTGTATATATTGCATTCATATTTTTGCCACCCAAATGCATTATTTTACATTTTTCTACATTGAACCTCATTTTCCCTGTAGTCGCCCTCCCCATTAATTTGTTCGGATCTTTTTGCAAGGTTTCCACATCCTGCGGAGAAGTTATTGCCCTGCTTAGCTTAGTATCGTCTGCAAATACAGAGATTGAACTGTTTATCCCATCCTCCAGGTCGTTTATGAAAAAATTAAACAGGATTGGTCCCAGCACAGAACCCTGGGGAACCCCACTACCCACCCCTGACCATTCCAAATACTCCCCATTTATCACCACCCTCTGAACTCGCCCTTGTAGCCAATTTTCAATCCATGTACTCACCCTATGGTCCCTGCCAACTGACTTTATTTTGTACAGTAAACGTTTATGGGGAACTGTGTCAAATGCTTTTGCAAAATCCAGATACACCACGTCTACGGGCCTTCCTTTATCTAGATGGCAACTCACCTCCTCATAGAAGGTAGTAGATTGGTTTGGCAAGAACGATTCTTCATGAATCCACGCTGATTACTGCTAATGATACCGTTCTCATTACTAAAATCTTGTATATAGTCCCTTATCATCCCCTCCAAGAGTTTACATACTATTGATGTTAGGCTAACTGGTCTGTAATTCCCAGGGATGTATTTTGGGCCCTTTTTAAATATTGGTGCTACATTGGCTTTTTTACAATCAGCTGGTACCATTCCAGTCAGTAGACTGTCTGTAAAAATTAGGAACAACGGTCTGGCAATCACTTGACTGAGTTCCCTAAGTAACCTCGGGTGCAAGCCATCTGGTCCCTGTGATTTATTAATGTTAAGTTTCTCAAGTCTAATTTTAATTCTGTCCTCTGTTAACCACTTCAGCCCCGGAAGAATACCCCCTTCCTGACCAGAGCACTTTTTGCAATTCAGCACTGCGTCGCTTTAACTGACAATTGCGCGGTCGTGTGACGTGGCTCCCAAACAAAATTGATGTCCTTTTTTTCCCCACAAATAGAGCTTTCTTTTGGTGGTATTTGATCGCCTCTGTGGTTTTTATTTTTTGCGCTATAAACAAAAATAGAGCGACAATTTTGAAAAAAACGCATTATTTTTTACTTTTTGCTATAATAAATATCCCCCAAAAATATATAAAAAAACATTTTTTTTCCTCAGTTTAGGCCGATTCTTCTACATATTTTTGGTAAAAAAAATTGCAATAAGCGTTTATTGATCAGTTTGCGCAAAAGTTATAGCGTTTACAAAATAGGGGATAGTTTTATGGCATTTTTATTATTATTTTTTTTTTTTAAATGACGGTGATCAGCGATTTTTATTGTGACTGCGACATGGCGCACACATCGGACATTTTTGACACATTTTTGGGACCATTGTCATTTATACAGCAATCAGTGCTATAAAAATGCACTGATTCCTGTGTAAATGACACTGGCAGTGAAGAGGTTAACCACTAGGTGGCAGTGTAGGAGTTAAGTGTGTCCTAGGGGCATGTTTCTAACTGTGGGGGGGGGGTGGCTACATGTTACACGTCACTGATCTCTGCTCCGATGACAGGGAGCAGAGATCGAGTGACACTGTCACTAGGCAGAACGGGGAGATGCTGTTTACATCAGCATCTCCCCGTTCTTCCTCCCCATGAGGCGATCGCGGGTATCCCTGCGGCGATCGAGTCCGCGAGACCCGCAACCCGACTCACAGAGCTTGCTGTGGGCACGTGCCACCGGTCGTCTCTTAAAGGGCAACGTACAGGTACGTGGTTTTGGCTGTACGAGCCCTTCTGTCGCAGTATATCTGTGTGAGGCAGTTGGCAAGCGGTTAACCATGGAGGTGCTTCCTGTGATGTGTCATGAGGATAAACACTGCAGTTTTGGCTACTGAAGCCCCCCGATTCCCTCGTGAAGACTGAAGAGAAGAATAAATTCAATACCTTAGCCATCTCCCCATCCTTTGTAACCAGATGTCCTTCCTCATTCTTTATGGGGCCAATATGGTCTGTCCTCACTTTTTTACTGTTTACATACTTAAAGAATAATCAGGCTTGTGCTAACATGCCCTCTTCTGCACAGCCATTCACCTGGAAGACCAGTGTACTGCTGTTTCTCCTTCCAGAGCTGTCTGAGCTACTTATGCAGCTGAGAATAGAGGGAATTTGATCAATTAAAGAAAAGGAAAAAAGTATTGGGACACCTGCCTTTACACACAGATGAACTTTAATGGCATCCTAGTCTTAGTCCGTAGGGTTCATTGCTGAGTTGGCCCACCCTTTGCAGCTATAACAGCTTCAACTCTTCTGGGAAGGCTGTCCACAAGGTTTAGGAGGGTGTCTATGGGAATGTTTAACCATTCTTCCAGAAGTGCATTTGTGAGGTCAGGCACTGATGTGTGTTAGAAGGCCTGACTCACAATCTCCGCTCTAATTCATCCCAAAGGTGTTCTAATAGGGTTAAGGTCAGGACTCTATGCAGGCCAGTCAAGTTCCTTCTTTATGGACCTTGAGCACTGGTGCAGTCATATTGGAACAGGAAGGGGTCATCCCCAAACTGTTACCACAAAGTTGGGAGCATGAAATTGTCCACAATGTCTTGATATGCTAACGCCTTAAGATTTCCCTTCACTGGAACTAAGGGGCCAAGCCCTACCCCTGAAAAACAACCCCACACCATAATCCCACTCCACCAAATGATTTGGAACAGTGCACAAAGCAACATCAGTGCCTGACCTCAGAAATGCACTTCTGGAAGAATGGTCAAACACTGCCATAGACACACTCCTAAACCTTGTATACAACATACCCAGAGGAGTTGAAGCTGTTATAGCGGCAAAGGGTGGGCCAACTCAATATTGAACCATACAGACTAAGACTGGGATGCCATGAAAGTTCACTTGCGTGTAAAGGCAGGCGTCCCAATACTTTTGGTAATATAGTGTGTGTGTGTATGTATATATATATATATATATATATATATATATATATATATATATATATATATATATATATAATTTTTATTTTATTTTGTTCTTTCATTTCTATTTTAAACTTAATGGGTTGTTTTACAAGGTGAAAGTTCACAAATACTTTAATTATTATGTATGGCCCTTTGATGATGTCAAGGGCTAATATTGAGACCCCCCCACATCACGTTAACCACCACTAATTTATAAGTATTTTCTTCTGACATAAATTCTGTAGCATAACAAATCTAGCTTACTTGTTGCCAGTGGGCTCACATCTTTAGACAGACCATAGATTTATCATTAGATTTTTTTGATTATAAATGAATTAATATTTTTTTTAATGGATCAGACAATCCATTTGATTGAGCATTTAATAGGTGTTCCAATTATCACACAACCATCAGGGCCATTGTCAGTTTAGGTTGCAGCACACAGAAGAGAGCAAGCAGTTTACTTTATATACTGTTCGTGCAGATGGAATCTTGCTGAGGGACCCATGGCAGGTTTTCTCTATCCTTAAAGGTATGAAATAAAGGTATTTGAAAAGAAGGCTGTATTGTGTTTTTAAGTCAGGAAATTCTTTCTGGGTGGTATGCATTTGGGGATTGTGATAACCATTACTTCTGCACATAACAACACCCAAGGATTGTGTTTGTCAAAACATTAGCTAGGTATCGTGAAAGTCAGCAATGTTTAGCATGCCTTGGGTTTTCAATCAAATTCTGAAATACCACAACATGACAAATCTAGTGTTCTTCTTCTATATTGAATACGAAAAAAGCAATTAGTGGAAGGTGCCCAATGGCAACCGAACAAAAATATTTTTTATATGCATGCCCGGGAAAGTTGTTGTGAAGTGATTTCTGGTTGGTTGGCATGCGTTAATGCAGACCATTGCTCTCTACACTGTGTTCATATGTAAGCTTATTCTCATGTTGGTCAAAAAAAATCATACTTTGATGTTTTTTTTATTTATTTAAGGAACTTTCGTTTGTAGCATTTGTTATAAAGCTGATTAGAACATTTGCTGTTAAAGTGATATTGTATTTATTGACTAGCTTCCAAACTTTCTGCATTAATTGAAGATGAATATGGTACAATAATCTACTACTTGTGAAGCTGTTTGCAATATTGCCCAAATAAGAACCAATTTTCCAACGAAGAACTCTACATTATTTTTTAAAGAATATATTTTTATTACTTGTGGCACATATGCACAAGTATACAAACAGCTTCTTTAGCCACATCAGAATAAAAGTAGGTTACTATCTTCCATGAGTTCTCAAAAAAATGTGTTGCGCTATCTAATAAAGTGCATAAACAATTCATACTATAATTCACAAACGAATAAATAACTTGATATACATAAATACAAAATAAATAAATCAGCAAATTTGATAAATGAATAAATAAATAAATAGTCTCAAAATTCATAAGGTTCATAAAAAGTGAAAAATCAATGCCAGTGAAAGAATCATGTGCATCAAAAGAACATCCAAAAATTCTTGTGCTTCCAATGATCACCAATGTGCTCCACCAAGGGTTATTAAAGCCTCATACCACATTCTAAAGCCCCATACACACGATTGGACTTTCCGACGGGAAATGTTCGATGACAGGCTGTTGGCAGTAAATCCGACCGTGTGTACGCTCCATCGGACAATTGTTTTCGGATTTCCCGCAGACAAATGTTGGATAGCAGGTTTTAAAATTTTCCGCGGACAAATGTCTATTGTTGGATTTTCCAAGCGTTTGTACACAAGTCCGTCAGACAAAAGTTCAAAGTACAAACACGCATGCTCGGAAGCAAGGACGAGCCAGAAGCGGTCGGTCTTGTAAACTAGCATTCATAATGGAGAATTAACATTCGTGACGTAGCAAATTATGCAATCTCCAAATGCAGCGCACATTCTCTTCTTCTTTAATGGGATAATAATGAAGCTGCTTTGCTGGTGATACTGATGGAGTTATTGCCAACGAATTTTCAAAGGCTTTTTTTTCTAGTGATATCAAGAATAATATTATTATGCTTTTTTTTTTTTTATTTGGGCAAGTTACCACAATACCATTAGCCCGTAGATTTTAAGATCAAAGATACAACTGTGTTGGTGTCCCTTGTTAATTTTACATTGTATTTTTTTAACTGTAACTGCCTACTCTCAAAATGTCATTTGAAGTAAAACACATAGCCAAGTATTATTCTCCACAATTTTTTTATTGTGCATTAAAAAACAAATAAAAATAGACACTCTATCTGCCAATAGAACTTAACCAAAAAGTGCATTCTATGCATCCAAAAATATAGAAAATATACCAAATGAAATCATTATTCAACCAAAAAAAATAATGTCAAAGCAATAACTCCAAAGCCAATAATAAATAACACGTTATCTCCTCCGATTCCGCAACATGTCTGGTTGACGAACAGCTGTTCAAAAGCATACTGAAAAGCACGAAATGAAAAGCGCATACTGAAGAGCGCGAATCAACACTCACCAAACTTCTACTAACACGAAATTAGCAGAAGGAGCTCAAAGGGTGGCACTAAAGAGCTGAAAAACCATGTAGTATGTCACTACGTTCGTGATTGTTGGCCAACAATTGTGTGCCCTGTGTATGCAAGACAAGTTTGACGCAACGCCCTTTGGACAAAAGTCCACGGTTTTGTTGGCCAACAATCCGATCGTGTGTGCAAGGCTTAAGACCTCCATAAAAAAGGTCTGGCTGCGCTTAATGAAGAAAGCCCTCAAATAGTTGGATGGATGGGATACAGCTCAGCTGCAGTCTACGGTCAGCCAGTCCACCAATCAGCCACACATGTCTCCACTGAATACTTCTCAAGCCACCATCACACACCAGAAGAAAGGCAATGTAATTGTGGGAACAATGAATCCAGGTGATCACATACAAAAAGGAAGGGGATCACTCATTGTGCAGTATTAAAAAAAGAAGTAGAGAAGTAACAAAGACATGACATGTACAAAGCGTTGAGTGCCCCGTCGGACGTGATGATGTCACCGCTGAAGCTCAACCTTTTTGTTGTTATATTTTTCATGGGTATTAGAAAACATCACATGTATGAACCAAGAGGGAAATGGGCAGAAATGCAATAAAGATCCTACAAGTGTCTGGCTCAAGCGACCCCTTGGTTGGTATTAGTGTATAGTTTAAAGTAGGTTCAATAAAGATGGTCAGGCCAGGCACTGGCATTGATTTTGAAATGAAGAACTCAAGATTATATGTTTAACCTGCCCAGCCCTGGCGTTCCTTTACCTGGGCTACTATGCCAGCAGGTCAGATGGTCTGTCTGATCACGTGACCACTGTTATTGGCTGTCATTAATAGAGACTGGAAGCTGTGTTTGACAGTTCAGTCTCTGTTCTGGCAGCGACCAATAAGTACGCTCGCAGTACAGAAATTTCTGCTATCCATATGTACGGCTTGTGGGCGTTAAAGCCCCCCTTCTTTGTGTTACAGGGGTAGCAAGAATTTAAAGACTTGTTCACACCGTGTGTGCAGATTTGTATTTTTCTGTGCTTGTTTATTGCAGGTCTCTGCAAGGTTACATAGAAAACAATTGTTCACACCATACAGAACGGATATGGGCTGGTGTAAATGAGCCTTAAATATAATGGAAGTGAAGGTGACAACTTTAGAGCAAGAAATATATGTAGCGTCAGCTAACTTGTTAGTTGTGACAAAACTCAGGGAAGTAGAAGGATTTGTCAATGATTTACATTACAGTTACTATTTGCATAGATTTTGTCCAAATGTTATAAACCTTGCCTAATCAGTAAAATGCAAGAAAACAAAGAAAGGTGTAGATCAATATTGGCAGGTAGGAAGTACACAAAAGAACAATTAGGGTCAGATATGAAGAAGCAAGCTGTGTCAAAAACTAGAGAAAATGTTGGTAGTCATACCAAATATTGATAACTATATATTTCCATATGCCACTTTTGAAGTGTGAATATATCTGATAATATGTCTATTACTTTTTCTCAGGGTAGTATAATAATAATAGCTTAGTTGATATTCTCTCCACTGTCTCCAGTACCAGATATTTTTGTATTAATCAATCAGCTTTTAAGGGTTTGTGATTTTTTTGTTTTATATATATACAATATATATATATATATATATATATATATATATATATATTTTTTTTTTTTTGTTTTGTTTTTTTGGCTGGAGGTGTCATTGGTTTGTGTCCCTGAATGACCGTTGATTCCCAGGAAAATCACATGCTGATATTGCCAGCATAATAGGGCTGAGCACTTTCCTGCTCTGTGTTGGCTAAGAGGGGTAACTGCCGGTAAAAGTGTTGGTGGTTTTCTTTGACAAAGGTGTGAATCATGCTCAAACACCACAAATCCCTCTTTTGATAGAAACACAAGACAAAGATAGCTTCACTTGGCAGCTCGGCACATTGTGAATTTCAGAATTCCAGACATGTTGTGTATTTATTAACCCTGTCCCTGCCTTACCGTGACCCAGGAAGGGAAGAAAATGCATGGCACCCGTGGTATTTTTATAAAGAATGCCTTCTGCAGCTCACATAGCTGTTAGGGCTATATTTGCTGAAATTCTCCAGATTTTGTGAACATTTCAGCAGGCATTGTTGGAAGATCCAAGTCAACAATCGCTTAATTCAGTATGCATACTTGATATTGGACATGAAATTGTATACTGGTTTGGCATACACTGCTGAACATATCATATTCCTTAACGATAATTGCATTGCATTAGCTGCAGTGTTTTTCTATCAAAACAACATAAATATAGAAAATAACCAATGGAAACAGTAGCATTTCATGGTTCAACCTCTTGCCGACTGCAAACCACATACAGTATATGCAGTAGTTAGGAATGTGGACTTTAATGATCAGTTGCCACACATTTTTGCCTACAGTAGCATGTTGTAAGTGTTCTGAGAGCATGCTCGCTGTGCGCTGCCAGCACACTTACCGAACAGCCAGTGACAGCTCTTGATCAAGGTTTCTGATTGGAAGCAAGAAGGACAGGGTCCCAATCACGTGACCACTGTGAGAGCCAAGCACAGCGGTCGCATGTTGCAAAAGCCGTCCGCATTAAAACCCACTTAAAGGACTGTTGGGAGGTGGTTGTTCAGGGGTTAATTATTTGCTTATTTTAACTCAAATTGCTTACAGTGTAGCAGCCCATTTCCCTCTGCCACTAACAAGAGTTTGGAGGTGGATTTTCATTTTGGCCTGTGTTGACAGGCTTTTGTTTGCTTCCAACAGGTTTTGCATACAAGCCATTTGGAATTTAAAACCCTCTTGAAGCATGTAAAGGTATGTCATGTAGGTTTAGCGCCCTCTACTTAGGTAGGTGCTAGAGTTGAGATTTTTTCAGTGCAGGTACATTTAGGAAGGCCTAGCTGAAAGCAAGGCCTGTTTGTGACTCACAGCTAACTTCACCTTTCGGCTACCTCCTTTCTGCTGCTAGAGGCTTCTAGAAGAAAGGTGGGGAAGAAAGGGTGGAATTGTCTGGGGTGTTCTAAGGAGCCCTGACCAATCCCCAACCTGGATTGGCAGGGGGCAGGCCTCCTTAAATACCTAGAGTCAGCCAGCTGGGGGAGGAGTTGTTCAGGTGGAAGAACTGGAGATGGAGTATTAGGCTGTCGGGGCCTTTGAGGAAGCTCCCCAGTCTGGGGGGGGGGGTGACCTCGGGCCAGGCTCTTGGAGCTGGACAGGAAACCCACACAACCCAAGGGGTGTCCTGAATAGGAGCAGGAGAGGACAGCAAGGAATACTGCTGGGAAAGTCTCCGGGAGGGATCCATCAGGTGTCGGTGAATGACAGGCACAGTCGGAAGAGCTGGGAGAGGCATGCTGGAGCGGACTGGGAGTGTGCAGTCTGAGATGGATGTAGAGTCAGCGGGAGAGACTGTGATGTTACTGGCAGTGAAGTCAGGCTGCTGAAGCTGGGAGGGCTGTCAGGGTCTTTAAAGGGCTGACTGGGATCAACAGTCCACCAAAGAGGAAAGCTAGCACCAGAACTTTCTTTGCTATGCCACAGGGGCCCGTGGTCCCTGCCTGTAATAAGGCACTTTGCTAAGGTCTGGCTGAAATCAGTGTCAGGCCTAACCATGTGATAGCTGCACCTGAAGAACTGTGCTGAAGGGAGAAGGAGAGATAGTCTGCAGCAAGTGTTGTGCAGGAGGAGAGTATCTAAATTATCCCAAACCATGCAAGAATCTTTTTCCTGGGCATCCCGTGAATTCCTTAACCCCATCCAAGTTATAATCCCTCAATAAAATACAAAAACAAAGCTGATTGACTTGTTCATTGTCTTGGAGTGTCTGAAAGTGAATGCCGGGCTGTGGCAGGGTAACAGGTGGGCCGCAATCACTCAGCAGCCCCTACGGGGGTACCGCTACATAGGGAAATAAGAATTTTTTTCTGGCTGCTTCTCTATATTAGTTTGGGTGAGTTGCAGTTTCCTATTCTCTCACTATGGGTCCCCCTCTTCCTCTGGAGTAGAGTATAGGTTGCTTGGAATAGAGAGTGGCAAAATGCAAGCAAGGGGTGTGGTGTAATTGTAGTGGGCCCCTATAGGATCATCTTGGGGCTTCAATGCAATGATGCAAGAGCCCATATATTGACCTTCCCTGAGGGGAACTCTGCAGAAATTATATTCCCAACTAGGACAAGCATAAGGAGAATAAGGCCTTTGCTAATGTATATCCTGCTCAGTGGGCAAGTGATGAATACCACTGTTTTGCAATAGATATGTGTTATAACCACTGTTATGCTTCCAATTACATTCCAGTAAGGCCAAAGAAAATGAAAGGACATGGTCTTGTCTCTTCTTTACTGCTGGTCAGTGAGTGTGGCCTATACCTTGTGCAGTGAGCATGAACTGGGACCAGACAGGAATGAAGATGAAAGAGGTCGGGAGACGGGTTAATTTGGCGGGCAGCATAGCTGGGTACCCAGGTCAAAGAGGCTCCTAGTGCCATGAGCCTTTTAGGTCGTGTGTGTAGCTAGACCTGAGTAATACTCAATTGGGAATTAAAGGATGATTATTTTTTACACAGTACCTCAAAGTAAGCCTGTGGTATGGAAGTATATGTCAAAATGAAGTCTTTAGATACATTGCATTAGAGTTGGAGAACCCTCACAGACCCCCTAGCTTAGGACCTGGCTTAAAAGCCAGCTGCTAGGGGGTTCTACACACAGATCAGAAGGAGAAAGGGATGGTTGGATAAATATATGGACTTAAAGGCACACGCATAGACTTTATGTAAAAAATTTTTTATATTTTAATCAAATAAAGTTAAAAACAATGTATGTAAATACATATTAAAAAAGACATGTAAATAAATTACCTCATTGACTCTCCTACCACCCATAATACAAAGAATAGGTCATATATATGTATTAATACAATAGTTATATAAATATACAGTATCAATATAAATCCGAAATTGTTTGATACATGAGGTGGTTGAGGCTTGATGAAAAGTCGCTACATGTTACATGCGTTGGTGCGCTTCTTCAGGAGCTTGAGTATCTAGTATATGTATATAAAAAATGTATGAACAGATCATATCATGTAGGTAAAACATAACCATAAGTAAACAGCGAACTAGCCAATTTGGTAAGGCCCAACAAACTTGATTGTCACTTGTTCTGAGCTACTTGCTTTGTTGGGCCTTAACAAATTGGCTAGTTCGCTGTTTACTTATGTTTATGTTTTATCCATATGATATGATCTGTTTATCCGTTTTTTATATACATATACTAGATACTCAAGCTCCTGAAGCAGCACACCAACGCGCGTAACATGTAGAGCGATCCCCATGAGCGACTTTTCATCACCACTCAACCACCACATGTATCAAACAATTTTGGATTTATATTGATACTGTATATTTCAACTATTGTACTAATATATATATATATATATATATATATATATATATATGATCTATTCTTTGTATTATAGGTGGTAGGAGAGTCAATGAGGTCATTTATTTACATGTCTTTTTTAATATGTATTTACATACATTGTTTTTATTTGATTAAAATATAAACAATTTTTTACATAAAGTCTATGCGTGTGCCTTTAAAGTCCATATCTTTATCCAACCATTCCCTTTCTCAAAATTACCGAGATGTTGGCACACTATTATCTGTGTATCCACAGCGTCACCCTGTTGTGATGATACAATAGATTTACATTTTCTGTCAGGTCAGAAGGAAGTCCACTGTAGGTCAGATCCACCTGTCAATGAACTCTAAATGATCACAGTCGTGTGCCCAACTAACATCATCGACACAAGCGGTTACAAAGGCAGGAGGTCTTTTGCAGGTACACTTTCTTGAGAACTACTAGCTGCTAGACTACTTAAAGCTCAAGTGTTTGAAAGTCCATTTCCCAGGATCAATAGCTATTGGTACTAGTCCTTTACAGTATACCTAAGAAGATTTTTCTTTTAAATTATGGATAAAGTAGAGGATGCATAAAAAGCCTATTTTTTCACCAATTTTGTCCCATCCAGATGTTTTTCCTTTACTTCCTCTCTGGTAGACACAACAGAAAGTGAAGGAAATCTCTCCAAATTTAGGGTGAAAACTCTCTTAGTGATCATTGTTCTGGAGATAGCTCAAAATTTTGGATTTTCTCTCATTTTCAGTGATCAGGACATATAGAGAGAGTATATCTTCCCAGGGGGAACACAGACAGCAATAGAACCTGACATGGCTTCTAACCCATCACCACCATATGTACTAAGAAATACATTGCTTTTGGACATACACTGTAGGTAGCACCAGATATTTTCATATATGTGTCCTGTCCTACTGATATCCACATCCCCTAATGTTTTGAGTGAGGGAAAACCACCTTAGTGAGGGCAAACCATCTTAGTGAGGGCATAGACAACAATAAAAATGTGATAGTGGTTCTGACTTTACATACTTTATCAAAACTTAAAACTAAATAATAAGGGCCGCTGTACTTGGCCCTTTACTGCAAACTGTGATCAGCTGTGTTCAAAGGACACAGCAGTCACACAGCGCACCTGATGCAAGCCCTAGGGGGTACGGTTCTAAAAGGAAATCCTTGGACACCCTTTCAAAACTGGAGAGCTGCGCTGTAACCGTCTATGTAGAGCGATAACATGTAGAGCGATACGACTTCCACGGCGACTTGCAAAACGACTTCTGTATAGAAGTCTATGCAAGTCGCCTCAAGTTGCCCCAAAAGAAGTACAGGAACCTTTTTCTTGTCAAAAGAAGTTTATTGAGTATACAATATTATAAAGATACATAAAGTAAGTTTACAAGGATCTATAAAGTAAGCTCATTGTTTTACAGTAGGGATTATATAGGTAAATATCATGAAATTTCAAATATTAAACATTGGGTTCACGTAAACCTAAATTAAAGATATATATCATTTCCTTAGTTACTTTTGTAGGTATTTAAATGATTTATACCTACTATACATATTGTTTACAGGTAGAGTGTATATAGGTCAAATAAATTCTGATAATGAGCTTTAATCGTAAGGTGGAGAAAAGGAAAGAGAAAGAAGAAAAAGGGTAGAAAGGCAGAGGTATGGTCCACAAGGTTGTCCCGCTCGTCAGTTTATTATTCTTTTTAGTTCTCTTTGAAGCCTTAGAATGGGTGTCTCTGTAAGTCATTTAATCTGTTACCATGGCAACAGGACAGAGTCATTGAAATTTGACAGGAACTGTTGTTTTATCCAAGGATGCCAAAGTTTTTCAAATGTTGGAATTTGATTTTGATCGATGGCTACCATCTTAGCATGGGACATTGTATTATTCATTCTGTGAATTGTTTCTGCTAGTACCAACGTAGGAGATTTCCATGCTTTGGCCACTGTTTGTTTTGCAGCCGTTATTAGTTGGATCATAAGTTTGAATTGAGAGAGTGTTAACCATTCCGGTTTTAGATTAAGTAAAGTTATATATGGATCTGGTTGTATTATTTTTTTAAATATTTTAGATGCAATCACGAAGACTTCCTTCCAGAAGGTTTGGATTACTGGGCACGTCCACCATATGTGTAAATGTGGGCCTATTTCTGGGCATCCTCGAAAACAAAGAGCTGAGGTATTAGGTGAATATTTTGCCACTCTAGCGGGTACAAGGTAGAGTTAGGACTTTATAATTTGTCTCCAGTGCTAAGATGTTGGGTGAGGATGACTTAGATGTGAGCCATATGTTAGACCAGTCCGTGTCTTCTAAAGTTCGTCCCAGGTCCTCCTCCCACCTCTGAATGTAAGAGGGTCTATTAAGATTTACTACTCCATATAATTGATTATAAAGTGATGAAATTGTACCTTTAGCAAATGGATCTTTTGTACAGATTGATTCAAAAATGGATAATTGGGATAATGGTGTATCCCCCTTTAGGAATGGTGTATAGAAATTTTTGATTTGGAGATATCTAAATATCTCAGAGTTTAGTAGATCATATTTTTCTCTAAGCGATGGGAATGAAAGGAATGATTTAGATGCTATGAAGTCATTTAGTGTCTGAATGCCTGATGTTGTCCAAGCTTTAAAAGAATTTGGGTAGATCCATGCCGGATAAAAGGCCGGATTTCTGATAAAAGAAAGGAGAGGATTGTGTGGAGATTGTAACTGATATTTGGTTTTTAGTTTATCCCAGAGAAATAAGAAGTGTTTAGTTATGGGATTATGAATTTTAAAGCGGTCTTTAGGATCAAGCCATAACAAGTTTGATATTAATAGAGGGTCATTTTCTGAAGCCTCTATAAATACCCATAATGGGATTTCCTGTTTTGCATGGTATTTGGACAGACTGGCCAAATGTGCTGCTCTGTAGTAGTTAGTAAAATTAGGGTATCCCAGGCCTCCTTTATTTTTGGGAAGATGTAGTGTGTGTATAGGTATACGTGGTTTAGAAGAGCCCCATATAAATGAAGTTGCTCTTTTTTGTACTATTCTCAAAAAATAGGAAGGAATTGGAATAGGGAGGACTCTGAATAGATAAAGCAATTTGGGTAGAATAGTCATTTTGATTGCATTAATCTTCCCTATCCAGGATAAAGGAAGTTGCGACCATTGTTTTATTAGATTTGTGATCTGTCTTAATACAGGAGGATAATTGGTTGAGAATAAGTCAGAATGAGATGCTGTTAAATGAATTCCAAGATATGGGATTGATTTTTCTGCCCATGTGAATGGGAGTGCAGCCCTAGCCGGGATCAATTCCATGTTTGTGAGTGAAATATTAAGCACTAGGCATTTCTTAGGATTAATCATAAGGCCGGATAGGGCTGCAAATCCATCAAGAGCTGGTATTAAGTTAGGACCAGAGACCTGTGGTGATGATAGAAAAAGTAATATATCGTCTGCAAATATACATAATTTGTGTGTAATACCTCCTACTTCAATGCCAGTTATAGTTTGGTTTGTTCTGATGTATTGGGCCATGGGTTCAAGTATAAGGGCAAATAATAAGGGAGATAATGGGCAACCCTGTCGGGTACCTCTTTCGATATTAAAGGCATCAGATTTGTATCCAGTGTATTTTATATAGGCTTTGGGTTTATTATATAATGCTTTGATCCATGTTAAAAAGTGGGGTCCAAAACCCCATTTTTGTAATGAATATTGCATATATTGCCAGGATACTGTGTCAAATGCCCTCTTAATATCGAGAGATAGAAAACATAAAGGGATTTTCCGTTTTTTAGCAATATGTGCCAATAACACTGCCCTGCGTATATTATCGCCTGCCTGTCTATTTGGCATGAAGCCTACTTGATCTCTATGTATTAATTTTCCTATAATGCTATTGAGGCGTTTTGCTATTATTTTTGCTAATAATTTAATATCAAGGTTTAACAGAGAGATAGGCCAATAATTCACACAGGAAGTATCATCAGAAAGGGGTTTTGGGATCATACAAACAATTGCCATTAGTGTTTCTTGCCGAAAAGAATGTCCTTCTAGAAGTTTGTTAAAAGTTTCAGTGAGAATGGGAGAGAGTATTTCTGAGAATGTTTTATAGTATAAAGCCGAGTAGCCGTCTGGGCCTGGTCTTTTGTTAAGTTTTAGGTCTTTTATGGCGTTAGCAACTTCATCTATAGTTATAGGCTCATCCAAACTGCTTTTTTGATTCTGAGACAACTCAAGTAAGGTTATTTTTGAGAAGAAGGATTCAGCCTCTGTAGGATTAAATTCATTGTTTGTCTTGTATAAAGTTGCGAGATGTGAGTGAAATTTATGGACTATTTTAACTGGATTACAAGTATAAACATTTTTTGATAATTTCAAACGTATTGGTTTGAAAGATTTGTTAGTTGAATTTAATGCCCGAGCCAAATATGTACCTGGTTTGTTTGTATTCATGTAGAAATTGTGTTTGGAGCGTTTGAGGGATTTATCAACTGACTCAGTGAGAAATAGATCGTATTCCAATCTAGATTTTTCCAGATGAGATTTTGTACTCTGAGATGGATTATCTTGGAATGATATGTAGGCTGCATTAAAATTGAGTTCTAGTTTTTTTGCTAGATTTTTGCGTTCCCGTTTAAATAGTGCCATTTGTCTTTGTATTGTACCACGCAAGACAGGCTTATGAGCTTCCCACAGTGTTATTAGGGAAATGTCTGTTGTATTATTAATTGATATGTATTCCTTTAAAGCTTGTTCAATGGCCATCTGATGTAGTGGGTGTTTGAGCATTATGTCCGGTAAGTACCACGTTGGGTCATGCGCTTTTGGTATGGCTGAGGCTATAGTAGTGTATACTGCATTATGGTCAGACCACGGAATCGGAATTATATCTGATGCAATAATTTCTGGTATCATTCCTATTGTTAGAAAAAGATGATCTATTCTGGTGAAGGTTTGATGAGGGTGCGAGAAATAAGTGAATTTCTTTTTCATTGGGTTACTTTCTCTCCACGAATCTACCAGATTGTATTTGGAAAGAAGTTGAGAAAAAGGTAATCTAGAGGTTATTTTGGATGGTGTAAAAGGTGATTTATCTAGAAATGGGAGGAGGACCTGGTTCGAATCCCCACACATTATCACTGTTCCTATTTTGTGTGTATTAATCACTTGTAATATATGTGAGAGGAATGGTGTAGGTTGTTTGTTAGGAGCGTAGTAGGAAATCACAGTGATTGCTGTATCCATTATATAACCCATGAGTATCAGGTATCTACCTTCTGGGTCTTTAATTTCTGATGATAAGGTGAATGGTGTGGATCGGTGAAATGCAATTAAAGTACCCCTTTGTTTGGTAAGGCAGAAGCCGTGTAAATTTGTTGATAAAAAGGAGAAATATATTTTGGAGTAGAATCTTTGGTGAAGTGTGTTTCTTGGAGGCATACTATGTGAGCCTTCTTGTTATGGAAAGTACGGAAGGCTTTGGTCCTTTTTTGAGGGACATTTATTCCCTGAACATTCAGGGAAAGTATATTCAGTGGTGCCATGGCAACAGATCAAATAGTTTTGACTTACTTTTTGTTATGCAGAGCTGACTGCGCAGATCAACCTGTGTGGACTGAAGAGATGAAAAGATAGAAAAGAAACCAGTGAATTCTGGAGTAAAGAGTAAACAAAAAACATATGAGATTAGATGATACATTGTATAAATTATTTTTTGCAAGTAATCACAATTTACCCGTGAAAGAGAATAAATATCTCTCTCAGGGGAATAAGTGCCTTTGTCACACTCCCACATAATATGGTTGGGAGAATGAGGAGGGCTAATGGGGGTACACGGATCTTCCGCTTACAGGAGAGAAGTGCTATGTCAAAAGACATCAAAATGATGATTCATTAATTGGAGTGCAGAATATAGTTTTTGTTGAAATTATTTATTCCAGGGTGGTTGTATATGGTTAGTCTTGCCCTAGGCTAAATAATTCAGTTAGAAAGGTACTGTTAATAACTTTGGTATTGATGAAGATAGTTTGAATTATTTTGGGATTTTAACCCTTTTAGAGTAAACAATTACATATTTTATTCATATGTAACTGTTTAGATATGTTAACTCATAAAATTGAGGTTGTATTGCTTCAGATTAGAATAAACAAAAACATAGTTCTAGGAACTAGTTAGGCAATAATATATTTGTTTTAAGAAAAGAAAGAAAAAGCTTCCATTACTTCTGGATTATTGAACATATTTGTCCTAAAAAGTAATAAATCTATTGTTATTACCTGAAAATATATAACTGAACAAGAATTTCCTTGTTTCACTTATATATTCTAAGGCTATATGAATCAGAAGTAATAAGAAATATAACTGGAATGTAACATGATCCCACACAGTGTGTGACTATCAGAATGCAGTTACATTCAGTTATAAATACAGGTTTTTTATAGAGAACCATCTCTTAGTATAATAAATGAAGAGATATCAGGAATTAGGATGTCAGTCTATTGAATCTTCTTGGTCCATGGATGATGTGGCATAACGGCCTCTTTTGTGAGAATGATGATTCCCATTTTGTTCTGATATTTTCTGGGTGCTGCCTGAAGGTGAAGATGATGCCATTCTTCTGCGTGTGGGAGTGTTGCTGCTTGTGGGTTCTGTCAGATTTAATTTTAAAAGGGTTTGTTGTAGTTCATCTGCTGATCTGCTTCTGTAAATTGTACCTTGGTAGTTAAATCTGACTGAAAAGGGGAAGCCCCATTGATACATAATGTTGTGGCGTTGCAGTTCCATTAGTTGGGGTTTCATGGATCGTCTTTTAGTAATAGTAAGTTGGGATAGGTCAGCAAAAATTTGATAATTGTGTCCTTGAAAATTAAGTTCCTTTTTTTCTCTTGCAGCAATTAGTATTTGTTCTTTCGTTCTGTAATAATGAAATTTTGTGATTATATCACGTGGGGGTCCATCTTTCTTTTTGGCTGTGAGGGCTCTGTGTACTCTGTCCAGTTCTAAACGTTCAATAGGGATATCTGGCTTTAGTTCTTGTAATAGAGCAGTAATAGTAGATTGCAGGTCTGTCACAGTTTCAGGTATTCCCCTTATGCGCAAGTTTGAACGTCTGGCTCTATTTTCGTAATCTTCGAGCTTAGTTTGAAGTATTAAATTCTCTTCTTTTAATTGTTCCAATTCTGTTATATTTTCTTGGGTTGTAATTTCAATTTCATCCATTTTTATTTCTAAGGCTGCGGTGCGGTTTCCCAGCTCTCTTATTTCTTTGGTTAGGCTTTTTTGTTATTTGGTCTGAGGTTTGTTTTAAAGCCTTATGAAGCATCTTTTCAAATTGTAATAATATTACTGGGGATGCTGAGGAGGCTTGTGGAGAAGTTTGTGAGAGGATTTGTTCTGTATCTGACTCAAATGGAGAGTCTTGCTGTGACATTTTCTGGCTGTGAGAGCGCCCTGATGCTGTATCTTGTGAGGTGACTGGAGCTGCTTCAGCTGCAGTGAGTGCCTGTGAGCTCTTTGTGAGGTGATTTTTATTTCTGCCACGGTTTCCACCCAGTACCATATTTCCTGCCCAAACTTTCACAGTTTGTTCCCTGGGGCAAAAAGGTTCAAATGGATACCTTTTGAGCCTGCAGGCTTCGCTTTGTCCTTCTCTTCTCTCCTCAGCGGTGTGGAGCTCTAACAATGCATGTCTGCTCCGCTAGGCTCCGCCTCCTGTCCCCCCAGGAACCTTTTTCTAAGTCGGAGCGACTTGCGTCGCTCCATTTAGAACGGTTCCATTGTACAGAACGGGAGGCGACTTGTCAGGCGACTGGGTCGCCTGACAAGTCGCCCCTGTGTGAACCGGCACTTAGTCTTCCTCTCCGCAGTGATCAGGCTGCAACCTTGTAACTTTGTAGCAATTCGGAAGGTAAGAGCCAGCACCAGGGAGGTGATCAGTGTCAAACATATGTGAACACAGCCAAGAAGATGTTGACCCAAGATGATACCTGAGCAAAGATGGCACCGTCCTTCTTGAGAGAAAATCAGATAAAGGCATTGTCAGGGGGAATACTATAACTTCTGTGATAGGTAATAAATCAGTAGCGGCCCGTCCATACGGGGCACAGGGGCGCTGCCCCCTAAACCATGCGCCCGGCCCCTAATCTCCATGCAGGGCGTCGGACGCATGGATTCCAACTGTTTTTTTTTTGGTTGAAGCACATGATTATAGCCTGAGGCTCTAATTGGCTTTAAAAAAGGGTGGACTTGGGGCGCAGAGCACTGTGCCCTGAGCTCACCCCAATGTGTGACAATAGCTAATTAATATTCGCTATTTTCTTTCTGATTTTCTTCCCGGCCAGTCAGGAAGCAGCTCCTGAGACCTGATTGACCAGGGAGTCTTAGGAGCTGGTGCTAAATATTTCTGGGAGGGGGGGTTACACATGGAGTCAGTTTGCTAACCCCCCACCCCCCCGAAATATTTAGCACCAGCTGCCACTGTAATAAATACATGTAAAATATTGCTTAACGTGCATGCCCCTAACATGGAAGAGTATATCTAATGTTGGGTCTAGTTAAAATCGTAAAGATAACTGAAAACATGAGATGATCGACAACAATCAGCCTCAACAGAGTGCCATAAGTGAGAAGACAGCCTGGTACAAAGGTTAGTCCCCTTAAAGGCTTTGTTTACACGGGCAGGGGGGTGTTAAAAATAGGAGGTGCAGCTGTAGTGTTACCATTTCCTGACTGCCCATCTGCAAGTTGACATGGTTAACTGCCATGTTAGTACATGAAGCTGTGATTGCACCACCTTAAGCTCCATGAGCACTAGTGTTTTTTTAAGCTCCGAGAAGCTGTTATTGGCATTTTTTTCTGCTCCTAAAAGCTAAAGAGTGCTATCATACGTGTCCAAGCACAATACTTTAGGCTATTAGCATTTTTTGAGTTTGCAAAAAAAAGTTTTATGTGGCGATCCTTGGAGCGTTTTTCCAGCAGAAAAATAAAATGCTCCTAAATGCCCCTAAATGCTCCTAACTGCTTCTAAATGCTACTAAAATGCTACTAACAGGTTTTTTAAGCTTTTTTTTTTTTCTAAAACGCTAATAAAATGCTAATGCTCCTAAATGCTCCTAAAAGCTTTTAGCTACTAAAATGCTACTAGAAGATTTCACAAAAATGCTATTATCAGCATTTTTCATCTAGCATTTTTCTCTAGGTTGAGCATATGAAAAATGCTAGTGTGCATGTAGCCTTAATGAACCCAAGCACTGTTTCCACCTCTTCTAGCTTTGCTTACCTCTGCAGTGCTCAGATGAGATAAAGTCTAGAGGCAGCTTCACTCTAAATCTGAATGTGATTTGAAATTTCAGCTTTGTATTCAAGAGATGAATATGGTAAATATTCTAAACTATTATATTTTTAATAGTCTTCCAAATATGTTTTAATAGGTATAGTTATATTATCTCATTCCAGTGCAGTTTAATTATATACAGTGGGGTAAATAATTATTTGATCCCCTGCAGATCTTGTAAGTTTGCCCACTTACAGAGAACTGAAAGGTCTATAATTTTTATCATGTATTTTAAATGATAGAGACAGAATATCAACCAAAAATCCAGAAAAAACACATGACACAAATGTTATAAATTGAATGTCAGTTCAGTGAGTAAAATAAGTATTTGATCCCTAAGCAAAAGGTAAGGTAAGACGTTTCTTGTAGCTGGTTACCAGGTTTGCACACATCTCAGGAGGGCTTTTGGTCCACTCTTCTTTACAGGTCTTCTCTAAATCCTTAAGGTTTCTTGGCTGTCGCTCGGCAACTCGAAGTTTCAGCTTCCTCCATACATTCTCTAAAGGATTAAGGTCTGGAGACTGGCTAGGCCACATCATTACCTTAACTGATTCAGCCCCGGAAGATTTTATCCCCTTCCTGACCAGAGCACTTTTTGCAATTCGGCACTGCGTTGCTTTAACTGACAATTGCGCGGTCGTGCGACGTTGCACCCAAACAAAATTCACGTTCTTTTTCCCCACAAATAGAGCTTTCTTTTGGTGGTATTTGATCGCCTCTGTGGTTTTTATTTTTTGCGCTATAAACAAAAAAAGAGCGACAATTTTGAAAAAAACACATTATTTTTTACTTTTTGCTATAATAAATATCTTCCAAAAAAATATAAAAAAACTATTTTTTTTCCCTCAGTTTAGGCCGATATGTATTCTTCTACATATTTTTGGTAAAAAAAAAAAAAAAAATCAATAAGCGTATATTGATTGGTTTGCGCAAAAGTTATAGCGTGTACAAAATAGGGGATAGTTTTATGGCATTTTTATCATTAATTTTTTTTTTTACTAGTAATAGTGGCGATGTGCGATTTCTATAGGGACTGCGACATTATGGCGGACACGTCGGACAATTTTGACACATTTTTTGGACCATTGGCATTATTACAGCGATCGGCGCTATGAAAATGCATTGATTACTGTAAAAATGTCACTGGCAGTGAAGGGGTTAACACTAGGAGGCAATCAAGGGGTTAATGTGTTCCCTATTGTGTGTTCTAACTGAAGGGGGATGTGGGCTGTGCAGGGGAGATGACAGATCACTGTTCATACTCTGTATGAACAGATGATCTGCCTGTACTCCCCTCAGAGAACCGGAAACTGTGTGTTTACACACACAGATCCCGGATTTCCGTGTGCCCTGAGCGATCGCGGGAGCCCGGCGGTGATCGCGACTGCCGGGCACTCGCATCGGCTCCGCAGGCGAGCAGGCGGCGTGCACGAGACGCCTAGTGGTTGAATATGTTACCGACGTAAGAGGACGGCGATTCGCGCAGCCGAGCCATGTTGCCGCAGTACAACTGCGGCGGCTGGTCGGCAAGCGGTTAATGTGCTTCTCTTTGAGCCACGCTTTTGTTGCCTTAGCAGTATGTTTTGGGTCACTGTCATGCTGGAAGACCCATCCACGACCCATCGTCAGTGTTCTGGATGAGGTAAGAAGGTTTTCGTTTCAGTATTTTTATTGAAATATATGAAAGAATGGTAAACAGTTTACAAAAAGATGACATAATGCAATCCAGAGTGGGGAAGGCCCGTTCCAGTAATGTTACAGTTATGAAAACAGCTATATAGTAACAGAACAATAGAACGTACAAGGCAAGTTTGTATAAAGGAGCATTTGCAAGAAGGTTTTCATCCAAGATTTTACAATCCATTGGCCCCTTTATGTGGCAAAGTCGGCCTGTACGTTTAGCAGAGAAACAGCCCCAAAGCATAATGTTTCCACCTCCGAGCTTGACTGTAGGGATGGTGTTCTTGGGGTCAAGTCAGCATTTTTCTTCCTCCAAACACAGCGAGTCGAATTAATGGCAAAAAGCTAAATTTTGATCTCATTTGACCACAGCACTTTCTCCCAATCCTTCTCTGAATCATTTAGATGTTCATTGACAGACTTAAAATGGACCTATACATGTGCCTTCTTGAGGAGGGGGACCTTGTGGGCGCTGCAAAATTTTATTCCATGGCGGCGTTATATGTTACCAAAGGTTTGTTTGGTAACTATGGTCCCAACTGCCTTGAGATCATTCACAAGCTTCTCACATGTGGTTCTGGGCTGATCCCTCACTTTCCTCATAATCATCCTTACCCCATGAGGCAAAATCTTTCATGAAGCTCCAGACCGAGGACGACTGATGGTTATTTTGTATTTCTAACACTTGTGAATAATCGCTCCAACACTTGTCTCCTTCTCACCAAGCTTCTTGCTGATGGTCTTGTAGACCATTCCAACCTTGTGCAGGTCTACAATCTTGTCCCTGATGTCCTTTGACAGCTCTTTGGTCTTACCCATGAAGGTGAGGTTTGAATGGAAGAAAGATTCTGTGGACAGGTGTCTTTTATACACATAACGAGTTGTCTTAAGGAGCACCTTCTTAAATTGACAGGACTAATCTATGTACCACATGAGCACATACTGAAGCCAGTCTGTGGGAGCCAGAAGTATTGTTTGTTGGTAGGGGATCAAATACTTATTTTGCTCCCTGAACTGCAACTCAATTTATAACATTTGTATCTTGTGTTATTTCTGGATTTTTGGTTGATATTCTGTCTCTATCATTTAAAATACACCTATGAAAACAACTATAGACCCTTCATTTCTTTGTAAGTGGGCAACCTTAAAAAATCTGCAGGGGATCAAATAATTATTTCCCCCACTGTACATATTAAAACTATGAGCGCCCAAGTTTAACTTTCTGCTTTACTGAGCTGGGATCATCCATATTTCTATTGAGGAGGGTCTTACAACAATGGCCTTTGTTCCTGCATGCCTGACATAGATTTCATGTAAGGAATTTTCTTTACTCTGGATCTTTGGTGAAGAAAGAAAAGATTAACTGAGGGGCCTTTCCCAGACATTACAGGCACCGCCACTAATATAGTGACAAACCCAAAAGGCAGCTGCTTTCACAAAACCGTTTCACATAACTCCTGTTTTGCTCATCATTGTATGATTCCTTGGAGACACAATATGGGTTGGTGATGGTTCAGTACAAATCCTAAAGAAGAAACCACTGGTACTGCTGTGTACAGTATGGACAGAGAGAAAACCCACCCGATTCAACGAATAAGTGCAACTGTGTGTCTAAGAATAGAGATGAAAGAGCTGAATCAACCAGCTCAGGTTCAACCTGCACACATATACTACTGGTTCTTGATTTACCATTAGTAACATTACACATTCATCTTATTTAGACATATTTACACAGTTTCAGTTGCATAGTAAGGCTCCATGCACGCTGGGCTTAAAAAAATGCAAGTTCCTTTGGCAGAAAAAAAACCTCTCATATAGAGCATTTTTGTACACTTAGGAGTGTTTAGCATTTTTCTGCCAGAAAGTTCCAATCAAAAACGCAATCCAGAAGGGTTTTTTTCCTGCCTCTAAATGGTGAGCTTAAAATATGCCTCTAAACGTCCTAATGTGCATAGACACATAGGATAACATTGAGCTGCTTCTACAGGCAAAACACAAAACTCCTGTAGAAGCAGCAGTTTGTAAGCCAGTGTGCATGGACCCTAAAACAAAAAAAAAAATATATTGAGTAAAAAAGGTGATAATAACAGAGGCAGGGGGGTGGCGGGTTGTTTGGGTGCTAAGGCTTCCTGATGAAGCCATATTGGTGAAATGCATTGAGGTTGGTGTCACGGAACGCCCCACACTCCGCTTGAGTGCTTCCGTCATATACCACTTCCTCCCAGTCTGTATACAGATATCCCAACCTCTCTGAGCACAAACAAGGCGACACTTGCTTGTTGCTACCAAGAACTGACTTTATTCAGAACCAGAATACAGTCTTATATACACAGGAGAAGATTACTCTAACAATACAAACGTAACCTAATTAACATGAGCTAATTATCTAATCCTTTATACAGCCTAGGTGACTGAGACATGACCTTTCGCCCAGACTTGTGGTCACCGAGCTTCACACAGTTATATCAACACAATGGCAGTCGTCCCGTCTCCTACATTGTATAGAGGACAATGTCATTAGCTCATTCAATTAACATAAACACAGGTAGTTGGAATTGATGACACCAGCATCTCCTCACAGGATGTGTCCCAACAGAATGAATCAGTCTTATCAGCAGGGGGCTGCTGGAGGAACCCCCCCTCCCTCTTCAGGGACACAGATCCACAGCAAAGAGTCCCCAACAGAATGAAACAACCAACAATATATACATATATGCACGACTGAGTCTGATTAATACAGTTCAAACCGGACCTCCAATTCACCCCACAAAGAGCACCGTTCCATTGAAAATCCAGGGCCCATAATCAAAAGGCAACAGGCTAGCGTTCAGTCCCCTCCAATAGCCTCTGTCTCGGGTGAGTCTGTCACATTTCTCCCCCATCAAAGGTTGACTAACAAGGTCCCAGACCTCCACCTGGTCTGGACATACATTAGTCAGGCAGAGTGAACTCACCTTCCCGCATGATCTCCATTCTTGGCTGCACGGAATAGTTGACCTCAGTAGGTGTGGGGCAGAGGTAATTTACTCTCTGTCTGGCTGCTAGGGCTTCAGCTGGATTGTTTTTAACATTCCTGGGCTCGGTCTGCTGCTGGGCAGAGGGGCCAATCACCCCTGCTTCTTGAAGCTGTAGAGAGACACTAGGTGCTAGGCAGAGGCCAGCGGTGCTCTGCCCTGTTGCCAGCGATTCAGCTGGGAGTAGCAGCTCCACTACATCAGCTTGTCGTCGGAGAGAGGGGCCAACTGCCCCGGCTCCCTGGAACTCCACAGTTGTTGCCGGTGCTGGGAAGAGGTTGGTAGCACTCTGCTCTGTTGCCAGCACTTCTGCTGAGGACTCTGCATCTTCCGCTCCAGCTAACCGTTGGGGCAGGAGGCTGGCTTCCTCCACTCCCAAACTGTGTAGTTGCCATTGGAAAAGGGAGCCGACTGCTCCTTTTCCATTCCCTCATCTGGCTGCTGGGACGACATGTCGATGGTACTGTCTCCCAGGTACACGGATCTTTGCTGGGGAGGAAAGCCTGCTTCCTCCACCCTGGCCAACTGTTGGGGAGGGACAACACACACCTCCTCTCCCTTCTCCCCCTGTATCTGCTGCTGGGAAGTGATTGCCATCTTCTCACCCTGAGCCTCCACAATTGCTGCAGGTGTGGGGCAGAGGTCTTGGACCCTCTGTCCGGTTGCCAGCACTTCTGCTGGGGGTTTGCCAGGTGGTTCCTCCTCTACAGAAACGTCTATTAAATCCCCAGTCTCTGGAATTGGTAAAAGTGTGGGACAGAGGTCTTGGACCCTCTGTTCAGTTACCAGATCTTCAGCTGGAGAAGTTTGTTTTAACTCCATAGATGCTGCTGGCAGAAAATCACATGTCCCTGTCAGTGTTGTGGGAGAAAGGCCGACTACCTCTTCTCTCAGGAAGGCTGAAGCCACTGTTGGTGCTGGGCAGAACACAGTGAACTTTGGCCCTGATAGCAGCTCTTCTGCTGGAGGCTCATCAGGTTGTTCTTCCTCAGCAGAAAAGTCTATCAAATCCCATGTCTCTGCAACTGATGTCTGGGGATGGAGGTTCACCATCTCCTGTCCATGGAACCCAGAAGATGTTATCAGTGCTGGGCAGAGGTTAGCAGAGCTCTGCCCTGTTGTCAGCACTTCAGCTTTGGGGATGGCAATCTCCAGATTTTCCACTGCAGATTCTCTGGCATGCTGCTGGACAGGCACATTCCTCCATCCAAGATCATCCCATGCAGAAACAGGATCATCAAGGTCAGTCAGCACTTGCTGCATCCGCCATAAGACCTCCGCCTCCATAGCTGTGGGGGCAGGTTGGCAAAGCACACTACTGCTCTGCCACATTGCCGACTCTTCAGCCAGGATTTCAGGGTTGTCAGCTGGTATTTCCTGATAGTCCCAGGCAAAGGGAGCCCAGCCCTGGCACTGAGCAATGTCTAGCAGCCGTCTGTAGGCGATCTCTAGCTCCCATTCCTGAACGGCCAGAAACTCCAAATCTTCCTGTGCCCAGTGCACTTCCGAAATGTTCAGTAGCCCTTCTCTGAAATCCATGATTTCGTCCACCCGCCGCTCCAAATCACTCCCAAAGTTAGGGTCCCCTGTCAGCTTCACAAACAACAGTCCCAAGCCGCCATAGCTTAAGCCTTCCGTTGGGCTGTCATCCGCTATCCAGGGACATGCTTGGGATACATGCCACCGGAGGGCTCTGTAGCTCTCATCCAGCTTTATCTCTGCCCAGACCAGCCTGCTTAATTCAGCTGTCTGCTTCTTGTGTGGTTTTTCTCCCAAAAACCGCACCCGCAGTCCGTACTGCGACGAGTACCTTTCCTCGATGGAGGGGAGAACTTTTCCCTGGTGTCGCTGCTCACGGGCTAGCGCTTCCTTCCAGAGTTTGCAGCGAATAGAATCACACCATCCCAGCAGGACCTGCTCCGATACTGGTCCTCTGTGCTGTATCTGTATCTCTCGCAACCTCCTTCTGAATTCCTCATCCATGGCGGCTGGTATCTGTACCTCTCCTCTCCTGCTATCTGGACCTTGGATCCAGATGGAAGTTTGGATGTCCCAGACTGCAGGAAGCTTTCCCGCTGCTTGCCACCAATGTCACGGAACGCCCCACACTCCGCTTGAGTGCTTCCGTCATTTACCACTTCCTCCCAGTCTGTATACAGATATCCCAACCTCTCTGAGCACAAACAACACTTGCTTGTTGCTACCAAGAACTGACTTTATTCAGAACCAGAATACAGTCTTATATACACAGGAGAAGATTACTCTAACAATACAAACGTAACCTAATTAACATGAGCTAATTATCTAATCCTTTATACAGCCTAGGTGACTGAGACATGACCTTTCGCCCAGACTTGTGGTCACCGAGCTTCACACAGTTATATCAACACAATGGCAGTCGTCCCGTCTCCTACATTGTATAGAGGACAATGTCATTAGCTCATTCAATTAACATAAACACAGGTAGTTGGAATTGATGACACCAGCATCTCCTCACAGGATGTGTCCCAACAGAATGAATCAGTCTTATCAGCAGGGGGCTGCTGGAGGAACCCCCCCTCCCTCTTCAGGGACACAGATCCACAGCAAGGAGTCCCCAACAGAATCAAACAACCAACAATATATACATATATACATGACTGAGTCCGATTAATACAGTTCAAACCGGACCTCCAATTCACCCCACAAAGAGCACCGTTCCATTGAAAATCCAGGGCCCATAATCAAAAGGCAACAGGCTAGCGTTCAGTCCCCTCCAATAGCCTCTGTCTCGGGTGAGTCTGTCACAGTTGGGTTGCTGCTGTTACATCCGGGTTGTTGCTGACGTCATGTCCGGTTTAGGTGAAATGCAATCTGATTCCCAGGAGAGGATGGCGGAGCAGATTGTGAGACACATATGTTGGTTGAGCTTGTGCTGGTCTGGGCACAACATGATGTAAGTGCATCGGATCCACCTGTTTTTAAACATTGGATTTTAATAAACGTGCTGCACTATCATTGTATTATTGTTTTTCTATGATTGTATAAATCAGAAATGGATGTGAGAGAGGAAATCAGATTGGATGCTAAATAGACTCTACCCTTACTGCTGATATAAGTATAAAAGCTAAACGGAAAAATCTGGTGAGTGGCTCCGTGTACCCCACGTGGTGTTAGGTCCCTTTCAAATAGGCACCTCTGCCTAATGGAATCTGCTTGCCCAGCAGGGAATCGGTCCGCTGATCCCCGCTGAACAGGCGGATGACAGGTCCTGTCCGCTGTGCATAGCGGACACGGACACAGCCCCACTCTCCTCTATGGGGGAATCGAGTGGAAACGGACTGCGTGTCCGTTTTTCATCCGATCCGCCAGACGGATGGCCAGACGGATGGAAAATAGGACCACCATCGGTCTGGATTTTGCGGGCAGGATCAGATCGGCTATCAGTGGGTACCAGCGGACCTGTGTACGCTGACATCCGCTGCTCCCATCAGATCCGCCTAAAAAACTGACAGGCGGACCTGATCGAAAAGGCTCTTAAGAAGTTTTCACTGCTATACAAAAAAGCACGGCGATTTGGGACTATTTACGGAGTTAAAGCGGAGTTCCACACAAAAATGGAACTTCCGCTTTTCGGAACCCTCCCCCCCTCCGGTGTCACATTTGGCACCTTGCAGGGGGGAGGGGGGTGCAGATACCTGTCTAAGACAGGTATTTGCACCCACTTCCTGCATAGACTCCCATGGGAGTCTACGCCTCTTCCCGTCCCCACCGCGCTGTCTCCTGGGAACAAACAGCTCCCAGGAGAGAGCGGGGACCACTTGGGACGCGCAGCGCGACTCGCGCATGTGCAGTAGGGAACCGGGAAGTGAAGCCGCAACGCTTCACTTCCTGATTCCCTCACCTAGGATGGCGGCGGCAGCTGCCGAGAACCGAGCGGGTTCTTGGCGTCGCCTGCGGACATCGCTGGACCCTGGGACAGGTAAGTGGCCATGTATTAAAAGTCAGCAGCTGCAGTATTTGTAGCTGCTGGCTTTTAATATTTTTTTTTTTTGGCGGTGTGGGTGAACCCCCGCTTTAAGCAATGCATAGAAGATTGCTTCTGTTTTATGGTGGACATTTGAAATTTTGTGTAGAGATCACATTTTTTTTCACACACATATATATATATATATATATATATATATATATATATTATTTTATGTTCATTGTTGAATTATCCTTTTGTATAAGTTTTTATACTGCATAAAGCAATGTTTTCATTAATTCTTTAAAAAAGGTATGCTAACACACACTACAAGGTTAATAATGTCACTGTAAGGATAGAGGTTTGTACAAATATTGTTTTATAAGTTATGCTAGCGCCTTTCCTCACATATTTATCTGCTCTAATTTTATGGGTGCTAGGGCTGCCTATATATGGCTTGATTCCCCCATACACGCAAACGAGGTGGTTGGAGGAATCATCCCCGCAGTGCTATAGTATTTGGATAGGGGGCTCCTTAACTGTTATGCCCTGTACACACGGTCGGACATTGATCGGACATTCCGACAACAAAATCCATGGATTTTTTCCGACGGATTTTGGCTCAAACTTGTTTGGCATACACATGGTCACACAAAGTTGTCGGAAAATCTGATCGTTCTGAACGCGGTGACGTAAAACACGTACGTCGGGACTATAAACGGGGCAGTAGCCAATAGCTTTCGTCTCTTAATTTATTCTGAGCATGCGTGGCACTTTGTACATTGGATTTGTGTACACATGATCGGAATTTCCAACAGCGGATTTTGTTGTCGGAAGATTTTATAGCAAGTTCTCAAACTTTGTGTGTCGGAAATTCCGATGGAAAATGTGTGATGGAGCCCACACACGGTCGGAATTTCCAACAACAAGGTCCTATCACACATTTTCCATCAGAAAATCTGACAGTGTGTACAGGGCATTAAAATACACAGGTCTGTGCTGCAGCTGCTGATCGAATGAAAATTTTACAACATTTGAAAGATCAACTTTGTTAGGTTGACTTCTGTTCAGCCAGAAAGGCCATAGATGGATTTAAATTTGGCCTTTTCCTACTGAACCATTCAAATTCCATTCCATCTATGACCAGCTTAATGGTTGTGTGCCTACAAGCTCCAGTGTTGAAAATACGACCCTGCATACTATTATATCCAGGCTTTATCCTGTAGGTGCAGACCTTCTCCCCATTCACCCTGAGATCACTCTGGTCTTCCCTCCTACCTACTTCTCAGCAGCAAATGTGGTCACGGGATTACTCTGCTGTTTGTTTGTTGCTGCTAGTCTGCGCTGATGAGAGGAAAGGGGACCCAGCTTAGCTAAAGGGGTGAACACTGCGACTGTCCTAGGGTGGTGCAGCATACACCTCACATGCCCTGCCTGTCATACCCTAGATACGCTACTGCCCCTATTGCCAGTACATATACATATGCCAGTACATATACTGTATACAGCCAGGACCTGTGCCTGCTGAAGGTGCCAGAGTACCAGTGTGTACCTGCTGAAAAAAAAGTCCTTTATATATATAACAGGAAAATTAGGAAATGTTTTACACTGAATTACATGAGTGTATAGTGCTATATCGTACACACACATGTAACCCTACCCCTCAGGGGCTACTGATTTTAACTGGTTCTCCCCAAAGCAACAGTCCATTTGCTCCAGCTCTAATAAACAGTCTAGAGTTGTCTTTTTGTGGTTTATTGCTGGTAAAAATTGCAACAAGAGAGGGGTTGGGGGCAAGAGATACTCCAAATTGGTTAGAAAATGGCTGTGAGAGGACAAACTTCTTAAAAGAGAAGTATGGGATTTTTTTTTCTAAGAATACCTAGGTGGGTGTAGCATCGGTCCAATGCTGCATCTGTTCCCTGCCGGCTCTAAGGCTGAGAACTGAGCAATCAGCGGGCTTCAGCCGGGTTATTGGTTATTGTATTATGTTGATTTAGTACAACAGTAGCACAGCCTTTTTTATTAATATAATCCTATCACCTATCTAGGAGAATGCTACACATGTGAAAGAATGCTCAAGTGTGAATACGGCTGCAGAGGAAAATGTGATCATGATGTAGTGAATTCATCATTTTCAAATAAAGCAGTCAGAACTTCACCCCGGAGTTGTCCTTCATGTAAACCTGTCATGAGAGAAGTACAGGGCTGCCATTGCTGTCCAACTTCTGGAAATGTTGGTACTTTTAAATTCACAGACCCCAAACAAGATTGCTGTAAACGAGTATCAGAAAGGTGTCCAAATTCTTTATCTCTAAACTTGCTCAGGTCAACTACTCAGACAATATTTAGCCAAAGCATCAGCGTGAAGGGAATAGCATTCTCAAATGGGAGGCCAATAGTAGCCTTTCTCTCATGACAATTCCCTTTAAGTACCATCACTGGTAGGAACAACAGGTAGGGAGCTGAGAAACTGAGTGCAGCTGGAAAATACCCCTCAGTAAAAGGAACATAATGAGCCGTCACTGTGACATAGGAAATGTTTGTTTTACGCCTGCGCATACACTTTAAATAGTAACGCAAATATGTGTTCACTGAAAATACACTATGCTTTTTCTTAAGTCGAGTGGAACAGGTGTGCTTTCCTCAGTCAGACTAGTTTAGGAAATTGCTTACAGAGTATACATGTCATGCACCTCTTGCTGAATGCAAAGTATATGTAGCCGAAAGTGACCCTGGCCCTACCCTGTTTCCCCGAAAATAAGACCTAGTGTGATTGTCGGTGATGGCTGCAATATAGGCCCTACTCCCCAAATAAACCCTACCCTGTTTCCTCGAAAATAAGCCCTACCCTGAAAATAATACCTACAAGGACTTTACCTAGGGCTTATTTGGGAGGTAGTGCTTATATTGCAGCCATCACCGACAATCACGCTAGGTCTTATTTTCGGGGAAACAGGGTAGTATGTGTATGTATGGATGTGAGTAAGGAAGCTTATATTGTAAGCTTTTTGAGGGCAGGGACTGATGTGAATGAACATGTAAATTGCCAGCACTATATAAATAACTATAATAAATATAATACAATAAATGCTTACCTTTCTAGCAGCCTGCGTCTTAAAGCTCTGTGTGTGCTGCAGATCTTCACTCGCTGCAATAATCTGACACTTCTGGGTGTGTCGGATACCTGCTCCTGAACTGTGTGTTGTGGTTCATCGCACCAGCTCCCACGTTTTTAAGACTTGTTCACACTTATGGTTTGGGGCAGTAAAATTCCACAGTTGAACCGCTCTTATACCACCCCTTAACTGCAACCCCCCCCTTTAGCTCCAGAGGCGACCACAGCCAGAAATATATCTACTGTTGCCAAACACAAGTAAATGGGTCTACTCTGCAAGTACTTTGCAAACGCTTGCAATGCACATGGATCAAGGGGACAAAGCAACACCTCCTTGCCCCCTGTCAAAGGCTCTCTGATGAGTGATCCAAATGCAGATCAGTTATCAGAGACCAAAGCTTGTGTGAAATAGGCCCCTACAAGACACAGCACACACCTGTAAGTGTCAGATACCTGCAGCGGCCAGAGTTCTCCAGCACAGTGGAGTTTGATCCACAGCATGAGCTGTGTCCCTTCCACCGTCACATAAACACATATACAGTATAAAAAATCAAGGCCAAATTTGGTAACAAACTGGTTATCCTGTCAGTATGTTTCCATATCAAGGGAGGAATTCTTATCGTCACAAGACTAGGCAAGCTGTAAGATGTCTAATAAATGGCTGGCAAAGGAACCTGCAAAGGAACTAGAGAGTGTTACATTGATCTAAATACATACTTGTCTTACCAAAATGTAACTATGCATTTCTGAGAGTGTTAATGAAGGAAAGTATTGCTTAGTTTCAATTACAGTTTACTTCAACAACAACCAGATCATTAGAGGCTTACCGGCAGTGCAAAATTAAAAAGAACACAATGAGTGAGGTCTTTCAACAAACAGCAATATAACAGCAGAACAATTGTCAGTATTATATCTGATGCATACAGAGACAACACAGATGCAATTCATAGAAAATACCATACAAAATATAATTCTTCACTCAAATACAGTCATGCAATACGGTTACCGTCACTTTATGTTTCATTAGTGCACTCTCTTCTGTAATCAAGGGAGTAGTGATTGTTTGGTCTGGTCTTTTCACAGGCTGGGAATTTGATTGCTTCCCCCTGCCTCTAGAAGAAGTTTCTAGAGCTTAGGGAGGTAGAATTCAAAGAACCAGCCTGAATATTGATCAGGGCCTCGCCAATCCCTGGGGAGGTGTGCCCATATGGAGGCTGAGAAGCTGATAAATTGTCTGGAACCCTGGAGAGATTGTCTTTCCCTAGCAAGGAGAGTTCCAAGCCTCAAGGAGCTATTGCCCCTCAGGCAGCCTGTGGACCATGTTTCTGTTTTGTGAGGTCTCAGCGGTGGCAGAGCTGGGATCTGGAAGTGATCTGGAACTGACTGCAGGGCTTCATTAAAGGGATCTGGTCTATAGAAGGACTGTTTCACTCACTGGGCCATGTCTAGAGGAAGGTGGAAGGTGGCAGCTGTCCTGGAGACTTTTGAGTAATTACCTTGAATTAATTTCTGGTGACTGTGTGCTTTTGGGATATAAGTGCCAGAAGTTGCTTGGTCTGAAACTGCTCTCATAGGGTCTCAGATACTCCCCATCTTTACCAGTGTTCTGGACTGTAAGCTTAGAGAAGAGTACCGTCCTGTACTATGCAGTGTCCCTGAGATTGCACTGGGTACTAATAGCTGTGCAGTGGTGTAGAGTAACCAGATGTCAAGGGGCAGCACGGTGACTAAGTGATTAGCACTTCTGTCTAGCAGCACTAGGATCGTCAGTTCAAATCCCAACTATCGCACTACCTGCTTGGAGTTTGCATATTCTCCCTGTGCCTGCGTGGGTTTCCTCTGGGTACTCCGGTTTCCTCCCACACTCCAAAGACATGCTGGTAGGTAAATTGGCCCTAGTATGTGCACTGTATGAATGTGAGTTAGGGACTTTAGATTGTAAGTCCCTTTAAGAGTAACTCCACTTTCGTTGAGAAAAAAACATTTCCCTCTGAGTGATCTATATACATTGCAAGGGTATTAAAAAACTTTGTTGCAGATTCCTACCTTTTGTTGTTGAAATATCTGTTTGTTTGTCTGTGTCCATGTGCTACGTGAATCTGTATGGGATTTGTTTTATAATTATCAATCAGCTGCTAAACCTGCAGGGCTCTAATGAGGAAAGCTGCAGGGTCTGCATCCCTTTAGGAGTGATTTTCCTTTGAGTGTGTCTCACCAGAAGTTAATTTTTTTTTGCAGGGGATGTTCAAAATCTGACTTGTATCAGGGTGCAGACTTCTAGGAGAATCAGTCAGCAAATCACACAAGCAGGAAATTGTGCAGATTGAAAAGGAAAGGTAATTTTTAATAACATTTAATTACAATAAGACTTGTCACAATTGTATACGCTATATACCGGTATAAATTTATTTTAATTGCTAATTTTTTTCCCACAAAAATGGAGTTACCCTTTAAGTGCAGGGACTGATGTGAATGTGCAATATATTTGTGTGTAAGGTGCTGCGTAAATTGACAGAGCTATATACTGTAAGTACCTCTAATAATAAATAAATGTCAAAGAGACTTGCCTTATGGTCTTCATCTGTGGGGCCTTGAACTGTCCAGTATTCACTGTTGCTTAAAAGAGAAGCACAGCCAAAGCTTGTCTGTTTAGCTGTACTTCTCTTGTGCAGTTCATTTTGCACTCCTGTGAACTGTTAAATGGTGGGCATAATACTCCCAGTGTCATCATAGGTCCTTAAGGAAACATATTCATTACCGCCTTTTGCATTTGTATTTTATCATAATCGTTTTTAAAACAATAAATATGTTGCGCAAGGATGGTTTTTCTGTGATATTCTGACATTACATATTGAGAGTGGTGGAAAACGTACTTGTTGCATCTGGACCCATTAGAGGAGCTATAAAGTGATATAGACCGCTATAAAATCATGGCGCTCTGGTGAGTGTGTTACCTATGTGGTGGAGGGAAGAGCACATTGAGTTTGTGGAATTATGGCATGAAGAGCACCATTGAACAATATCACAAAGATTTATGGACACTTTAATATAAGGGTTTAGAATTGATTCATACTATTTGTCACTCAGTGGGCACTGTATTGTTGTATGGACACTTATGGGATTTGAGTATATTATGTATGATTATCGTAGTATGTTGATTTAGTACAACAGTATTGTGGCTTTTTAATGAATCTATTGTTTATGCATAGAGGGTTTGCACTATTGAGCTGCAGCTTGGTACATAAGGGGGATGCACATTATTGTATTGCAACGGTGCATCTATTTATTTATCGAGGTGCTAGGATTAGTTAGATTTAGTGCTGGCTCACTGTGTTCAGTGGGGCTGGGTGTGTTTTTGTTGGGGAAATTTAGTTGTACTCACCGTAACCAGAGCAGCTGATTAATTAGTTCAGTTCAGCTGCTGCCAGTCTGATAGCACCCCCTGCTTTCCAAAGAGTGACACAATTCTCTAGAACATAGGTGTGGAGCTATGCAGGTGGCAGTATAAATATGTATACAGCCCTGGCCAATCCCAGGAATCAGGGCCCTGAAGGCTGCTGGGAAACTGCATAAATACTTTGAGAGACTGAGCTTCTGGGTCTTTTCCTGCAGGGCATCAGTCCAGCCTGGAAGTCTTGCCGTATTCCAGGGCAACGCTGCCACGTGCTTGCCTGGATGCTGAAGCTACAGAGCACTGACTGAGGGGTTGTCTGCTGAAGATCTAGTCTGGTATCACTGGAGAAAGGTGATGCTTGGAATTTGTGAGTATAGACTGCTGTAAGATATCTTAGAGACTTTTGGGCTGCTGCCACCCCTCTTCTGCTAGAGAGTCATCTAAGTGTTTGTTTAAAGGGGATATCAGCTCGTGTCCTGAGGAGCTTGGTCTATCTGATTCCTTGCTCTTGTGGCTCTAAAGGAAGAAGCGTGTGTGCTGTTAGCTGCTTATATTATAAAGCCAAGTCCACAGTTTGCTATATGCAATGATTCTGTTTCTGGAGTATCCCACTCAATTTCCTCAACCCTATCCCAGTTACTCCAAAAAAAAAAAAAAAAAAAAAAGAAAAGAAGACCCCTAGACTGGTTTTTGAAGAGAGGAGTGACTGTGATCGTATGCCTTGACTGCGGTCATGCAACACTGTATCCAAACTAATTTTTTATCATTTTCGTCCCACAAATAGAGTTTTCTTTTGGTGGTATTTGATCACCACTGGGGTTTTTATTTTTTGCTAAACAAACTAAAAAAGAATGAAGATTTTTAAAAAACTGATGGGCACTGATGGGCACTAATAGGTGGCACTGATAGGTGGCACTGACGACACTGATAGGCAGCACTGATGGGCACTGATAGGTGGCACTGATGGACACTGATAGTTTACCGGCACTTCCTGGTTCACGCGATGATCAGCTGTGATTGGTCACAGCTGATCACGTGGTAAGAGGCCTCCATCAGAGGCTCAGAGCCTCCATACCACGATCGGAGATGCGATGTGTCAGACTGTGTGCCAGCTTGTTATCCTGATCATGTCATTTGACGTCCGGTCAGGATAACAGAACCACTTTCCTGACGTCATATTGCTATATGGCGGGCGGCAAGAGGTTAAATTTGTAACTTACAGTACCTTGTTGGTTTTGTAAACATTCTTAAACCACATGCCGACCGGGCCATAGCCGAAAGACGGCTGCAGCGCGGTCAGCTTATTCTGGGTGGGCGTTCGTGGGATGTCCTCACAGAATCGCTCTCCCGCGCACCCCCTAGGGCGAGCAACCAGGAACATCCGCGACCGCCGGGTCCGGGGGACCAGGCGCATCACAGATCACGGTAAACGGCCGCTGATAGCGGCCGTTTACCATGTGATCTCTCCGTCAAATGACAGAGCATCACTTGTAAACAAACCGGCGTCATGTCTCTCTGTACAGTGTGAGAGGAGAGAGGGAGAGGCAGAGAGATCGTTTGCAGCGCTGTGGGCACTACAGATCCAGCCCACAGTGCTGCTCAGTGCCCATATTCTGCCATACTCAGCTGTACTATGCAATACTCTGCAATACTATGCAATACTCTGCAATATTCTGCAATACTCTGCCAATACTCTGCCATACTCTGCAATACTCTGCAATACTATGCAAAACTATGCAATACTATGTAATACTCTGCCAATACTCGCCAATACTCGCCAATACTCTGCCAATACTCTGCCAATACTCACCAATACTCTGCAAATACTCTGCCAATACTCGCCAATACTCTGCCAATACTCGCCAATACTCTGCAACAAATTTCAACAGAAACAAAGAATTTTTTTTTTTTTTTTTACCAAATTTTCAGTCGTTTTTGATTTATAGCGCAAAAAATAAAAAACCCAGCGGTGATTAAATACCACCAAAAGAAAGCTCTATTTTTGTGAAAATAAGGACAAACATTTCAAATGGGTACAATGTTGCATGACTGAGTAATTGTCATTCAAAGTGTGAGAGCACCGAAAGCTGAAAACTGGTCTTGTTAGGAAGGGGGTTTAAGTGCCCAGTGGTCAAGTGGTTAAGGAGCGACGTGCAGCTACGGAGATTTGCCCAGTATAACTGCGGAGGCTGGTCAGCTAGTGGTTAATTTACTGTCCCGGAGACACAATAGGAAGTGAGAGAATATCTCTCAAAATTGGATTTTCCATTACTTTCTGTGCTGGTGACCACCAGGACAAATAGAGAGGGCAAATCCCCTAGCGGCAGCAAACAGAATTAAGAACCTGACATAGTTTTCCACTATTCCTCACCACATCCAAATCTAAAAGTTATACAGTATATGGTTTAGATACTTTAGCTTTAGATACAATTAAATTCATAGTCCATATTTTTGTAAAAATTGTATTAAAAAATGTAATGAATGCCTCCCCATTAATAAAAGAAAAAAATGTGCATTTGTTACATTTTTGCATTGAAGCCTGCAACCGTGATCAGTGCATTTTGAGTGCAATACATGGGCTTCTGCATTGCTGACACCCCAACCCAAGGCCATACAGATATTCAGACCTACCACTTTGGAGCTGGAGGAAATAATCAATGGACTACAAGTGCCGAGATGTCACCACACTCTATTGAGATTATTATTATTATTATTATTCAGGATTTATATAGCGCCAACAGTTTACGCAGCGCTTTACAATATAAAAGGGAGACAATACAGTTATAATACAATACAATAGGATTAAGAGTGCCCTGCTCAGAAGAGTTTACAATCTAATAGGGTGGGGCAGGTGGTACAAAAGGTTGTAACTGTGGGGAATGAGCTGGTGGAAGTGGTAGATTAGTTGGAGACGTGATAGGCTTTCCTGAAGAGATGAGTTTTCAGGGATTGCCTGAAGGTAGCAAGAGTAGGGGATAGCCGGATAGATGGAGGTAGCGAGTTCCAGAGGATGGGAGAGGCTCTGGAGAAATCCTGGAGATGGGAGGAGGAGATCAGAGAGCTTGAAAGCAGGAGGTCTTGAGAAGAGCGGAGAGGTCGATTTGGGTGATATTTGGAGACAAGATTAGTGATGTAGCTTGGGGCAGAGTTGTGAATGGCTTTGTATGTTGTGGTTAGAATTTTGAATTTAATTCGCTGGGTGATTGGGAGCCAGTGTAGGGATTGAAGTAGAGGGTTGGCAGACACTGAGCGGTTGGTAAGGTGGATAAGTCTGGCAGCAGCATTCATGATAGACTGAAGAGGGGATAGCCTATGGAGCGGTAGGCCAATGAGAAGGGAGTTGCAATAGTCAAGGCGAGAGATAACAAGGGAGTGAATGAGGAGCTTGGTGGTTTCATTTGTTAAAAAAGGGCGAATTTTAGAGATGTTACGGAGGTGAATTCTACAAACTTTTGACAACGATTGGATTTGAGGCTGAAATGACAAGTCAGAGTCTAGGATTACACCTAGTACCCTGGCGTGAGGGGAGGGACTGATGGTTGCATTGTTGATTTTGATGGAAAAGTCATGGAGGGGGGCACGGGCGGGGGGGAATATTAATAGCTCAGTTTTAGAGAGGTTTAGTTTAAGGAAGTGGTGCGACATCCATGCTGATATGTCAGTTAGTAAGTTAGTAATGCGAGAGGAGACTGAAGGAGTGAGGTGAGGAGTAGACAGATAGATTTGGGTGTCATCAGCGTATAAGTGGTATTGGAAGCCGTGGGCAGTTATTAAGTGACCAAGGGAGGAGGTGTAGATAGAGAAGAGAAGGGGTCTAAGAACCGAGCCTTGGGGGACCCCCACAGAAAGGGGCAATGGAGAGGAGGAGACAGAGTTGTAGGTGACACTGAAGGAACGCTGTGATAAATAGCCAGAGAATCAGGATAGAGCAGAATCTCGGAGGCCAAGGGAATGTAGTTTATTGAGAAGGAGCGGGTGGTCAACAGTATCAAAGGCCGCAGAGAGGTCAAGTAGTAGGAGTATGGAGTACTGGCTGTTGGTTTTAGCAGTTAGTAAATCGTTAGTGAGTTTTAGTAAGGTAGTTTCCGTGGAGTGCTGCGAGCGAAAGCCAGACTGTAAGGGGTCAAGAAGGTTATTTTCATTGAGATAGGAGCTAAGACGGTTGTAGACTAAGCGTTCTAGAAGTTTAGAGGTGAATGGGAGTAATGAGATGGGTCTTAAGTTGTTCAGGTCGGTAGGGTCCAGTGAGGGCTTTTTAAGAATGGGAGTGATCTGCGCATGTTTTAGAGGGGAGGGGAAAATGCCACTAGAAAGGGAGAGATTGAAGATGTGGGTGAGGGAGCATAGGATAGAAGAAGAGGGTGACCGTAGTAGTTGTGAGGGAACAGGATCCAAGGGACAATTGGTTAGGTGGGCATCCGAGAAAATTTTTGTAACCTCTTCCGTAGTAGCCAATTCAAAAGGGGCAAGGTATGATGGGCAAGGTATGATGGGTGGGGAAGACGTACGCACAGTGGAGATGTCCTCACGAATTGCATTGATCTTGTCTTTGAAGTGATTGGCAATCTCTTGGGCAGTGAGTGAGTTAGTGGGTAGAGGGGGTGGTGGACGAAGCAGAGTGTTAAAGGTTGAGAAGAGCCGACGGGGACTGGATGACAAGGAATTAATAAGAGAGACAAAGTAGGCTTGTTTGGCAGCATGGAGGCATGAATTGTATTTTAGAAGGGCAGATTTATATAGGGTGAAGTCTTGCAGGCATTTGGTTTTACGCCACAGTCGTTCAAGAGCACGGCAATGTCTCTTGAGATTTTTAGTGTTGTCAGTTTGCCTGGGTTGTAACGGTCGGGGCCTAATTCTGCATGTGGTTAGAGGAGCAAGTGCATCTAGTGATGATGAGAGTGAACTGTTGTAGACAGAAGTGGCCAGGTCAGGACAGGACAGGGGAGAGATTATGTCATATAGGTGGTCAGTAGCAGAATAGAGAAGAGAAGGGTTAAAGTGGCGAAGGTTTCTACAAGTAATTGTTTGCTGCTTGGAGGGATGGGTGGTTGGAGGCAAGGATACAGTGAAAGTAATGAGGTTGTGATCAGATAGAGGAAAGGGGGTGTTGGTGAGGTTGCCAGGGTTGCAGAGATGGGAGAATACAAGGTCAAGGGTATTACCATTGGAGTGAGTGGAAGTATGTGTCCATTGGGTTAGGTCAAAAGATGAGGTTAAGTTGAGAAGTTTAGCTGTAGTTGGGCTGTTAACATTGACAGGAATGTTAAAGTCACCAAGAATAATGGTGGGTATTTCAGAGGAGAGAAAGTAGGGTAGCCAGGCAGCAAAGTCATCAAGAAAGCGCGATACCGGTCCTGGAGGCCTATAAATTGCTGCAATCCTCAGAGAAATGGGAGAAAACAGACGAATACAGTGCATCTCGAAAGAAGAGAGGGATAGAGAGGGAGGGACAGGAAGGACTTGGAAGGTGCTTTGTGGGGACAGAAGGAAGCCAACTTCACCTCCTTTCTGTCTGTTGGGTCTGGAGGAGTGAGTCCAATGGAGACCACCATGGGAGAGGGCAGCAGGAGAAGCTGAGTCAAAATTTTGAAGCCAGGTTTCTGTTATGGCGAGTATGTTCAAGCCATGAGAGATGAAGAGGTCATGTACAGATTGTTAGCTTGTTACAGATGGAGCGGGCATTCCAAAGGGCACATGAGATTGGTGGGGTGCTTTGAGGAAGCAGGGGGATAGAAATTAAACTGAGTGGATTGCGGTGGTTGCCAGAGGGGGAGGGGTATTGGATATGTGCCTTGCATTTGGAAAATGGCGGACCAGGATTAGGAGAAATGTCACCTGAGACTAGGAGAAGGAGGAGGGTGAGGAAGGCAAGGTGGGAGTGGGATGTGCATGAGCGCGGAGGGGTAGAGTAAAGATAATTTGAGGATAGAAGACACCAATGTGAGAAGGAAGAGAATAAGGAGCATGTTAGTGGATAGAGAATATATATAAAATAAATTTCAAAGGTGGTTTACTTGTCGTCTTGCAGAGTGGAGCAGAGTTCCTGTTGTTCATGCAGCTTTAGTTATCCTGCTTTCGTTAAACTGCGTCGGTGAAACTGCGCATCACTCATGACAGAGCCACTCAGGACAGAGCCATGATGTCTGCGCCATGCCCCTGTCTGCGCCACCCCATAAGCTACCATAAATTTATAGAGAGACTAAGCTGGGATGCATTTCTCAGTTGGTCATTATTGGGTCTGTAACTCTCTCCATAGCGGTAGCAGATGGAACCTGTAGTCTTCCATTTACAGATCCCTGTGAATGGATGATGTTGAATTCTAAAATTAATAGGACACTCCAGGGAAGATTGCTTCATGATTCAGGTAAGTGAGAGGGGAAGGAGTAAGAGGGCAATTTTAGGGTGGAAGGTTTGGGAATGTGGCTATGATTCGTTTTTCACCCTAAATATGGAGTACAATAAAACATGAATGACTAAGCCTTTAAAGCTGAACTCCAGGTCCATCTTGGATCAATGTAAGTATGCATATTCAAAACCTGTGAGGCCCTTGTGGAAGTGAAGAATCACTGTAGTAGTCACCGCAGTCATTACAGCAGTCTTTGGGGTCACGTGCAGAGCGGTTGCCCTACTGCATTGTGACCACAGAGGGCCACTTGCTTGGCATGACAGGCATTCAGAGAACACTTTGCATTTTTCTCAATAAATGCAAAGTGTTTTCTGATTGGACGTTCGTTGAGTAGGGGAGGGCTACAGAATGTCAGAAGACATTTGCCGGTACAAAAAATACCGTCCGACTTCCCGTGTATATGTTGGTCTGTCCGACAGAAGCTGCCGTTGGGCTGGCTTCTGTCGGACGTGCATGCTGGAGAACCAGCAGCTGACTGACTCCTGATCAGTGTTCTCAGCCAATGGCAGAGAGCGCTGATCAGAGTGTTCTGGTGGGGAGCCATCCCACTTTCAGAACACAACAGCTCAGCAGGAGAAGATCGCTGTACTAACCTCGCATGCGGTCTGAGCTGTCAGGTTTTTTTCGCGCAAAAAAACTTTAGTGTGTACCAGGCTTAAAGCTGCCACCTGTGTCTCATTAGGGGGATTTCTCTTTACTTCCTATCCTGTAGACTTTAAAAGGAAGTGAGTAAGAGGGTATCTACAATTTGAGAGATATCCTTTCTTGGACAGTTGTCACAGGAACAAGAGTGTCTATTGGAAGATGTCCCCTCAATTCTCGTTCTGGTGGTAAGTCCAAATGTTCCATCTCCCCTCACTTACATTTCTGAAGGCATTTGTGATTAGGACATATAGAGAGGGTGTCTCCCTAAGGCCCTTTTCACACGGGGCGGAATCCGTCCAAGCGGCTCCGCCCGCTCAGTGGGGGATTCCTCCGCTGATCCCCGCTGAGCAGGCAGATGACAGGTCCATGTCCACTCCGCTATGCAGAGAAGACACAGCCCCCTGTGCTCTATGGGGCAATCAAATGGAAACAGACTGCATGTCCATTTCCATCCGATTGTCATCTGATCTGCCAGACAGATGGGGAACATAACCCCACCCGTCTGTTTTTAGTGGACCGTATTGGATGCCGGCGGGTGACAGTGGACAATGTGCCCGCTAACATTAACCGCCCCATAGAGAACAATAGGTAGTTTGATCGGGTCCACTTGAAAAATGGACAGGTGAGCCTGATTGGTCCGCTGGTGTGAAAGGGGCCTTAGGCAGGCCATACGTTAACCAATTTTCTATCCTTCAACCACGGGTTGAAGGATAGAAAATTGCTTGATTTCTCCATCAACACATTTAGTGTTGATGGTGTAATTCCTGTTGCGGAGCCATTGTATTCTGACGGCGGGAGGTTTCCCAGTCATCAGAATACAACGATCCAATGAAATAAAAACCAACAGGCTGGTTGTAATTAGGTCGATCGTGAGACTGACTTCAGTACAACCAGCCAGCCCATACATGGATAAAAATTTGGTTGAACCGGCCAAATTTTGATCCGTCTATGGCTGGCTTTACAGGAACAGAGACAGCAAAAAAAACCTGACAAGAGTTCCTCTACCCCCACCACCACTGTATAAACAACAAAAAAAAAAGTTTTGCCTTTAGTTATAATTTAAATATCATTGTTATTTAAGCACAAATATAAAACATTTGCAGCCACTTGATTCACATTCTAATTTATTTTAAAAGGAGGAGGGGGAATATCAAAGGAAACGCAGGGCCGACGTATCCCTCATTCCTTTGCTTTCCTTGAAAAATGTGAGATGATCTCCTGTCATAACAAAGCATTGTATATTCTGCACTCCTACACAGTACAATTCACAAGAGACAAAACCATCTTCACAATGTATACATTTTCAGTTATTTAACAAGTATTTGGTTGAGTAGAAGACGCATTGAGATTTAATTAAAACTGCCGGTTGTTACTAAATCTGGAGTAAAAGCACAACTCCGGCCAGAACTTCTTTTAGTTCAGGATAAAATGGGGTGAGAGTCAACTTTGTATTGTTTTTGTCCCCATTTGGAGGCTTCTCTTTTTTCCCCTTTATGAGTGTCAGACTTATGTCGTACACACGATCGGATTTTCCGATGGGAAATGTTGGATGTGAGCTTGTTGGTGGAAAGTCAGACTGTGTGTATGCTCCAAATGTTGGCTAGCATGCTTTCAAATTTTCCGCCAACAAATGTGTGTTGTCGGACTTCCCGATCGTGTGTACATAAGTTCATCGGACAAAAGTCCAAAGTACAAACACGCATGCTCGGAATCAAGGACGAGCCGGAAGCGCTAGGTCTTGTAAAACTAGCATTCGTAATGGAGATATCACATGACTATTGAACTTCCTTTTTATCAGCTCGCCGTACGTCTTGTACGTCACTACGTTCGTATTTGTTGGCCAACATTTGTGTAATTGTGTGTATGCAAGACAAGTTGGAGCCAACATCCTTTGAACAAAATTCCACGGTTTTGTTGTAGGAAAGTCCGATCGTGTGTACGGAGCATAACAGGAAATGAGAGGAAATAATCACAATGGATTTTTGTTTTGTTTTGTTGGGGGTGATAGTGATGGAACCTCTATAAGGTACTTCTGGGTCCCCATTGTTAAGTTTTCACTTTACTCTCTGTCCAGGTGCAGGTATCAGACAAAAAAGGAGGACCAGGGTGGTATTCGAAATAGGCATGGTCTATTAACTTTTCTGTGCGGTTGATGGTTCTTCGTCGTTCGTCATCTGCCGTTTAGCCAAAAAGATGCTAAAGCTACCTTTATTGTGATGTGATAAGAAAGCACACATTCACCATTGAAAGATTCTTGGAACAAAAATAATTGTGAATGTTTTAGAAGAAAACTGTGGACCCGAAGTAGTGGTGTTTATACAGTGATTTCCACAGGTATGGTATTTACATATTTACTTGGTCCAAGCTGGAGCAATGTAACTATGTAAAAGTATCCATACCTGGAATTCTCCTCTAACCACTTCCATCCGTCCCATAGCAGTTTTACTGCTACAGGGCAACTCTCCTGTGCAGAATCACATATATATAAGCGATTCTTCACTTCTGCCTGCAGAGGATGCACGCGCCCCATTGGCGGGCCCCTTCTGCTGTGAATATTCACAGTAGAGGCCAATCTGCGAGTGTCTGGTACTCGATGTCCTTTGGCACCCACCGATCATCGGTAATACTGTACACACAGCACAGGGAGCTGCCTATGTAAACAAGCCAGATCGCCATTCTGACAGGGGGAAGGAATGGATTCTGTGTTCCTGCAAAGCAGGCACTAGATTCCATCACTTTCCCTAGTGAAAGCAACACACTGTTTACACAAAAACACTGGCTAGGCACACAGTTAACACTGATCGCCCTAGATGTTTAACCCCTTCCCAGCCAGTGTCATCAGTACAGTGACAGTGCATATTTTCGGTACAATAGTTTTTATTGAGTAAAACAATGAAAAAATACAGGCCTGAAGAAAAAAAAGGCAAAATTGTCCCCAACAGGGGAACAAAACATCACATTTCATGTAAATACAAACAAAACACTTTTTCAAAGTGTAGACAGTGCATATCTTTAGCACTGATCACTGTTTTATTGTCACTGGTTCCCACAAAGTGTCCAAAGTGTCTGATTGTCCGCTGCAATATTGCAGTCCCGCTAGAAATCGCTGATCGCCGCCATTACTACTATAAAAAAAATCCAGTATATATCCCGTATTTTATAGACAGTATAATGTTTGCGTAAACCAATCAATATATGCTTAATGGGATTTTTTGGAATGCCGTCCATTGAGAGCGCAGTGCGCATGCGCCAGTGACCTCACTACTAAAGTAAATAGCTCCTAAATGGTGCATGTTTAGAGATATTTACTGTACTTACAGGTAAACCTTATTATAGGCTTACCTGTAGGCATAAATAAAAAAAGGGGACTTTACTACTGCTTTAAGCAATAATGTGTATTGAACTTGACCTGCAACTTTACACAGTTCAGAGGTGTTGGACAGCAGACAGACAGATAGTGCTGTAAGAAGATTAAAGACCCTGAAACACTCTTTACTTCTGTGAGAACAATGTTTTAATGACTTCCTATAATTTGCTCTTTTGGCAAGTCTGTACACCATACAATATAAAGGATCCTTTTTTTTCCCTAATAAAAGAGAACTTGTAAATAACACGTTTCTTACTCTACTTCGTTCTAAAGCTGTTATTAGCCAAACAACTGTTTGAACTTCACTTAGAAGAACTAAAGAACGTTTGCCATTTCATTAGTTGTGATGATCATCTGCTTGAGCGAGACAAAAATGCAGGATGGCTGAGGCAGTGCCTTTCAAATCCATTCCTCAAATATTTATGACAGGTCATGCTTTCAGGATATTCTTTAGATGGAACAGCTGTGGCATTTAACTGATACTGATTAAATCACATACAAATAACAAGCCTCAAGTCCACTTTCATTTATTTATACCCCCCCCATCTAAAAACAACAAAAACTTTGCAAGCATTTTTTCACCCTCCCCAAGCTCAGTGCTGCCCTCCAAGAACCTCTCTGTGGTCCAGCATGCTTCCAGGTTCAGTCCATTTAGAGCATGGGTGTTTAACCTGGCCCACCCTTTGCAGCTAACCATAGGCGTGCGCACAAGGTGTGCCAGGTGTGCCTGGGCACACCCTAATCACCTTGTGCAGTGCAGATTGCCCCTACTGCCCTGGCTCATTACTGCCCCCCCCCCCCCCCCCGCAGCACTTCCAGCTTCCTTCCTCTTCTCTCCCAAAGGTTGTGCTGCTGCTGGCACACACGGGTGAAGTTTTAAAAGGATTGGGCATAGGAGTCGGTAAATATATAATTTACCAGCCCCTTCCCTTTGTGAATGAACATAGTAAGTGATCAGTACCATGTGTTTGAGCTTTGGAGTGCACGTCCTAATGCAATAGGCTGCGCACAACTATGCAGCTAACACAGCTTAAACTCTTCTGGGAAGGCTGTCCACACGGTTTGAGAGTGTGTCTATGGGAATGTTTGACCATTCTTCCAGATGCATATTTATGAGGTCACGCACTGATGTTGCTTTGTGCGCTGTTCCAAATCATTTGGTGGAAGGGGGATTAGGAAGGTAGAGAAGGAAGCGCCACCTGAGTGTAGTATTAGAGACAGCTTTTAATGGCACAGATAAAATCACACTTACAAGAAACAGGAAATACAAAGGCTCATCTGTGTGTCAGTGGTCCGTAGGGAAGCCTCAGATCCAGATCCGTTTTTCTATGCAGAGATGGGAAAGTGCAGTCGTTGTTGCTGCTCAGCCTGGAGCAGATCCTGTGGCCATCAGGAAGAAGCTGGGGCTGAGGTCACGGGTCACAGGATCACTTCCAGGGACACTTCCGGGGGAGGACTCCACAGTGTGAGAAGGGTTGGATAGGCAGGCTACGCACTCGGAGCTGCTGCTCCTTCTATTGGCCTCAGAAGGAAAGTCCCCGACTCTTTCAATGATGCCAATGATGGGGAACTATTCCACCCCAGTGACACCAGCGATGGGGCACAATTCCTCCCAATGACACCAACAATGGGGCCCCAATGACCCCAATGATGAGGCATAATTCCTCCCAGTGACACACACTATGGGGCGCGATTCCTCCCACTGACACCAGTGATGGGGAACAATTACTCCCACTAAAACCAATGATGGGGCATTATTTTTTCCACACTGACGTTGGGACCTTTTCTACTCCCAATGGCCATAGTCCGGACCCCCTAAAGTCCAAAGAACAGCAAACTGGCTCTTTGTTTAGAAAGTTTGGAGACCCCTGTTCTAAACTAACCCATAGTAAGTTATCACATGTGATTTTATTGTTGTCATAGGAATGAATGCTAATTTCTGAATTTACTATGAGTTTATGAACGCTGCTTCACCAAATAAACCTGATAGTCCTATAAAGCAGTGGTCATCAACCCTGTCCTCAGGGTTCACTAACAGGCCAGGTTTTATGTATTACCTTGGGGAGATGCATACTAGAATACTGCAATCACTGAGCAGCAAATGACAGGGTTGATTACCACTGATATAAAGGATTCCCAGGAAGTTTTTATATAGAAATAATTTGAAATGCACCAACTTCCTTGTGACTCCCGATACACAGACCCTGTTGCATTCCAATCAATTGCAAGGTTCCTGAAAGATTGCAGTGCTTCTTATTTTCCTGAGATCAGTGGAGAACACTGAGATAATGGTGTCTCTGTTTACACATCCTGCCACTTGTCTCATAATCTGCTCACCTTAAGTGTAATGTGAATGCATCAACTCAAATGGCTCACACATTTTTCTCTTCATGCACAAAAAATGAAACTGTGCCTCACCAATATGATGGATCTATGAAGGAGGGCAAAGTTGCTCCTTCAATACCTCCATTTCTATTTATTCCTGCCATGCGAGATGATTGCCAGCTGCGCTGTCAAGTCCCTGAATGTATATTTAATCCCACAATTTGTTATCACTGATCATTCACTGTTGTAGAAGTCAGATCCTGCAATATATCTAAGAGAGCTATGTGTGGTGGTCTTTGATGTTCCCCATATCCTTCATACAAACATAGTTCTTGCATGACTCTTATGTCTATTATAAACTGTCAGCTTTGTACTTGGATCAGCCTGACACTTGGTTATAGGTATGAGTTCAGGTTTAATGTTCTAATGAATTGTTGAGTGTGGAGGCTGAAACATTCTGATGTGTGAACCATGTTGGTGGGTTATTATCTGAAGTTTCACTTGCTGTAAAGTAAGTCAAATCCTACAACATGAAAAAACAAAAACTGCGTTCTCTAAAATGTCTGACTGCATGAGTGAGGTACTGAGAGTGAAATCTAAACCTGAACTGGCAATCTGTATTACTGGGCATCAGTGCTGGCAAATCTGTTATGACTTTTGCTGTCTAATATTTCAGAGAAATTTAGTGAATGTAAATGTCCCCAAAGCATACATGTCTGATTTTTTTTTTTAAACAGTTATACAAAATAAAAAGTTTTTCGTTTTTAATGGAAAATATTTTGCCATGTACATGTTGAGTATTAAAAGAAGGTCCAAAGAAGGAAAACTGGCGAACTGGCGACAGGGTCATGGGCAGCCAAGGCTCATTGATGCATGTGGGGACTGAAGGCTGGCCCATGTAGTCCAGTCCAATAGAAGAGCTACTGAAGCTCAAATTTCTGAAAAAGTTATTGCCGGTTCTGATAGAAGGGTGTCAGAACATACAATGCATTACTGTTTTTTTGCATATGGAACATGCGTAGCCACAGACTAGTCAGGGTGCCCATGCTGACCATAGTGAAAAGTGCAGACAATGTGCACTTGAGCATCAGAACTGGACCATGGAGCAATGGAAGAAGGTGTCTTGGTCTGATGAATTCAAGAATGGTTTGAGAAACACAATAACGAGTTTGAGCTGCTGAGCTGGTCTTCAAATTCTCCAGATCTCAGTAATATCGAGCACCTGTAGGATATGTTGGAAAAACAAGTCTGATCCATGGAGACCCCACTTCATAACTTAAAGAATTTAAATTATTTGCTACTGACAGTTTGGTGCCAGATACCACAGTATACCTTCAGAAGTATAGTGGAGTCCATGCCTTGATGGGTTATACTGGGTGATCATACTGCTATGGCTGATTGGTGTATATGTCTTTCTAACAAGAGATACTATATAATAATTGAAGGGTTCGCAGCAAAAGGAGGCAGCTCCATTTCTTTCTCTTTTTTATTCATTATATTTCCTATCTTGTTAACAAAAAAACTTGTCTTTCAATTGGTACAAAAAGGAGGCCACTTTGAGTCTTAGTTCCCACGTTCCTTAACCTCCCCGACGGTATTCCCGAGTGTGGCTCTGGGTTAAATTTCAGCACCATTAGCGGTAACCCCGAGCCATCTCAGGATCCTGGTGCTGGTTACTTATCTTGTCCCCAGGATCCTGCGATGTCCCCCCGCGCTGTCTGCGGGCTCCGTCCTCTGCCTGAAGCCTCTCTGTGCCAGGCTCCATTCCCTGCGAGCGTCGCGACGCACGGGGCGGAGCCTGGCGGCAAATTAAAAAAACTGTTAAAATCATAACACATACAGTACTGTAATCTTACAGATTACAGTACTGTATGAAATCATTTCACTTCCCTTTTGTCCCCAAGGCTTTGGCCCATGCCCTGCATGCAGTTTTGTATTATATATACTGTTCTTTCTGCCTGGAAACTTGAGATTGTCCATAGAAACCAAAAAGTGTCCCTTTACGTCAAAAGTGGCTTTAGACCAGCTGGAAAACAGCGATAATAAATTAGAACACTTGCAGAATTGAGCGATAGTGAATCGTGGGGAAATGTATTTATTATTATTATTATTATTATATTATTATTTTTTTTAATCATTTAGATTTATTTATTATATTATAATTTATGATTTTGTGTTTCAAACTTCATCATACCCGGGATATCTACTAGACTCTTGGTGGACAGATATAAGTGTGTTATTGCTAAGAATTACAGACCTACAATATAAAATGCCAAATTTCTATGCAAAATAATTGTACCGCTTTGAGACGCAAAAATCTGAAATAATCATACCGCTAGGGAGGTTAACAGATGGAGCTGCCTGTCTAGAATGTTGGACAAAATAACGAGGCAGCTCCAAAATTTAAAAATTTGCTCTGCTTTATCAAAGATTTTTTGGTATCATAACAGTATCATTTGTTATTAAATGGACAATAAATGGGTAAAACACTTTGGGGGTTATTTACTAAAGGCAAATCCACTTTGCACTATAAGTGCACTGCAAGTGCACTTGGAGGTGCAGTCACTGTAGATCTAAGGGGGAGATCTGAAATTAAGTGAAGCTCTCCTGATTTAATCATACAATCATGTACGAGCTAAAATGCTGTTTTTTATTTCGCTTGCATGTCCCCCTCAGATCTACAGCGACTGCATTTCCAAGTGCATTTGCAGTGCACTTGGAGTGCAAAGTGAATTTGCCTTTAGTAAATAAACCCATTTGAACTCAAGTTGAAAAAAAGTATAAACAGTTGCCAAAATTCTGTGAAACTGGAACTGCCTCCCTATTGTTGCAAGCCCTTTAGTTCTAGAGTTTGCTTGAAAACACAACATCTGCCTTTCCACATTCTATGGTGATTGGGTTACTGTGACTCAGTTACCTTTATGGCTATATATGTTCCCAGCACTCTTTAGAACTGATGAAGCTACTCAAATGAGTAGCAAAACGTGTTCAGTGTCACAGAACTAGTTCAAATAAATCTATGCATATATTAGCTGCTGACACTGTGCCTAGATACGCAGCAAAACAGATATAGGTATATAACAAGTGCAGCAGTGTTCACAAACCCAAAACTCAGTAGCAGATCCAGATACAGGCTATTGAGCACGTGCAAAGGAAGCCCTTTTTGATGCTGGAATTTCATTTCGCTGTACCATGTGATATGCTGTGTTACTTCTGGATGCTTGTAAGTGCTTAGACTTAATAAATTCTTTTTTATGGGTGGTTTTATACTATGTGGAGTGTCTCTATTATCATATGTGCATCAGTCTTGCTGGGCTAATTCCCAATGGTGCAGCGGTTGCCTGCAAGTTGTGGATGTACATGGTGACAACTGACAGCAACATTTTTGGTGTCTCTGCGTATGAGGGGAGGCTGGAGAGAGCGTTCTTTTCCCTGGGGGAATTTCACAATACACATGTAACCACTCTTATATAGAGGGTCACATTATTTGGTAAGCAATGACACATGGGAGATCTTACAGTTGTTTGATGGTGGCGGCCTGAGGAGCTCATTCTATTTTCTAATTACGGCTTGTGGGATTCTTTATTCTATCCTAATGTATTTTAGTGTATATGTCTCTAAAAGAAATTCTTGGATTGAAGCACTTTGTTGATTTATTTTTATATATTATCAAATGATCCCGGTTTTTGATTATACATATTGCTGCTAACAATAGACACTTCCCTGAATGCACCTGATCTCAGAAGCTAAGTAGGGTCGGGCCTGGTTAGTACTGGGATGGGAGACAATGGGGGTAAGATTTTGGTGATTCATAGGATTATTTTCACTACTATTTATTTTTATTGTGTTAGTTTCAGGTTTGTGAGCGCTGCACTTGTTATACTACTAGGTATACCACAACCTAGATAAATGAGAACAGACATTCCGTAGAGCTGCCTTCTGTTGTAATATTCCTTTCAAGAACAGATAATGCAGATGCTATAACCTGGCCAAATTCCATTTTCCATACAAAGACTTAACATTCTTTACTCATGGAAAGTACACAAAACAAGGTAGAAGGGAACAGTTGGCTCTCTTCTGTTGACAATTTTGCTTTTCGTGTAAAAAAAAAAAAAGCACTTTTCAACATATTAAATTGTGTCAGACATTGACAAATAGCTTCCATTTTTTAGTTCAACAGCAAGTTTGACAATTAATGACTATAGTTTCCGATCCAGAATTGTAATACTAGCAGAAAGGTTGCTTGGGTGGTAAATACAGTAGTGTGTTTGCATTCCTGTTAATCGTCATGTCAGCGCACGTGAACGAGGATACGTTTTATTATACATAAAAACAGAGGCTTTTAGTTTGAATCATTCATTTTTTTTTTACAGATGGTGTGCAGTATGTCTGATATCTCAAAGTAAAGTACAACTTATAAATCAACAAAAAAAAAATGGAGTAAATGTATATGCAAAGTGCTGTTTTTATTTTACCTGGCTAGATAATATAAAAGTGCCATTGCAGAAAAAAAACTCTCCCTTCTGTAAAAATAAGCTACACAGTTATGCATACCTGTTACCATGCGTTTCACTGTGCTTTGACATGTTGCCATTAATTACTAATGGGCCCCCCAATGCCCGTCAACACCTGACTCTTCAGGAAAACAAAACTTGGCAGACTGTATCATACAACTGATACTTGGCAGACTGTATCATGCAATGCGTGTCATTTCTGATTTTGCCCTGGGTTGTCCTTTATATAAGTGATGATGTGACACTTAGAAAATCCATACTGCAAAATTGCTGTAGCAATTGTCATTGTATTCTAGATGGATAGGGCTGTATAAGGGTGATGTAGACTTTATGCACTTTTTTCATCACATGAAACCAGACCTTAAACCTTTTCAAGTGTTTAGATGTCAACATGAGCAATGTACAGCGCTAATAGCAGTAACATTACAGACCTCTGGTCGAAAACTAGCTTCTCTAAACAATGCATTCGACCAAAGATTCCTGACTTGTTTCAGCATGTAATCTACATAGAATGAAAAAGTGGTGGTAAGCTCAACCATGAAAAAAACAGCACAAGGCTACCGATTGGCTGCATGATTATGAAAAGCGTATAATGCAGCAAGTGTCCTCACGGTCTTAGCTTAGCACCTGCTGACAGACTACAGTGAGTGACGTCAAGTGGAACCAAGAGCCACATATGCCTCCTGTGCCACAGGGTGCGGATCATTTTGCCAGACCAGGGGCATTGCTGGACCTGATGTAGTCCCAAATATATCTATACTGTATATATTATTATTATTATTATTATTATATAAAGAGTTTCTCCACTTTTGTTGGAAAAAATATTCCCTTCTGGCTGATCCATCATGTACATTGCAAGGATTTAAACAAAAAATGTTGCAGAGTCCTACCTTTTATTATCCTGGAGAAATAGCTGTTTGTTTGTCCGTGTCCTTGTGGAAGGTGAATCTAATGGGAGTAATTTTATAATGATCAATTCTGGGAAAATCAGTAAGCCAATCACACAAGCAGGAAATGACATTTTCAGGGGGCATTCTGTACATCATGTGTGTACAGAACATCTCCAGGTTGCCATATTGCATTGCATTACTGAAAATGACAGCACTGCAGATTGAGAAGGAAAGGTAATTTATAACAACATTCAAATACAATGTGACTTGTGATTCAACTGTATATGATATATTATATTTATTTTATTTGTGTAGCACCCTCTAGTGTGCTAGAAGTGTAAATAGGTGTTTTTGTACAGAGTAGATAAATTGTCAGGCTTGGCTGGCAGCCAAGCCTGTGTTGTTTTGTCTGGGTCAGGGGAGTGACTCAGGGTGGATGGTATGATCCACAGGCAGCATCTCTAAGACCTCCCCCTACTTCTAGAAACTGGTAGAAGATTCTAGAAGGATGGGAGTGAAGAGGAGGAGGAGCTGCCTGGAGTGTTCATGAGGGCCCTGACCAATCCCCAACAGATAGGTTGGCAGGGGGCAGGCCTCCTCAAATACTCAGCGTCAGCCCAGCTGGGGCAGTGGTGTTCAGGTGGAAGCTGGAGACGGGGTGTTAGGCTGTCGGTGGCCCTTGAGGAAGCCCCTATTCTGGGGGGGTGACCTTGGGCCTGGGCTCAGGTGCGGAAGGGACCCTCTTCATGACACCCAGAGGGGTTCTGACCAGGAGGCATATGAGCAAGGTTGGGGACAGCAGGAGAACACTGCTGGGCAAATCTCCAGGAAGAAAGACAGCCAGGAGGGCTGGTGAGTGTACAGTCAGAGGACTGAGAGGCCTGCCTGGGAGGACTGGGTGCAAGCAGTCTGGGATGAATGCAGAGTCAGTCTGGAAGGTCTGTAGAGTCTTAGCCACTGACAGGGATGATGGTATAGCACAGGGTGTCCAAGGTCCTAGCAGCTCATCTACCAGCAGCACACCACCAGTTGTAGACTGTAGACCAATTTTTCTGCACCTGTTTGACAGGTGCATATCATTGCAATTTTTTACAGCAAGGCCAATTCTTGCTTTCATCAAGATTATCTCTATAGGGTTACGGTGGGAAGGCGCCACCGACACCCAAAGACCAATTTTTACGCACCCGTTACTTCTATCCAAAGTCAAAGTGACACCAGAATGTATCCAAAAAATCTCTAATCTTGTTCCCAGTGCCCTACATTGTGGCCTCATCATTCACACTGGCTTCCCAGCTGTTGCTGAGCAAAATAAAGGCAGCTTGCAGGAAAAATGTCATTTTTTTTGGCTTTATAAATTCAATTATTGCTGCAGCAGATTCTAGACAAGGTACAGATCTGCCACTTTACAGTTAGACTAAGGCTCGGTTCACACTAGGGGCAGCACGACTTGCAGGTCGCCTCACAGAGGCGACCTGCACGCGACTGCCACGGCGACTTGCAAAACGACTTCTGTATAGAAGTCTATGCAAGTCGCCTCAAGTCGCCCCAAAAGAAGTACAGGAACCTTTTTCTAAGTCGGAGCGACTTGCGTCGCTCCGATTAGAACGGTTCCATTGTACAGAATGGGAGGCGACTTGTCAGGCGACTAGGTCGCCTGACAAGTCGCCTCCGTGTGAACCGGCACTTAGGGGACCCCCCTGGCACTATATTGGAAGGATTTTTTCATTTTTATGCTTTCACTTTAAAAATAAAAAAATCACTGCTCATTTAAAAATGACATTTTTCACAAACAGTTTTTTTTATTGATCCATGTCCCCCAGGGCAGGACCCGGACCCCTATAACCATTGTATGCCTAATTACTTGCATTTAAGCCTTCAAAATGGTCACTTTTGATATTTGACGTTCGGGTCCCATTGACTTTAATAGGGTTCGTTGTTCGGGTCCGAACCGAACAGGGGTCCGTTCGGCCCATCCCTATGTCAGACTACAAGTGACTAAGGCTTCATGCATACTGGGGCTCTCATAAATACTTCTTCTGGCAGGAGAAAAGCAGCTTCAAAAACACACCTAAGCCATGTTTTTGCAAATGCGATTAGCCATCTCAAGCGCTTAAGCATTTATTAATTTAATTGGCCAGAATGTTAATCTACTCTGGCTACTGAGGTGAAAAAACACTTACGAGCTTAATTGCGTTTAGATGTGTTTATAAATTTAGGAGCGTCAAGCGTTCTTTTCTGCCAAATGCTCCTCTCTTAAACGCATAAGTGATTTTCTTCTCTGCCACTAAACGCCCCTGCCTCTAAACTACTGTAAACACCTATGGTGTGCATAGACACATAGGCTAACATGGGGGGACATTTAAATGCTGAGAAAAAAAAGCTCAAACTCCTGTAAAAGCAGCATTTTTTAGCTCAAGTGTGCATGAGGCCCAAGTGCTCAGATGTAAACAGGCACTGTTTAAAACAATGGGATTCTTGATGTTGAGCATTGCCGTTCGTAGGGGAATGAGTGACAAAATTCTCAGGTGTGAATGTGGACTTAAAGTGGAACTAAACTCTCTCAAACAACACTGACTATTTTTAATCCTCATGCTGCTAGCATTAGAAAATAGATAGGAAGGTATAACATATTTACTTGTTTTAAACTTTTTTTTTTTTAAATTAGGTTTTCTTAGCTGCTTCTTGGTTTCCGGCCTAGGCCAAAGTGATGTCATACATCACAGGAGTCCTCATGGGCATTTTTTCTTTTCCTTCAAGGGGGAGAGGAAGGGGTTTTTCAAAGCTAAGCACACTATCCTGCCTGCATGCCTGAGCTATTAGCAGATATATTTTAGGAAGTAAATGCTACATGAATCGTTTGCCCTTACTCAAGATGGCCACATCTAGAATGCTTGGGGGATGTTTCTTCTTAACAAAATAATGCATAGAGACATTGATACATGGTTAGTTTGCTTTGAATATTAAAAATGAATGTTTTTCCATTTGTGATGGTCAGATATAGTTTAGTTTTATTTTAAAGAGTCCTTACTATTTGCACTAGGAATCCCCCTGAGGTGTGAGCAGACAAAGCCTTGTATTAGTAAGTGATAAAAGAAGATAAAATATGAGTAGGTAATGGAAGGTGGACCTGCATATTATTAATGTCACCATAGACAAAATAACCAATAATAAAACTACTAAAACATTTTAGTCGCCTGAATACTATTTAAAATATGATTAAAACTAAAACAATTGAGATGACTAAAATACGACTAAAACTAAAATGGCATTTTTAGTCAAAAGACTAAAATGGGACTAAAACTAAAATGGCATTTTAGTCAAAAGATTAAGACAAAGACTTAAACTAAATTGAAATTTGACTTTAAAATTAACACTCGTCTGTAGTGCATGTTCATACCTCAATACCATAAATAATAATGTAGTGCTTACCCCCGAAGGAGCGGCTGAATATTTGCTATTTTCCTAATTCACGTTTACTACTCAACCCTCGCAGCCCATAGATTTAAAAGTCACAGTCCTTAGTGCTTTTTCTTAATGCTTTATTCATCAACATAAACTGGGATGGGAGAAAGACTTCCTTTGAGATGCTCTTTTGTTACATTGTCATCTTTCTATGGCTTTTACAGGAAAATCTATGAGCAATTGCGGATAGTCAGGAAATAATTTTAAACGATCTCTTCGATCAGGGACGATGGAAGTAGATTTGATAGAGAATGAGATGATAAAGAGTCACTCTGAATAACTTCTTCATCTGGATAACTTTAAAAGGAACGATCCATATCTCTATATGTGTACTTGCAGCTTCACCGCTACCTCTTTACCACTACTTCCCACTGACATGGTACTTTCAAATTAAGCTAAAGGAGAGTCACTCTGAATAACTCCTGATTGGAATCCCAGGGCAATGCTGAACTCAAAGTCATAGGCCATTACTGCCCATCTCACTGACTTGTGCACCAACAACCCTCAGTCTCTGGCAGTACCTTTCCCTTGGGCTTTCACTCACGTGATCAACAGTCCATGTGCCACTCATAAACGATCGATCGCCCAGTTTCCTTCCTCCAGTTTTGTTGCTATTTCATCTGCAATGATTCTTAGTTTCTCTACCTCTTTGTGGCCCGCTTCCCTCCCCGCAGGGGCGGCCTACGACATCCACGACTACACGCGGCAAGATGTCGTCTGTTCCTCCATGAGGATAGGATCTCCACCCTTCTCGCTAAGGTGAAGCTCTGTTTGCTCCCCGGAGGGGAAAACCTCCAACCTCCCCTCCAGGGACCAGGCTGGCTCTCCCGCTCCTCAGAGCAGGACTGGACACGAACTCCTGGGCACCATGTGACCCCGCTTTTATATAAGAGTCCCGGGATTACCAAGCAAATTAATGATTGGCCGAGACCAACACATAAACTACCTGTCACTCAAATATGGAAATCAACAAAACAGGCCTGCTGTAATAGCATCAGCCTGTCTAAATTTACCTGTCATAGAAAGCTAACAAGAAAGGTCACCTACCTAAAAGTAGGTGCCCGCTACAATAACATATGAGATTTTTCACTCCAGCAGTATATAATGAGTTTGGAAATTGTAGAGAAATGTTAACTAATGCATTACAATTTAATTATACCCATTAGACTTTAGACGACTAAAATGAGTTTTAGTCGACTAAAATGTAGGACATTTTAGTTGACTAAAATGTACTGGAGATTTAGTTGACTAAATACGACTAAAACTAAAACAATTGCAGAAAACTAAAACTAAATTGAAATTTTCTGCCAAAATTAACACTGCCTGCGAGTATACTTGGTATGTGGGAGGAAGAGCATGTATACTTGATAGTGAAAAAGTTCAGCTTTTGGTATAAAAAGTCCAGATTCTGGAGTAACAGGAAATTGCAGTGTTGTTTAAAAGAGAGATGTTCCGATAAAATGACACGTTTCAGTGCGCAATAGAAAGGACATGAATTTCTTATGTATCGTTTTATATCCGAGTCTTGTGAGAGCTGAGGAGACAGAGGCCAGACCCCGATAAGTGGCACTGTGTGTATTTTTATCACTCTCAGAAGTGCACGCAGATGGTAAAATGTTCATACTGCCAGCTGTTAAAGATATGCATCTTTTCTGGCAGACAGGATCATAGGCATACTTAAGCTTTGTTTCTGATTCTATATTTAAAACATCTTGCTGAGATATGGATTATAGGAAACATATTTATTACAAAGTTATTTAAGAAGTTGTCAGCACTTTTATTCACAAGCTTTACCTACAGTAGGTTGCACACCCAGAATTCATTGGTGACAATGATTTACCAGATCATGGATGTCAAACAGGATGGCATTTTATGCAGAGAGCTATCCCAGGCATCCTAACCTTGTAAACTTATACTTCATATGGGAACCTGCAGAGTAGGATTTCCTTAAGGGAATGTATAGTGGTTTTGCATATATTTTTCTTATTTATTTTAACCAGAACCAAAAAAAAAATTAAATATTTCAAAAAGATTTTTATTATGTAAATATGAAATATTGCATATGAATATTTTGTATTCTCATTTCCAGCCACCAGGGGAATCTCATTGTATGTTACATATCCCTGAGTCCTGCCATCTACATAATACACATTTCTGCCCCCTGCAATCTGTGCATTTTGTACTCCTGCCTCCTGCACTTTGCATGTTACACACTCCTGACCCCTGTCTTCTGTGCTTTACATACTCCTGTCCCCCTGCACTCTGTGTGCAATACACTCCCGACCCTGTGCATTACATACTCCTGACTAGGGTGAGCTTAGGTTAACATTGAACTTATGCCTGACTGCAATTTCTGGGCCAATGAGTTGCAGGCAGGGCATTCCACACCCCACAGCCATATGTACACAAAGTGACAGGGATGCTTGTGATATCATTGACCTATTGGCTCCCTCTGCTTCCAACCACAGCTAGTGAGGAGGGAGCTAAGCTCTGCGTGACGCACAGACGCACAGAGGCAGCTCGGGAGCAAGCCAGCACAAGTGTCCCCATAACAAGTGTTTGCTATAGTGGGCACTCTGTGGGGGGAAGCAGCCAGGAGTGCCGGTGGGGGAACCTGAGAAGAGGAGGATCAGGTCAAAACTATTGTATAGAGAAGGTACAGTAAGTATGACATGTTTGTTATTTAAAAAAAATAAAATTTGATCCTTTGCAATCACTTTAAGTCAGTACTGTCAGCCTTGCAATGCCTCATGGGACTTGTAGTCTTACAACAGCTGGAGGGCCGCCAGTTTGAGACCCCTGCTTTAAGTCTTTGCAATGTGTTTAAAGGATGAGTCCAGCCTAACACTAAAATTGCTACATCTATAGACATCCACGATCTAGCTCTAACCTATCTAGCCCTGTAAAGAAGAAATCAGTATAAATACCTTTTCTGAAGCTGATCTAATCCAATCCCACGCTGAGCTGTCAGCTGCGACTTCGCTGTGGAGTAGGGAGCAGAGAAGGCAGCTGACAACGGAGGCCCCATAGTAATGTAGCGCCTACCCCAATTTTCTGGGAGCCACCTGGATAGGCCTCAGGTTTCAGGCCTAGCAGCCAGGAACTGTACACACATCCACCCAGGCCGAAGCCCTGGGCAGGAAGACTGACCCTGATTACCTGACTTCTTTTAATTAAATAGCTTTTCCCAGCATGCTTAGCCACAAATATGATTGGCTGATAGAGGTATGTTTTTATCCATAACTTAAATGTACTGTAGCTCATCATACTAATGTCAAAGGCAACAGTGCCACCTACTGACAAAAGGGAGATACCACAATTGAATAGAATTAAACAGAAGTCATGTAATCACTGAACACTACAAATTAGCCAGGCTGGCTACCACCCAGCACAACAAAATTTACCTGTAGCCCTATTCTAGGGACAAGGGTACTACACTAACTCTATGGGTGATGTCACTTCCCATTCATTTCACAGCCGTTGTCGGTTGTGTCCTCTGTAGAGCTTCCGCCGCTGGAGAATGGACCGGAGCGGCTTCAAAAAAGGTATGTATACTGATTTCTTCTTTACAGGGATAGATAGGTAAGTGTTCGATTATGGATGTCTAAAGATGTAGTGATTTTAGTGTTAGGGTGGACTTCCACTTTAAAAATACTGGTGTATTAAAGTATAACTAAAGGCAAAACTTTTTTTTTAGTTTTGGATAGAGTGGAGATGGATTAGAACACCTGACAGGTTTTTATTGCTACCTCTGCCCCCGTTATTATTATTATACAGGATTTATACAGCGCCAATAGTTTTTGCAGCACTTTACAACGTTAGGGTAGACAGTACAGTTACAATACAATTCAATCTGTCAGGTTTTTATTGTTGTCCGTAGCCCAGTTAGGCATTCTCACCCTCTCTATTTGTCCTGTTTATCTGTATCATCGAAAGAGAAAGTAAAAGAAAACCCAAATTTTGGGTTGACACCAGAACAGTAATAGAGGAGAAATCTTCCAATGGGTACACTATCTCTGGTAGGTGACACCCTCGGATTCCCTCACTTTGGAGGGATTTCCTCTTATTTCCTGACTATGGGACGGGAAGTGAAGGAAAAATCTCCCCAATAGGACGCAGATGGCACATAAATAAAAAAATCTAACAGGGGTTTAAAACTTATCCTTACTCTATACAAAATGAAAAAAAAAATGTTTTGCCCTTAGTTCTACTTTAAAGCGGAGTTCCACCCAAAAGTGGAAGTTCCAGTTTAAGCAATCCTTACCCCCTTACATGCCACATTAATGTCATTTTTTTTTCTGGGGGGGGGGCAGGTACCTAGTTTTGACAGGTACCTGCTCCCACTTCCGCTCGGGCCACCTAGTTCTCCTCTCCCCTCCCTCCCTGCAACCTTCTAAACAATCTTCTAAACACATCACAGGTCCCAGAAGATTTCCCAGCCATTGAGGAGGCGCCAGGGAGAGACGAGGGAGAGAGACAAGGACATATCAATATTGAAACCTACGGACTAAGACTGGGATGTCATTAAAGTTCATGTGTGTGTGAAGGTAGGTGTCCTGATACTTTTGGCAATATAATGTATGGGTACATGTGAGCAGTGCCTAGACAAGGTCATCCAGTGCCCAGGGTGAAGATGCCAAATGGCGCCCCCCCCAACCCCCCGCCACAAGGTGGAATAGCAGGTGGGATGTGATAAATTGCGATGCATGCATTTTAATAGTGGTACACATTCTATCCTGCAAAAAAATTCCCCAGCATTAGTTGTGAGGGAAAAATGCCCCTGCATGTGTGGTGTCACGGAAATGAAAAATGTGGTGAGAGTCTATGGACTGATTTGGTGGTGGTTTGAAGAGGGAGGGGAGCTGGAAGGGTGGGGGCTCTATGGGATCCATTTATCTAGGGGGCCATGTGTGGCTCTAAGGGAGTAAGACTTCATTCCCAGGTGCAGCCAGGGGTTAGTAAAACCAGGCAGTTGAGCCATGGCTTTACTGCCCCAGACCTTTACACTAACTCCTGGTCATGGCTGTATACATGCCACAGCAAAACTTAAACAGCATATCACTTTTAATGGGTGTTGCCTCCACTGGACGTAATGAATGCAGTTCTATGGCTCTGCGCCATAGCCGTGTGCAATGCACATGATTTTGTCTTGGTAGTACAGCAGTACTACCCCCTTATAGCAGGGTCCCCAGAGTTCCCCTCTACATCAGAGTTCACAAAGTCCCCCAAGTCATCTCTCACATCAAGGTCCCTAGTGTTCCCCCTTACATCATAGTCCCCCCCCTTTCATTAGGGTCCCCAAAGTCCTCTCCTTACATCATGGTCCCCAGTTCCCCTCTTATATCAGAGTTCTTCCTTTCATTAGGGTCCCTAACATTCCCCCTCTTACCTCAGGGACCCCAGATTACCCCCTTACATCAGGGATACCAGATTCTCCCCTGTTTAGATCAGGGTCCCCAGAGATCCACCTTATCTCAGGGTCCCCAGTGCTCCCCATTAGCTTAGGGTCCCCAGTGCTACCCCTTAGATTGGAATCCCCAGTGCTCCCCCTTAGCTCAGGTTCCTCAGAGATACCCCTTAGCTCAGGGTCCCCAGAGATCCCCCTTAGCTCAGGGTCCCCAGAAATCCCCCTTAGTGCAGGGTACCCAGAGATCCTCCTTAGCTCAGGGTCCCCAGTGCTCCCCCTTAGCTCAGGGTCCCCAGTGCTCCCCCTTAGATCAGGGTTCTCAGTTCCCCCCCTACTCAGGCTCCCCAGTGCTCCCCCTTAGCTCAGCGTCCCCAGTGCTCCCCATTAGCTCAGGGTCCCCAGAGATATCCCTTAGCTCAGGGTCCCCAGAGATCCCTCTTAGCTCAGGGTCCCCAGAGATCCCTCTTAGCTCAGGGTCCCCAGAGATCCCCCTTAGCTCAGGGTCCCCAGAGATCCCCCTTAGCTCAGGGTCCCCAGAGATCCCTCTTAGCTCAGGGTCCCCGGAGATCCCCCTTGGCGCTGGATCCCCACAGATCCCACTTGGCTCAGGGTCCCCAGAGATTCCCTTTAGAGCAGGGTACTCAGAGATCCTACTTATATCATGGTTCGTTTCTTCTCAGTGCAGCTACAGGACATACAGGAAGAAGCTGTGGCACTGGGATCAGGCGGGTTTGCAGGAGAAAGTTCCATTCTCCTCTTACTTTGAAGACGAGCCTGGGGGCGGGGAGAGCACCTGATTCATTGCTGGGATCCCAGCGGTCCTATCAACTAGCCACAAATGCTGAAGGGGGTAGGCAGGGGCAGGAGAGGTGGATGCTATCAGCCAGCATATTTTCACTAACAACGGCGCTGTGGCTGAGAATCAAAGCCACAGCAGCAGGAACGCTGAATGGGCATTTGAAAATGGAAGCCCCTGGCCGCTCTCTCTTCTCCTGCACTGCCAATAGGAGAAAGAGGTGGGGCAAGCGGGGGAAACATTCAGACAGTCCGCCTCTACCGTGTCACACTGCCGCTGCCTGAGTTCAGGTGAGCGGCAGCCCGCTGGCCCTGTCACCGCTTCCCTGATGGGGGGGCAGAGGGAGGGAGCTTAACAGCACCCGCTACAACTGCCAGCGTCCTTGATGTTGTCACCCCTCTGGCGAGTGTCACCCCCTCATAGCAAAGCCACTGAGTCTGAGTGTCTGAGCACTGTAACAGCAGTGATTTGATGGATCAGTGAATTGTGCAGCTTGCAATTTGGCGCCCCACCTCAAGCCTCAAAAGACTCCGCCCAGGGCAAGTGCCCCTCCCGCCCCTGCCTTGTACCAGCCCTACATGTGAGCTCTCATACATGCCCAGATATCAGTAAGTAATGCTGCCAATTCAGGCATTCATGCAACATTTAGAAACTACAAGTATGAAGCACCCTTCTGTCCTAATCCCTCTTCAATATATATATTTTTTTGTATGCTAACTTTTTTTCACAGAAGTCTCCAGGTCGATCATGTGATGGGCGGGGTCTTTGCTTCTTCCTCTTTGTCTTAGCTGTAGTGCTGATGCAGAGATGATAACATCAGCATCATTCTCTGCATCATTATACTGTGAGTTCAAATCACAGTGGTGATGACCCCTAAGGGGGCAAGTCCGATAATGCCCTGCACACCCCAAAGTGGGTTGAATAGAGATGATATATATTTAAACTGAAAGAAGTCTGTTATTAAATTGCAAACCGGGTGAATCTACACTGGACAGTGCACAGAGAAGAGGTGAATTTTGTTTGAGAGCTGCGGTTTTTGTTAGAATTGCTAGGGTATTTATAGAAAGTAGGCCTTGTGGTCCATTCACACTAGCAGCTGCATTGGAATGCAGGTAATGGTGTTCAGTGGGAAAGCTGCAGTGCGGAATTTTACAAAGTAACGTGTCCTTTTGGCCGTAACATGGGGCGGTGCAATGGATTGCCCTGCACCACATTGCTTTGAAAAAAAAAAGTACATGCATACTTTTTTCAGTGTTGCATTGCAGAGGTATGAACTGAGACTATTGTAAACAAGGAAAATGCTCTGTCTTGCATTTGTAAAGTGCTATCCAGGCTACCAAGCACAGTCCGAACACATCTGGTTTTAAAGGGCACTAAAATCCCAAGCAATACTAGATCTTGCAAGTGTCCAGCATGTTAATATACTGTATATGTGAACATTTAGTAATCATTACTTTCTTCCTTTTTCACATAGAAAGGGCAGAAAAGGTTATGTCTGCTCCAGGATAAAATGATAGTGGAATTGGGAATAAAAGTCACATGGATCCTTGGTGCTAAGCAGTACAAAGGACCCAAATGTAGAAATCGTAGCTTACTATAGTCAAAGGCCAGAGTTACTGCACTTTAAAATCTGCTTTTTGCCTTATCTAATAAGCCCACATTTGTATTTGGCCAGACTTCTAGGCGTTCCTACAAAGTAAAAGGAAACCGCATGTCTTGTACTTTGTTTACACACTTATCAGTTTAGAATATATCTGCTATCAGTATAGGTTTACATTAAACAAATTCAGTTCAAATGGGGTTAAGGTAAAATAACAAAGCTTGAAGAGCAAAATTAACTAAAAGGGTTAAACTTCCCTTAAGTTGTGTTCATTCGTAATAAATATCTAGATATCTTTACAAATTTTTTCAGTGGCGCCATGAAGACACCTTGTTCACGGCTTAATTGTTTGACTAAAGACTGTAACATTCAGCAATCTACTGATTCTGCCAACAATGATGTAATGTTATTTGCCAAAACCAAATGTCCACAGTTGCATGTCTTTATGTGTCATAAGTGATCCACCAAACAGTGTCATGTTTTGCAAGTAAACATGTCTGATATTGTGAAATATGCTTTACAAATTTGCTATTATTGGAATGTTTTCAATAGGTTATATGAGAAATTCCACAGAAGAAGGGTAACCACAGTAGACTTCGGAAGGTCTAACAATACAATTAATGTAAACAATCTTGCACATTTTAGTATGCTAAACCTAATTTTGTTATGCTTCTGTTAGGTTCTATATTAGGGATGAGCTTCGTTCCCAAGTCAAGTTGCAGTTTGGAAAATGGTGAACTGATGGGACTGTTTGCCGCCATAGTGACCAATTACATTTTGATTTTGATTTCTTGATTAAAATCTGCCTAGTCTCTCACCTCTGAAACTTCAACCTACTAAAGGTGCTTACATAGTATGCGCCGAGACTCTTGGAACTTTGTTTCTTTTTCTGGAAATACACTGTAATTTGGATTTCCTGATTAATACCTGCCCGGGGTCTCCCTCTGAAACTTTGAACTTATAAAGCCATTTACATAGCCACTCAAGCAGATCATAAACACTATTAGGCCTGTAGCTTTTCTGAAGCCAGGTTCAGAATTCCCCAATAACTCCAATTTTAATTTCTAGAAAACTGTCTGGTCTTTCTCTCTTAAAATGCAGCCTATTGAAGCTCTTTACATAGTATGCACTGAGTCTAAACAATATTCCTGACTATTTTCTCTGAAATAATACACTCTAATTTTTATTTCATGACCTGTCAGGTCTTTCCCTCTTAAACTGTGACCTAAGAAATATGCTTATTTATTGTCCATCCACTGCTATTGTGTGTGTAATATTACAGTATAATTTTTATTTCTGATAAAACATTCTTTATCTCTCCCTTTGAAATTGCAAACAAATTAAGCTGCTTACTTACTGTCAGAAACCATGAATCAGATCGAGACAGAAGTACAGTTAAATCACACTTGTTTAATAATAAAAGTAAATAGGACAAACACAGTCAAAACATAGCCAAAGTTCGGTAACCGGAACGGATAGTCAGACAAGCCAGATAATCAGGAAGCCAGGAATCAGCGTAGTGGAAAAGCAAGCAGGATCTGGAGCCAGAAGGAATGTCAGCCAAGCAAGTCTTTGACAGGAGTGCAAGAGAAAATCTCTGTGATGTTGACCAAGGCGAAGGCAGAGATCATCTGGGCTGGACGGCTTAAGTAAGCAGGACTGACGAGCAGGATATCATCACCAGGTGAGTTACTGTGAAGAGATAGGCGCTGGCAATTAGCCGACAGCTGAGCGGCCAGCTCAGAGAAGGAAGGGCTGACACTTACTGTGCATCAACTGTACATTATTTCTGGCTATTTTCTGGTAACATTTTTTTTTCAGTTCATGATGTCCAATCCTCATTTAGAGTATCCCCCCCATTTGTTAGGAACACTGCAAAACCCTTAATCCCCAGATTATGGAAACAAACTAGATGTCCTTCACTGACCAATTGGAAATGGGAGGGGAACAGAATAATGGAAGCAGAACGCTGGATACACATGGTTAAAAACCAACAGGACAAATTTAGGGACGTGTGGATGGCTTGGATGTATTATTCTGCTAAAATACCCAACGCGTAAACATTTTGTTCCATGTCACGAAGCGGCCCTGCTCATTTTACTCACCTGGCCTAGCAATTTTTTTTATTTCATTTTAAAAATATTTGATCTTTGCATCCCTTGATTTAGATTATCAGGACTTTATATTGATATTGGCTCTGTTAGACATTCCTAGGATTGTGAATAGTATTGTACATGACCCAATTTGATTTAGCATGCTCTTTCCATCTTACACTGTTTTGTGGGCATACCTCTACGGTGTATGAAGGGTTTTACCTCCTTGCTGGATGTCTTTCTACATTTGTATTGTTTGCTCTTTTGAGCTTTTCTGGTATGTTGTACAGGGTGACCAGACATTTTTAGAACAGGTACTACACGGTGGGTGATGGGAGGGGGATGAGTTGGGCATCTCCCCCCCCCCACTGGAATGCCAATTCAGTCACAATGAAGCAGTGGACGTTACAACATTGTTTGTTTGCTTACAACAGCTTTGTTCAAAGGAGTGAATCTATCACAGTAACGGTATTTCGTCGAGAATTCAATGTTGGTCGACACGGGCCATTCCCAGTCACAAAACGGTCCTCAGGTCGGTTGAAAATTTCAGAACAACCGGAAACATTATGAACAAGAAACCATCAGACCCCGCCCACATTGCAAGGACGCTGGAAAACATTGTAAGGGTAAGAGAGGCACTGGTTAGGAGCCCAAGATGGTCTTCTTGAAGACATGCAAGATTCCATCCATACAAAATGCAGGTTGTTCAACAGCTCAACGTGAGGGATTACGAGCAGCATGTTCCCTGGGCGCCTCATTTCACATTTCGGCAATGGGCCATGGCCCCCAAGGTCTCCTGACTTGTCATCATGTGATTTCTTCCTATGGGGGTACCTGAAGAGCTGTGTGTACACTCAGAAACCCCGTTATTTGAATTAATTGAAGGATGCCATCTGACAGGAAGTGCTTGATCAACAGCTGTTGACCCGAGTGGACAATCCTCAAGCGAAGGATTGAAAGCTGCATTCAAGAGGATGGTCATCATCCAAATTACATTATTTTTCATAACTGAATAAGTAACTCAAATGGCATGTCTTAACCTCTGTTTTTGTAAAAATAAATCCATTTCGAGTTGAAAATCTACGGAGTACTGTTTTTTCAAGACTGTCCGACTCCCACCGGTCAACCTGTAAACATGCTTGTGTCTTCTCATTGTATCGTTGCTCTTCTTTTTTTACCTGTATATTATTTTTACCTGTACATAATATAATTGGGTACTGACATTTACTGTATAGGTAAAGTTGATCCAGGGAAAATCTGATTGCCTCTCGGGGGATCAGGAAGGAATTTTTCCCCTGCTGTAGCAAATTGGATCATGCTTTGCTGGCGTTTTTCGCCTTCCTCTGGATCAACTGTGGGTATAGGATTGTGTATATGGGATTAGATGATATTATTATTTATTTATTTATTTTTTTATGGTTGAACTAGCTGGACTTGTGTTTTTTTTTCAACCTAACTATGTAACTGTTACTCAAAAATATTGAAGCCACTGGATCATCAAGACAGTCAGACAATTTTCAGAATAAGAGGCTAGCAAAGGGAAACTCATATGTCTTTTAATAGAGATTTCTCCTAATGGACAGCAATATGGATTACTAAAGAACCTTATGGTTTATATCACGATTTTAAGTTTATGCTTCCTTGCTAATTACACATAGTGCAAAAATTTGTCTTCCTTCTAGTAATGATAGAAAGAAAATGGTCTTGAATGTGTGCCTGGATATCAGTTTTAAGACACAATGGGGACTTGTGTCCCTCCGCACATAGCTGTCTTTGTATAAACAGAAAAACTGAAACATGATTGTTCTAATTAAGGGAAAGAAAATGATTGCCCCTAGTTTTTAAGAGCCAATGGCTACTCCATCTTCTGTGATTGTGCTATGGAGCACCATGGGAAACGTCCCAACTCACTGAGCTGAAAAGTCACTTGGAGGCTCAGAGGAAACTCATCCCAAAGACATTACAGGAAGGACCCTTGCCAGAAATAACCAATTAAAAATCTTTCTAGTGGAAAACAATGCAACAAAGTAAAAGTAAAATGAAACCACAATATATCAATGATAGGTAGTGACTGGTGTATAAGTGAACAGCACACTGCAAAACTATTACATTAACTGGTTAAGAGTAACAGTCTTGCAGTGATAGAAACAATAAAGTGTAATTGAAGGGATTAATATATACAGTGCCTTGCAAAAGTATTCAACCCCCTTGGCTTTTTACCTATTTTTTTACATTACAGCCTTTAGTTCAATGTTTTTTTAATCTGAATTTTATGCGATGGATCAGAACACAATAGTCTAAGTTAGTTTTATGTATATATTTTTCTATTTTTACTTCACCATTTTCAGAAATAAAAAACTGATAATTGGCATGTGCGTATGTATTCACCCCCTTTGTTATGAAGCCCATAAAAGCTCTGGTGCAACCAATTACCTTCAGAAGTCACATAATTAGTGAAACGATGTCCACTTGTGTGCAATCTAAGTGTCACATGATCTGTCATTACATATACACACCGTTTTGAAAGGCCCCAAAGGCTGCAACACATAAGCAAGAGGCAGCACTAACCAAACACTGCCATAAAGACCAAGCAACTCTTCAAACAAGTAAGGGACAATGTTGTTGAGAAGTACAAGTCAGGTTTAGGTTTTAAAAAAAAATCTAAATCTTTGATGCTCCCTAGGAGCACCATCAAATCTATCATAACCAAATGGAAAGAACATGGCACATTAGCAAACCTGCCAAGAGACGGCCGCACACTAAAACTCACGGACCGGGCAAGGAGGGCATTAATCAGAGGCAGCATAGAGACCTAGAAAGAAAACGTTATGTCTGGCGCAAACCCAACACAGTAAAACATGGTGGTGGCAGCATCATGCTGTGGGGATGTTTTTCAGCAGTCGGGACTGGGAAACTGGTCAGAGTTGAGGGAAAGATGGATGGTGCTAAATAAAAAACCTGTACTACACTGTGTGTGATTTGAGGCTAGGATGGAGGTTCACCTTTCAGCAGGACAACAACCCCAAACACACTGCTAAAGCAACCCTTGAGTGGTTTAAGGGGAAACATGTAAATGTGTTGGAATGGCCTAGTCAATGCCCAGACCTCAATCCAATAGAAAATCTGTGGTCAGTTTTGCAAGGAGGAATGGGCAAAAATACCAGTGGTAAGATGTGGCAAGCTCATAGAGACTTATCCAAAGCGACTTGTAGCTGCGATAGCCGCAAAAGGTGGCTCTACAAAGTATTGACTTTAGGGGGGTGAATAGTTATGCACATTGACTTTTTCTGTTATTTTGTCCCATTTGTTGTTTGTTTCACAATAAAAAAAAAAAAAAAAAAACATCTTCAAAGTTGTGGGCATCTTCTGTAAATTAAATGATGCAAATCCTCAAACAATCCATTTTAATTCCAGGTTGTGAGGCAACAAAACACGAAAAATTGCAAGGGGGGGGGGGGGTGAATACTCTTGCAAGGCACTGTATATATACAAATATATATATATATATATATATATATATATATATTTTTTTTTTTTTTTGCTGGAGAAAATGCTTCTCCTGGTCCCCTCCTCTCCAGTGCTACTTACAACACAAAAGCACGCATTGGGGCATGTAATCAATGCCAAAGTAGAGGGTCAGTGTTTATAATTGACAAATCTCACGTTCTGAATACATTATGTGATCAGATACCTAGACTTGTGAGCAGCCTCAGAGGGAAACCGAATTATGTTTTTCTATAAGGAAGGTAATTATAATACAGGACAACTTCATACCATTTAGTTTGAAGAGCAAAATGGGCTTTCTAGTAAGGAAGCCTAGCACTGCTTTACCACTCCCTGTAACCAAAAATTCTCACAGATTTCTCTCTAATAGTTGAGAAAATGGGGGTGATAATGAATCTAATGCCAAGATGGTCAAAATGGGTTGCCCATGTCAGTTTACAGGTAGAATTACAATTGACAGAGAATAATGAGGACCATACACTTGTAGAATGGATAAAGGGCAATCCGCAACTCCATACATGCTCTTTAAATCAGTCCAAATTTACTATATCTCCATAAAGATAAAAGTACAGCAGAGATAGACACGTTTCAACTGCAACGGCCTTGTTCACAACATTAATGTACAAAACAGCACAAAATATATACTTGTAAAAAACACTCCCCACCCCGCCCCCACTTCATTGTTTACAGAGACTTCCAATTAGCCTCTTAATCCTCAAATTGATGCAATGAGACCAGAAGGAAAGGAGGATTGAAAGCAAACCACAATAAAAAATATAAAAGATAGAATATATGTAATTCATAATAATAATAAAAAAAAAAATTTGATAAACAATAATGTAAATGGCCAAGGGGAGAACAAGATAGGACAACAGAATATGAGAAGTGGTGGAAGAAAAAAGGAAATAGACATATGTAAACACATATACATACATACACACATACATACACATACATTAATACATTATAACTAGTGTAAATGTAAATCCAGGTCCCACCTGAGGTTCAACCCCAGGGGGACTCTAGTTTGAATCCTAAAACTCCACCACGCCTCTCTATTAAAAAGTCGTCTACCCCTATCTCTACCCCATGGGCCTTGGAGTCAATCTCTCGATGCCAGTGAACCTGAAAGAAGACAAATCCCTAGCATGGCATTCTCTGAAATGTTGTGAAGCATTTGAAATGTGTTTAGCATTGGGATTCGAAGTGTCACAATAATGCTCCCCTATTCTAGTTTGTATGGTATGTGTAGTGCACCCCACATACTGCAAATTACATGCAACACAAAATATGATATCCATTAAAAAACAAGTACCACAATTAATGTACTGTTTAATTTCAAAGCTTTCTCCTGAGCTAAAAGAGCTAAATGACCTAGTAGGGCCATTCAAATGACAATATCTACATATTTTTAAATTACATGGGAAACTGCCAGGGTAGGACAGCCAGGTAGGTTGGCATTTCTGTGATGTAAATAGGCTCTGGGACAGAAGGGAGCCCAAAGTGGGGGCCCTCCGACTGGAGAAATGGCAACCCGATCCCAGTATTTTATGAAGACCTGTATCCGAATAGAGAATCGGCAAATTTCTTTTGATTATGTCCACTACCGGTTTGTACTGTAACAAAGGTGGCTGGACCATTATTATCAGTTCTCCCTTCTCCCATATGTTTTTTTCTCCCATACCTGGTGCTACCTGGTGCCTCATGAAAAGTATTGTCTAGGGATACTCCACTCTGCTTATCTCTCACATGATCCAAACCCTTCTTAATCCCTGTACCTGAATATACACTTGTAGAACATTTGTACAAAAATTACAGTACATTTGATGACTTGAACATTGTTTGAAAGTACTTCAAAATATCAAGAAAGGAGGACTCTCACCATGCCAACATCCAAAATCTACATAGCAAAAAAGAGAGGCTACACCAGCTTACCTACACCTACTTCAAAATATGCTTTGCTTCTAACATTCTATTTTAGAATGAAAACCACATACAGTGTTAGAAATGTGTTCATTTGAGAAAAAATATCCATCCCACTCCTTCAAATTTGCTTGTCACAGTGGCCGAAAACAAGCGTTGATTTGTTCAATGTACTTGTGCCCAAGGGAAACATACTCTTCAGTAGAGGTAGAGGATTTGCCTCCATGCTTAGAAGACATTGAAACATTTAGTAATGCTTAGAAAATCAAATGAACGTTCCTAAAATTAAAAATCTGTTACAAAATTCTACTTAATTGTATTTGGCTTAAGGGTAAAAAGGATGTTGTACTCCTACATAAATCTAATATTAGTGAAACCTGATATTCATGGGGCAATTTTTTGTCCAGCAATGTGTTGGGGTTCAATTTGTGCAACTTACAGGTGAAGGGAATTTTGATTGGTTTCTTCCTCTCTTTTAATCAAGAGGCTCCCATATATTTAAAATCAGCTTAGGAGGTTAACCTGCAATACAGAAATCTGAAACACATAAACAACATCATCTATGTAATAAGATGACTTTTAAAAATGAATTAATTCTCGTAATTTAAATCAGTGGTACAGCTATATCTCTGGATTATTGTTTCATAATCACAAGTGCACGGTACATCTGCTTTCCATGTTATCTGAAGTTCATGTAAACCAAAAATGAACAATATAAATTCTTAATAGTTTATATATATATAAACACATACCAGTAAGATGCTACATTTACTAAAATTCCTTACAATAAAAATATTATATACTATGAAGATATGGTGATATCCAGCTGTTTGTGAACTGTTTTGATTGTGAAGATGGTACAAAAAAGCTCTGTTATGCCGCGTACGCGTAGGGACAGTTGTGAATGGTTTTGTATGCCCGACAGCCCTTATTATATAAAGGAGTAAAATAAAGAAATAAGGTAACACATGTGGGTGATAAGCTGCCTGTTAAAGCAGCACCCTCCATCTAGTGACTGATATTGATGTAAATAAATATGTTGTTCACATCTGCAACTCCTGCCAAGCACTGAAAGGTGCATTGTTTATTCATACTCAACCTTTAACCACTCGCCGACCACCTTTACTGCTACAGGGTGGCTCGATTGTGCAGGATCACGTAATTATACATGATTCGCAATACCGGGTAGGGGGCGCGCGTACCGCCCCGGCTGTACTGTCAATCGCTACAGCATAGGCTGTACAATGATTTATGGTTGGCACCCACTGATCGACTCAGCGAATGACAGAAGAGATCCCTGTGTTGGTAGAAACTGGCACATTGCTTAGTAAAAACAGCACAGAACACACTCAGTAAACATTGTTAGGCACCAGTGGCGGCCGGTGCTCCAAATTTTTGGGGGGGTGCAGACAAACTGAAAAATTCTGAAAAAAAAACCATCAATTGCAGCTTCACTGTGCCATCAAACGCAGCCACTGTGCCATCAAATGCAGCCACTGTGCCCATCAATTGCCACCACTGTGCCATCAAACACAGCCACTGTGCCCATCAATTGCCGCCACTGTGCCATCAAACGCAGCCACTGTGCCCATCAAACGCAGCCACTGTGTTCCATCAAATGCTCCCACTGTGCCCATCAAGAGCTCCCAATGTGCCATCAAATGCTGTCACTGTGCCATATCAAATGCTCCCAGTGTGCCCATCAAATGCTGCCAGTGTGCCCCTTCGCCCGCCATCTGCCCGGCACTTACCCTGTCTCTGTGGGGCAGCGGGTGATGGCAGCAAGCGGTGTACTCCATGCTCCTCAATGTCTTCTCCCGTCCTATCTTCCTGTCCTCTGCTATGATTGGACACCTGATAGGTGTCCAATCACAGCGCCTGTCGTTTCAGCCAATCAGGTGACGGGTAACAGACCCAAGCACCTGATTGGCGGTTCAGTGTTAGGAAAGTGAATATTCATTCGCTTTCTTAACACAGCTGAGTGAACTGCAAGCGCCAAGCATGGCACTCGCTGTTTACCTTTTTTGACGCCTATTAGAGCCTATGACTCTAATCAGGTGCTGCAAAAAAAAAAAAACCTTGCCGCTGTAATTTAAGCGCCTGGCACCCAAAACAGGTCCGGGCGCCTGAATAGGGGGTGGCAGGGTTGCAATGCATGAATCTATCTATTGGTGATAGAGGGGGTGGCAGGAGAGAGGGGGCGGCGCCCGTGCGCCCTTATGGACGCACCGCCACTGTTAGGCACACAGTTAACCCTTTAATCGCCCTAGGTGATAACTCCTTCCCAGTCAGTGTCATTAGTACAGTGACAGTGTATATTATTAGCACTGATCGCTATTAGTGTCACTGGTGACGTCAGTGGCAGTTAGCCAGTTCCCCCCCCAGCATTAGTTAGTGTCAGACTGCCCCCTGCATTATTGCAGTCCCATTATAAGTCACTGATCACTGCCATTGTATAAAATGTATATGTATATATATATAAATATATGAAAAAAAACTCAAAGAAAAATTCCAGTATATACTGTATACCATCATTTGTAGACACTATAACATTCATGCAAACCAATCAATATATACTTAATGGGATTTTTATTTTATTCTTTTTTTATCAAAGACATGTAACAGAATACATTTTGGCCTACATTTATACAGAATTTAGATTTTTGTTTTTAAATTGGATGTTTTATATCAAAAAGTAGAAAATATTGTTTTTTTAAAAAAAAAAAAATCTTCCGTTCTATTTTCATTTACATAGTAAAAAAAAAAAAATTCAGTGGTGATCAAATACCACCAAAAGAAAGCTTCAGTTGTGAGAAAAGTAAATTCTTTTTCTTTACCTAATTTGTTCCTCTATGCTTGGATATGTACATGGTCTTGGATATGGGTATTTCACAAATCTGTACATCCATACAAGTTAGATTATAAATACTATTTTCAAACTTTGTTGTTTTACTGCCCTGATTTACAGTATTACAAAGATGAAGTCACACATTAAACCTGCTATCTTCAAACTGCTGCTTTCACACTGGGGCGGTAGGGGGCGTCGGCGGTAAAACATCGCTATTTTTAGCGCTGTTTTAACGCGGTATTCGGCCGCTAGCGCTGCGGTTTTAACCCCCCGCTGGCGGCCGAAAAAGGGTATTGCCGCGGAATAGCCGCGCTGTCCCATTGAATTCAATGGGCAGGAGCGGTTTAGGAGCGGTGAATACACCGCTCCTTCACCGCTCCAAAGATGCGGTTTGCAGGAGATTTTTTCTTCTCCTGCCAGCGCACCGCTTCAGTGTGAAAGCCCTCGGGCTTTCACACTGAACAAACAGCGGAGGCTGTTTTGGGGCGGTTTGCAGGCGGTATTTTTAGCGCAATAACGCCTGCAAACCGCCCCACTGTGAAAGGGGTCTTAAGGTGAGATCTAAAGTGTCAGTTTGCAGTTATTCAGGGTCACCATAAAGGTGACGATTACGTGTTTTCCAAAAACATAAGATTGAATATAAATATCATATTTAAAGTAAATCTAATGTCAACATTTTTTTTTTTTGCTTTGTATAGAGTAGGGAATTGTTAAAACCCCTGACATTTTTGTCATCTGTGCCTCAATGGTGAGAATGAGTCCACGTTCACATCGGGCCGATTTGGCATGCGATTTGACGGCAATATAATATAATATTGGTGGCAATAGCACCACCCGAATCGGTGTGAAGCCGACTTTGCAACGCTGCACCGATTCCCAAAAGTAATTCCTGTACTACTTTTGGCGACTTTGAGGAACGATTAGTAACGACGATGTCTGACAAATTGCCCCCCGAAGGCGGACTGCATTGCCGATTTGAAATCGTGCAAGTTCAGCTGAACTCGCCCAATTTCTAACCAAGTCAGTGTGAACATGGACTTAAAGTGTTACCAAGCCCAGGACCCTGCATTCACTATATCTGGTCTCCCACAGAACACAGAACATGGAAATGCAATTATTTTAGTAAATATAAACTGCTAAATACCGTTTCTCATCAGCAGTATATAGCAGTCAAATGACTTCTATCAGTGTCCGGTTCAAGGTTGTAGGAAGGGTATTCATTCTCCCCTGATTGTCCTATGAGGATGCAGGACCCCCGACCCTCTGTCTGGACAGTGCTGATTGGCCCTCTCTAGCTATACACACCAAACTGAGCATGTGCAGCTTGTCCCCTAGCCTCTGTACTATCAGGAGATATATTGGGGACTCTGAAAGAAGGGGAGGATCAGAGAAGACAGGACCAAACAACCTTTTTACACAATGCAGAGGATTAACCCCTTAGGTTTCTCAGTGAGTATAACAAGCATGCTTTACTGCATATACAGACTGATTTTACTGTTGTGGGTTTAGTAACACTTTAACTTACCCTTTTTGTCCCACTAATGCAACAGAAAATACAAAATCCTAATTTAGACAGTGCCACCAGAACAATAATCTCCAATGGAAGATTTTGCCTTTATTCCAGACAATTCCAAATTTGGGATTTTTTTTTTATCAATTGGGAATGGACATGAAACAAGAAGGTTAATTTTCCCAACAGGGGAAGACCCAACAGAGGTTGTAGCCCTTCCCTACTTTATAAGAAAAATAATGTTAATAATATAATATAATATATATATATATATATATATATATATATATATATATATATATATATATATATAATATAAGGCGTTAACTAAACTTTTATAATATAATATAATATATTATATTATAAAAGTTTTTATAATATAATCACCTCTAAAAATGACCAGGAAATCCCATTGCACAGATTTTGTATCCCTGAAAGTTGAGTTGGTAGGTCTTGGAGACATCAGTAATAGTAAAGGTCCTTTTAATTGCTTACTGTGCCTATCTGAATATAGAATATACATTATGGGGGTTATTTACGAAAGGCAAATCCACTTTGCACTACAAGTGCACTGCAAGTGCACTTGGAAGTGCAGTCGCTGTAAATCTGAGGGGTAGATCTGAAAAGAGGGGAAGCTCTGCTGATTTTATAATCCAATCATGTGCAAGCTAAAATGCTGTTTTTTATTTTCCTTGCATGTCCCCCTCGGATTTACAGCGACTGCACTAAATAACCCCCCATGAGTCAATGATGGAGATGGCTTGCGAGTTTCCATAAATTATATTAAAATTTAAAGGATAGCTGTACTTTTATTACAGCTACTCTTTAAATAACTCCCTTTCCGCACCCAGCTTCCACTTCCCAAATCATTTTTTGTTACCACATGGTATACAGGGAAACTACTGGAGGACAGGTAGGTTGGCATCTACCAATTACAGTATGTAGGCAGAATACGCCTTGACAATGAGAAATCTATGCAGAAAGAAAACAGCATGAAAAAGTCTATGAAATGTACTGTACAGAAAAAAGTATCTTTTCTTGATAAGTATATACAGAATAGGGGATACATCTTTCAAACTTATACAAAAAAGTACATATGCTTGATGGATTTGTATTTTAACAGAAGTGACAGATAGGACCAATTTACCCGGAGCTTTCCCATTATCTTCTCAGCGATATATCTGAGCCTTTCAGACATAAAAGGTTAGCAGATTATCCCTGCTATATGCAAATCACAGCAATTACAGTTTTTCTTCTCATTTTTTGTCTCCTCAGATGAACCTGACGGAACCTGTTGGGACTGGTGTGAAACGTAATATGTGTGTCATGCATTAACAACCCAGGAAACAAAGCCTAGCGATCGACGTGACAGGCATCTGTCAGTTTGGGGGAAATATTTAATGAGAGATGTATGCAATAACAAAATTGACCACGTCAGCCATTCAACCATGTATTTCTGGTCAATACAGAAAAAATGGTCATGGCCCCAGGGAGTGAATACCTGTGGAATGTTTCTGTGGTTTTCTTTTCAACATTTTACCTAAGTACTAACTTGTAGGATAGCCATATAGAGCAGCATCCATTACCACCAATCCCAAAAATGTGTGATTCATCAGATCGACACATGAAGGAAAATGTGTCACTAATTCTCATAAAAATGTTCCATCTTTAATACCCTAATATAGCCTAATAACAGTACCAATTTGTGGACCAGTCAAAGGAGAACTAATGTTGGGATCTCAAGTGGCACTCCACCCAAAAGGGGAAGCTCAGCTTTTTTGGACCCTCCGCCCCATCCACTGCCACATTTGGCACTTTTTTGGGGGGGCAGGGGGGAGCGGGTACCTGGTTTTGACAGGTACCTGCTCCCACTTCCGGCTCAGATCACCACAGAGATCTGAGCTGGAAGTTCGCCCCCCCTCCTCCTTCCCCCGCAGTCTTCTGGGACACATCACAGGTCCCAGAAGACTATGGGACCATTCACAAGGCGCAGAGCGACTCAAGCATGCACAGTAGGAAACAGGCTGTGAAGCTGCAAGGCTTCACTTCCTGTTTCCCTTACTAGAGATGCCAGACCCTGCACCCGAAGCAGATTGAAGAATCAGTTTGGGAGATGACATCTCTGCATCCCTGGACAGGTAAGTGCCCATATATTAAAAGTTAGCAGCTACAGTATTTGTAGTTGCTGACTTTACATTTTTTGGGGGAGCTCTTCTTTTAGGTTAGATGCACTTCCATGCTTTCTTTTATTTTATTAAGAGCTGGATTCATTGGCAGAGCACAATTTGTTCTTCATGACTTTCTAGGTCATGTATATTGTGCATTCATGGTTCCTATCTCAATTGGCTTGCTAGTCTCACACAATCACATGGGACACCATAGCCACACAAGACACTTTGTGGTTGAGGACAATGAGCGTGAAAGAGTCAGTTTGCCCACTCTGCTGTACTAGAACTGATGAATAGAAGAGAAGCCAAAGGGGTTGAATTAATAAAGGCAAATAGACTGTTGCATTTTGCATGTGCAGTTGTACTCTGCAAGGGCATTTGCTCCAGAGCTTAGTAAATGAGGGGAAGCTCTGTTGACTTCCATCATCCAATCATGTGCAAGCAAAAATTCTATTTTTTTAAAACATTTCCCTCTGCATGTAATTTGGTTTTCTTTGCAAAGTGAAGCTTCACCTTCACCAGAAGGCCTTATGTACACTTGGAATTGAACCCTGGGGATGAGATTCTGGAATCTTCATGCCGGTGCAAGCCATAGGCGCACCATCCACCCTGCTCGGTATGTTCTCGGCATTTGAGCCTGGGCGCATGTTTCTCCAAATGTTAGTGCCACTCGGGGGATTGTCCAGCCCCATCAGCTTTCAGCCTCCCATAGACTTTTACAGGCTGCTGGCAGTGAAGCTTGAAGGTGAGCCTCTGCCTTCCACAAAAACACTAAAATCTCCTGCACAGGGGCTAAACATCCAGTGCGCATGAGGCCTAAGTAGAAGTAAACCAAATGAAATTTATTTTGCTAAAGCACTTGTTATAAACAATTGAGGGGGGGGGGGAATCTATATATTAATTTGGACCTTTAAGTAATGTAGCCTTTACCCCCGGAGGGGCCACTGAAACCATATGCAGGTCTCCCAATGTAGTACAGAGGCTGTCAGTCACACAGGTCCAGTCTCACGCACACCAACAATTCAGATCCAGTCTAGGGGTTGCCTTTTTACTATTTATTGTTAAAGAACTTTAACAGGAGAGGGGTTTAGGGTCACAGGATAGTCAAAAATGATCAATAGCGATCATGGAAGGACAAACTTCTCACTAATCTTCTCTAGAACTGCTTTTACTGGAGGTAATAGGGAATGGCCAATATGGCCAGGACCCTATAGTGGCAGTCCCAGTTCATATAGCAGCTTCTGGCTTTTAGTTCCCTTCTGGCACTTGCACAACTAATAATCCATGACAAGGTCTTTACCCACAGTGTCCACAGGTAGATCCTCAGTGAGGGAGTTAAAAAGATCATTCTCCAGACCAGGACTTCAAGACAGTGCCTTCCAGCAAATAAAATCCTTTGGTCAGGGGCGGCCCGTCCATTAAGGGTGCACGGGTGCCACCCCCTCTCTCCAGCCACCCCCTAATAGGATAGATTCATGCATTACATGAATTTATCCTTGGCCGCTGTAGCCACCCCCTATTCAGGCGTCCGGCCCCTTTTTGGACGCCGGGCGCCTGAGTTACAGCGGCGGGGATGTTTTTTTGAAGCACCTGATTAGAGCCATAAGCTCTAATCGGCTTCAAAAAAGGTGGACTTGGAGTGCAAAGCATTGCGCTCGCAGTCTACCCAGGAGTGATAGGTTTTCTAACACTGAACCGCCTCTCCTCCAATCAGGAGGCGTGGGTCTAATACCGGTCACCTGATTGGCTGAAGGCAGAGGCGATCCCATTGGTCACCTAGCAGAACAGGAAGAAGAGATGTAGGGAGGACACAGGAGTCATCGCCTTACCCGTGCTACCCATCCCACAGCTCGCCGCCATCACCTGCTGCCTGACCCACCATCATGATGGGGTAAGTCCTGGGCAGACAGCAGGTGGGCGAGCGGGCGGGCGGGTGACCGGGTGGGGGCACAGTGGCTGCATATTATGGGCACAGTTGCTGCATATTATGGGCACAGAAGCTGCAAATGATGGGCACAGTTGGTTGATTTGCTAGGCACAGTTGGCTGCATATGATGGACACAGTTGGCTGTATTTGATGGGCACAGTGGCTGCATATGATGGGCACAGCTGGCTGCATATGATGGGCACAGTTGGCTGCATTTGCTTTGCACAGAGGCTGCATATGATGGGAACAGTTGGCTGCATTTGCTGGACACAGTGGCTGCATATGATGGGCACAGTTGGCTGCATATTATGGGCACAGTTGGCTGCATATGATGGGTACAGTGGCTGCATATGATGGGCAGAATTGGCTGCATATTATGGGCACAGTTGGCTGCATAAGATGGGCACAGTTGGCTGCATATGATGGGCACAGTTGGCTGCATTTGCTGGGCACAGTAGGCTGCATATGATGGCCACAGTAGCTGCATATGATGGGCACAGTGGCTGCACATGATGGGCACAGTGGCTGCATATGATGGGCACAGTTGGCTGTATATGACGAGCAGAGCGGCTGCATATGATGGGCACAGTTGGCTGCATATGATGAGCAGAGTGGCTGCATATGATGGGCACAGTTGGCTGCATTTGCTGGGCACAGTTGGCTGCATTTGATGGGCACAGTGGCTGCATATGATGGGCACAGTTGGCTGCATTTGCTTGGCACAGAAGCTGCATATGATGGGAACAGTTGGCTGCATTTGCTGGGCACAGTGGCTGCATATGATGGGCACAGTTGGCTGCATATTATGGGCACAGTTGGCTGCATATGATGGGTACAGTGGCTGCATATGATGGGCAGAATTGGCTGCATATTATGGGCACAGTTGGCTGCATAAGATGGGCACAGTTGGCTGCATATGATGGACACAGTTGGCTGTATTTGATGGGCACAGTGGCTGCATATGATGGGCACAACTGGCTGCATATGGTGGGCACAGTTGGCTGCATTTGCTTGGCACAGAGGCTGCATATGATGGGAACAGTTGGCTGCATTTGCTGGGCACAGTGGCTGCATATGATGGGCACAGTTGGCTGCATATTATGGGCACAGTTGGCTGCATATGATGTGTACAGTGGCTGCATATGATAGGCAGAATTGGCTACATATTATGGGCACAGTTGGCTGCATAAGATGGGCACAGTTGGCTGCATTTGCTGGGCACAGTAGGCTGCATATGATGGCCACAGTGGCTGAATATGATGGGCACAGTGGCTGCACATGATGGGCACAGTGGCTGCATATGATGGGCACAGTTGGCTGTATATGACGAGCAGAGTGGCTGCATATGATGGGCACAGTTGGCTGCATATGATGAGCAGAGTGGCTGCATATGATGGGCACAGTTGGCTGCATTTGCTGGGCACAGTTGGCTGCATGTGATGGGCACAGTGGCTGCATTTGATGGGCACAGTGAGGCTGCAATTGAAGTGTTTGTTTCAGTATTTTTCAGAATTTTTCAGTTTGTTTATGCCCCCCCAAAAAATTTTGAACACCAGTTGCCACTGCCTTTGGCAATCTTCTCCAGTCCCTCAGCCCAGCAGCTGCTGAGGTCCAGACTGCAGTTCTTGGCTAAGTGAGGCTGCCTCCGGGGGCAACAGCCCCAAGAGAACTGGAACCCTTCCTGGAGAGGAAAGAACACTCTAGCAAGGGTTCCCAAACATGTATCAGCTCTCCAGCCACCTTCCAGGGATTGGCAGGGGCATGGTAAATAATCACACTGGTCATTTGAATCCCCTACTCTATGCTTTGGAAACTTCTTTCAGAGGCAGGTGGGATGAATCAAACCCTAAGCTCAGGAAACAATTAATTCCTGCTCCACTCACTACAGTGACGCCAAAAACAAAATTTACCTCAGCAGCCTAACAAGAGGGGGGCTCTATAGTAACTTTACATGTCTGCATGAATAAATTCCTGACATATCATACTGTATATAAAGCAACTAAACACATAGGCAGTTATTTACGAAAGGCAAATCCACTTTGCACTACAAGTGCAAACTACAAGTGCAAAGTGCACTTGAAATTGCACTGAAAGTGCACTTGGAAGTGCAGTCATTGTAAATCTACGGGGTAGATCTGAAATGAGGGGAAGCTCTGCTGGTTTTAATATCCAATCATGTGCAAGCTAAAATGCTGTTTTTTATCTTCCTTGCATGTCCCCCTCGGATCTACGGCGACTGCACTTTCAAGTGCACTTTGCAATTGTAGTTTGCACTTGTAATGCAAAGTGTATTTGCCAGTATTTGCCAGTATATTTCTTAAAGCTGCTTTTTTTTATCATGAGCTCCTTTGAAGTATTTTTATCTATGTTAGCATGATGTCATCAATCTGCTGCAGGCAGAATAAGGCATTTTCTCAGTTTTCTTCAGTGCTCCAGTGATCAGATGGCTAAGTTGTATCATTGCGGCAAGTGAGACATTTGGGAATACCAGAAAGAACTTCACATTACTCTGTCATTTCTAGGCCACCACTTAGGTCCACAGACTACTGTATGATGCCTGGACAAAGTTGATGCCATCCTTCTGAAGACAAGAACAGATGAAGGCAATGTTGGGGGAAGTACTGTAACCTCTTTAATAGGTAATACATGTCTAGAAATGTTATACTAATGTATTACTTAGACTTTTCACTTAACATGAAACATATCTGAGGCTGGGTCCACTTTACGTAAAAAAAAAGACAATTAAAATACCTGAATTTGGTCCCTGACGATTAAAACTGAAGAAATTCTTCAAGACGTTACCAAGTGACAAAGAGTAACATTCAGTTTAATTACACAATGCTTTTGAAAATGAATATCTAGCTGTATGTGTGCTGACTGGCCTTTTCAGGTCCTAACAAACATTGTTAATACCAACACAGGGTGTTATAACTATCAAATTATCTGATAACATCTGTCTGCCTTCCGTGTCAGACTAAATCCCCTCCTTCTCCGTCAGGTAAGAGTGTCTGAATTGAAGAAAAGTCATTATCTGCATAGTTGTAAGTTATCACATGCGATCCACCCAGAGCCCTTTTTTTATCCATGTTAAGTCAATATTCATAAATCTACATTAAAGAAAAAAATAAAAATGAATCACGAATGCAGAAATAATGATTCTAGCTAATCCTTTTCTTCTTTTTCCCAGCCTAGAAGGATCACTCAGTGAAACTTGTGAAGGAAGAATGTTTGGTATGTTAAACATGGTGTTAGCTGCCTACCTTGCATATGAAAAGTACATCCTGCCTTCCAAGAATCAGGAATTTGCAATAAATGTATTTTAGATTTTCTGAATTTTTATAATGGCATATTAGTTTTGTACCCGACAATGCTTACAGACTTGTACAAAATAAACATTATAGTCATTTTCCAGGAGGAAATATTTTCAGTTATGTACTAGTTTATGTATTTGGATCAGAATTCTTTCATAGACAGTATGTAAATCATACAGCCATTAAAGGAGGAGTATGGAAAAAACAATTATACTCACCTCCATACTGCAGTTGTCCCACATCAGCTCTAAAACCAAGAACTGAGCGATCACATGACCACTGATCAATCACCTCTTGGTCTGCATGGAGCGGAGGACAATGACTGTCAGTCACCACTCTCCGCTCTGCTATATCAGTGCTGACTGGATCGCCGGGTAGGGGATGGGCACAATCAGGCAGCCTTCCAAAGTCTGGAGTGGCTCTGCCACGAAATCTGAGAGAAGGCAATAGCCCGCTATTAGCGGACTCTGAGTCACAGGAGAGCAAAAGTAAGCGTATCCCTGTTGCTCTTAGGAGAATATGGCCAAACAAGTGTTGCCCATTGTTCTCTTTTTGTTTTACATTTTAACACACAGGCCAACAAAGGATTGGGGAGGGGGGACAATCGTACTCAGGCACAATACAACTCAACAGTACTCAGTGAGAGTACACCCTACAGGAACGTTGTTTCCTAGGGCGACAATACTTAGTGACAGTTCATACCAGAACGTGCATGTTGGAGTGTGTGTTTTTTGCGCATTCCCACATTTTCCATTTCTGACAGCCCATTAATTTCAATGGGCAGCCAAATGCTTGAGAACATGCAAAATGTACAGCTGGTGTGACTTATTAAAATTGTGTCTGCACCAAACCGTATGGTACTGCAGTAGCACACGCTATGTTGACCACAAATATGCAGGTTTGTCAGATGCATTTGGGGTGCCATTAACAAGCAGTGGCACCTGCATGTGTCTAACAATGGCAGCGCATTTCCTTGCTGTAGTTTTCTGTGTTTCAACCTTTCTGCTATGCATATAAAGATAGGACATCCTCACCATCTTTGTGAGAAAGCCAGGAGTGGTGGAACACATCAAGGAAGGTTGGTTTGTGGGTGGAGATATTGTTGAGACATTGTTGTATGTATTCAATTTATTGACTATCACTAAATACAGTAAGAGGTGGTAACAGTGGAGTGTGGCTGATACATTCTTTCATATTTTTGATTGAGAGTGGAGACAGACTATGGTGGCCAGCACCTGGATTGTCAATGTATAATGTATTGTCAATGTCTTGAGCAGAGCTATGGATTTGTGTATGTTTCTGAACAATGATTATCAGTTACAATTCTAATGCAATGATTTGAAGGGAAAGTTCTTTTCGCACAAGATTATTCTTTGTCTTAAATGATACCAATAAATGTGTAGCACCCTCCTAGTAAAGGATGCTAGGTAAATCTAGTTCTTGACTCCTTCTGTAATCAGGGTAGCAGTAATTGTTTGCTTTGGTGTGCTCATGGTTTCACAGGCTGTTTTCCCCTGCCTCTTGAAGAAGCTTCCAGAGCTTAGGGTGGGACATTGAAATGGCTCGCCTGAATATTTATGCCTTGACCTATCCATGGGGAGTGCCCAGAATGTGGTTTGGGAGGTGGTAAATAAGCTGGAGCCCTGAGGAGACTGTTATTTTCCCTGTCAGGGAAGGTTTTGGGAGCTTCAGGGGTTTGCTTGCCCCTGAAGCACCTTTGGTGGAGTTGCTGTTTTGATGGGTCTCCGGTCTGTGGCTGGACCCGGGGACTAATCTGAAACTGGATGCAGGATTTCTCTGCTAGGGGATCGGATCTGTAAGCAGAGTGTCACTCACTGGACTGTGTCCAGAGGAAGCTGGAAGTTGGCAAATATCCTGGTGGCTTTTGAATTAGAGACCCTGATTGAACCCTTTGACTGTGCAGCACCCCTAAAACTGCACTGATTACCTATAGCTGTACAGTCATGCAAGGTGACCAAATGTCAAGAGACTTCCCCCAGGGTCCTCAGCTTTGAGGACTTAGACTGATCCGAGACTACCTCATGGTCCCAGCTGTGAGGGTTTAGACCAAGGGTCTTCAAACTATGGCCCTCCAGTTGTTCAAGAACTACAATTCCCATCATGCCTAGCCATGTCTGTGAATGTCAGAGTTTTACAATGCCTCATGGGATGTGTAGTTCTGCAACAGCTGGAGGGCCGTAGTTTGAGGATCCCTGGTTTAGACTGTGCTATATCCACAAGGTGAAGAGTGTTCACTGCCTAATGTTACTGTTTTGGAATATCCCATTACCCAATACCTCTCTTGTTACAAGTTCTGCACGCAATAAATTACAAAACGGCAAACCCCTAGATTGTTAATTAAAGCCGGAGTGAGTGGACTTGTGCTTAGGTAGACAGGCAGCCTCCACACTTTGGGAAAGAACTAGTTAACTTCAGCGACTCCTATGGAGGTAGCGATACATATGCAAGGAGATATTGTGAAATTACATGATAAGTCCGAGCTACTGCTAACATCTTTCTTTTTAGATAGCTTATTAAAGTGATTACAAAGCTCATTAATTTCCATTTATTACATTATAAAAAGGGCTTAGTATTCTAGAACAGTGTAATAAAACAAATACACTCTAAAGACCTCTTTCTACATTGTCTGCACAGTTTTATTTTAGAATCATTATATAAAGATCTGGATATAATTAATACATAAGAAGGGGATTTAAATGATGCCGTTTCAGAAACTGTAAAGAAAAAAAAAATACTGAGATTTCTATATCTGTTCAAAGATATTAGAACTTAATAATGACTCTATAAAATAATATTTAGATGGACTCAGAGTTGTAAAAAAGTTTAAATTGATTAGATTGATTAAATTGATATAATGAAAAACAAATTAAATAAACAGATAACAGTGTTATTAAACCAAAAATGTAATATATTGAAGTTTATTTGTCCTTGGTGTGGTGGCTACACTAATTTTTTCAAACCCAATTTTCAACACAATTCCTGTCCGTGGGTTGCTACAACTTCATTGTATCTATGGAGGAAGCTATGGTTGTCACCCCAAGCTTCTCTGCTGATATGAACTACAAACATGTCCATATCTCTTCATCTCCATTACAGGGGTGAAAGGGCAACTGGTAGTTTACAGAAGATAGCGAGGAAGGTTACATCTCGCAGAAAGTGACAAGGACACTGGATTTCTGGCAAGATCAACAACTGTTTTCTGTATTTGCTGAAAATGTTCTTAGCTTGAAAATAAAAAGAAAACAAATGTAGCCACCACATCAACGGATTGTAAGCTGCAACGTATTACACTTTTGTTTGTGCATTAGCATTCTTTAATTATATAATGTAGCTATATTAAGGAAAAAATACAAGCGCGCCACCAATAACTATGTATCTGAATACAATGTATACAACTACATTTCCGTGATTCACCACTATTCTCGTGTTTAAAAAAAATAGATACATTATTCAAACTAGCTGAAATATCTTGTTTATATATAAAAATCATAAATAAGGAGCAACTAATTTACTCCATTTCCTTTTACTTATACTAATGGGTTAAACGAATAACTATTCAAATGGTGAAATATAAGTAAAAAGTTACCAAGTGCCTATTAAAGCGGTGTTTCACCCAAATTTTGAACAATATCTGTATGTATTCTCTTCCTTGCCTAGATGCTGACATGCCGTTTAAAAAAATTTAAATCGCCGTAATTACCTTTTATTTTTCTATTCTTCTTTGCACTTCCTGGTTCTCCTCCCGTGGGAGTAGGCGTGTTTCTAGCCTCTCCCAGACTCCTGGGAGCTAGTCTCAGGCTTCCCAGGATGCCACTGAGCATGTGCGGGAACGAGCGGTGAATGCTGGGAGCACAGCATTCACCACATCCAGGAAATAAATGCTTGTGGGCTTCAAATGCCCACAATGAAGATGGAAACCGCCTGCAGTGAATAATATAAGTTATTCTTTCCGACAAAATCTGACACAGGCGGACATATTACACACAATATGTGAGTATGTAATGCTGAGAAGAAAACTTTGTGAATGAACTCAAAAAAAAAAAAAACGATAGATAGGTGGACCCCCGCTTTAAAACTGGTGCTTATGTGAAAAAAATCAATTGTATAGATCTATGCGTTCATAATCTTTCAACACACCAATCAAATTACTTGTTCCTCTTTAAAAAAATATCAGAAATAAACACCCTTGTGATGTGTCATAAAAGATAAAGCCCATATGAGGATATCTTGTATTGTAGATCAATCATGAATCTTCTGCTTTGGAACAAACAAATAAATAATCTTCCCGCTATAGGTAAAGTAGAAATGCTCGCTTACCGAATCTGTAGGATCTCCAATTATAGAGATCTTAAAGGCTTGTTGCATTCGCCTGCCGGCATCTATGATCTCCACCTGGGTAGCAATCCAGAAGGTTTTTCCTGTTTTTCTTCAATGGAATAACCAAAAGACACTTTCTTTGGGTTCAGGTGTTAAACTTCCACAGCTGTGGGAGGGAAGGTCAATTATCTTCCCTCAATCCTCCACACATCCAGACCCCTCAGAGCCGGTTCACACAGGGGCGACTTGTCAGGCGACCTAGCCGCCTGACAAGTCACCTCCCATTCTGTACAATGGAACAGTTCTAATAGGAGCGACGCAAGTCGCTCCGACTTAGAAAAAGGTTCCTGTACTACTTCGGGGGCGACTTGGGGTGACTTGCATAGACTTCTATACAGAAGTCGTTTTGCAAGTCGCCGCGGAAGTCGTTTGCAGGTCGCCTCGCTGAGGTGACCTGCAAGTCGTGCCGCCCCTGTGTGAACCGGGGCTTAATGAAAACAAAACGGGGGAAACTCCATAGTGTAGATGTAAAAATTTATTAAAAGTCACTTGTAATTCCACAGCAACTGCACACAGCACTAAGAACACAGCATTTCAGAAACTGCAAGCCAAAAAGTCAAATCAAATTGCACAGCAACATCACCGCAAATAGTGCACAGCAAAGGGAACTGGATAGGGAGACTGGACATGTCTCCGTTCCCAGTGGAAGCCTGTTGAGGGGAAACGCGCGTCGGATGGAGCAAGTGGCTGTGATGCCATCATGTTTTATTCATTTTTTCCCTATGCAGTGAGAAGGCTCAACCCTCTGCTGCCTGTGAAACATTTTTATCCAGTTCCCTTTGCTGTGCACTATTTGCAGTGATGTTGCTGTGCAATTTGATTATTGGTGGCGCGCTTGTATTTTTTTCTTACTTTCTTTGGGTCCTTTTTGTATTTTTGACTTACACGAGCAGCTGCACCGTTTTGTTGTTTTTTTTTTTTACATATGGTTAGCGCAAAATATACTCTTTTGATACAATGTAGCTATATTGCCTACCAAGGATTTTTGCTTTGTTCCATTTAGTCCTGAGATTTAAACAGCCCATTCAGCACATACAGTGATGTCATCACCCCACCTCCAGCCTGTTGATTGAACAGTGAAACAGCAGCAGCAAATTTATGAGGTCATCTTTGTGCTCATTCTGCTCGCTCCTATCAGCATGTTCTTTGCCAGCACATTTGCATGCAGCGAACCTGATTGGCTGCCCTTATCTTTTTCTATTTGAAAGTTGCTGTACAAGGGAGGCTGATTTCAAGTAAAATTCAGTTATTTACACTTAGACCTGTGCAATTGCTATGAATTCATTTTCGGACAAATTCGTCATTTTCTTTCATTCGGAAGCACCTGAATGAACGAATGTATACGAAAACGAATTGTCAGAAAGAACAAAAACCAGAAAGAACGAAAATCCGAAAGAACGAAAATACGAAAATACAAAAAGCTGAAAGAACGAAAAATGATTTAACCTATGAGTTTAACAAATTTTTTACATTCGGATAATTTAGTTTTTCTTATTTTCTATTATAAATAAATTATTAACTATTATTATAGTTTTTATTATTATTATTTATTATTATAAACTATTAAATTATAGGTAAAATGAAGTGAGTAATTCTTCTATTCATGTCTCTGTGCCATTGCAGCTAATTTGGGATAGATTCGATTTATATTTTTATTGGAATTTCCTTTAAAATTTGGCTAAAGTAACTGTGATGCCTCGTACACATGATCGGACTTTCCACCAACAAAACCGTGGATTTTTGTTCGAAGGTTGTTGGCTTAAACTTGTCTTGCATACACACGGTCACACAAATGTTGGCCAACAATTCCGACCGTGGTGACGTACAAGACGTACGACGAGCCGAGAAAAAGGAAGTTCAATAGCCAGTGCGGTTCTTCTGCTTGATTCCCAGCATGCGTGAACTTTTGTGCGACTGACTTGTGTACACACGATCGGACTTTCCGACAACAAGGTTTTGTTTGTGGAAAATTTGAGAACCTGCTAGTAAACATTTGTTGGCGGAAAGTCCGACAGCAAATGTTCTGCTGGTCTGACTTTCCGACAACAAGCTCACATCCAACATTTGTTGTCGGAAAATCCGACCGTGTGTACACGGCATAAGGCCTCTTTCAGCGGCTGTTCTTCCGCTGTTAAAAGCATGTTTTGTTATTTTGAATTTTCAAGACTCCTGGCAAAGCGATCACTTGCAGTTGTACATTGCGACTAGCTGCGTTTACATGCGGCTGTGTTTAGCTGCGTTGGAACATTCTTGCCATTTCTGATGTGCTTCCTGTTGTTTTTCTTTCCTTGTTGTTCGCGCTTTTATCTGCAGGAGAAATAGTACACTGCGATTACCTGCGGGTATGTGCAGATAGCTGCAATAAATCGATCCTGGATGCAGTCAAATTTATTTTTTCTAACCGCACCAACCCCCATGTAACGAAACCGTTGCTAAATGCAGTGTGTAAATGGGGCCATAGGAAAGCATCGTGCAAGTTTAGCTGCGGTAGATAACTTGATCTATCCGCAGCTAAAAGCTGAATTCTATCTGCCGGTGTGAAAGGGGCCTTAGTGAACGTAACGAATACGAATGCATCCAAAGTTACAAATTATCCAAAGTTACAAATTCCGCATCTAAACTAATGGAACTGAAGGAAAACAAATGATCCGAAGTAACGAATGCTGATCATACCGAATAATAAATAAAAAAATAAAATAACAAATGAAACAAAAACAAAACAAAACCAATTTTTTCGGTAGTGCACATGTCTACTTACACTAGCTGCATTTAAAAATACATTTAAAGTACAGTATATGTGAACCTTTACTTTGTAAAACAAACCATTCAGGTTAGTGTAAATTGGAAAATGTGCGCTGCACCAAATCTTAAAGTAAACTAATATGTGAAACTAGTGATTAATTAATTAATAGTTGCTATGCAAAAAAGCAAAAAATGGTGTGTAACTTGTGGATTGAAGGTGCTGCAACTTAAAAAAGCCTGAATATTCAGCTCATAAATTTGTGGAAAGAAATTAAATTGCGCAACCAAATACAATAAAAATGATGAAAATTAAACTGTAAATATGTTCAAGTCCATATGGTGCTTTGATAAGTATTCATGATGTACAACACTCAAATTGTGGTTTGAACTTCAATTCGATGTTTATAATAAGGGAGGCCCCCTACCAGATATGGTGGATCTCAAATTATAGAGATAAAACTCGCTCAGCAATAGGACGTTCAGCTCAAAGGTGATCCTCCTAGGGCTCCTCCAGACCGGTATCCTTCCCGATACAGCGGACTGTTGTTTTTATGTGGTATTCTTTACAACACCACTAACAAATCCCACTTGTATGGTCTTCCACTTTTGGGTATGTTTACCAGGTAAAAAGAAGAAAATGCTTCATGGTGCAGTATCTTTGTTTAAAAGATTTATTACAAGCTTAAAAACACTGTCATCTAAAAGCAATGAAAAGATTTCAAACAGCCGCGGTTCAAGCTGTACGCGTTTCCCCGTACAAGGCATCGACTGGGAGGAACCTACTGACTGGCTCTGGTTGTGTCCAATCACAGCGGTAGCCGGTCATCGGCAGCGTGCGTGAGTGCCCCAGACCCGGAAGTGCAGAATCATGTACTTGTACGTGATTCTGCGTGCAGGAGCCGCCGCCCCACAGTAAATGTAAATAGGTTGGTTGGCAAGAGGGAAAATAGAAATGAAAGGCAAACCTTTTATGTATACATATAAAGAGAAAACATAATTTTTTCCCCTTTTTTTTAAAAGTGATCACATTCCCTCTGTTCACAGCTGCATAAGGAGCTCAGAGAGCTGGGGGGAGGGGGAGAAACAGCAGCACATTAGTCTTCCCAATGAATGGCTGTGCAAAGGTGGGGGCGTGTCAGCACAAGTGTAAATGGTTGAGGAGAGCAGAATGAGTTCTCAGCAGAGCCAGAAAATGGACCACACTGGGCTTGATGTGCTCTCATGTCTAGTGTGGCCAGTTTTTGATAGGAAAGCAGAGGGTCTGGCAGGATCACCAGGTATTTCACACAGAGGAAGCAATCAAGAGAACAGGATACATACATGGTTCAGCAGGCACATATCAGGAATATGAAATGTTGGGATAACATATTCTTTGATGATTTATTAGAGCATACAGAATTTAATAAATTAGTGCATTTTATATCTGCCTAGAATTTAGCTTTACATAAAGGGAAGTTAAAAATGTGAATCTTTTAGATCTACATTCAAGATGTTTGTGTTATATTGCAGATAATGCCACCATGATGAATTCCAGAAATGTGGCCAGACCTAGAAATAGAAGACACAACAGAAGCAATCTATATTTAAAAGTAGGGGAGGCATGGGCCCCATTCACACTTGTGCAACTTCAAAAGCATGCAATTTCCATTGCGACTTTACAGTGCGACTTGATGTGACATTGATGCGATTTTAATGCGCCTTTGGATGAGTGCAACTTTGTTACGACTTTGGCTTTGACCAATGTGATTGTTTTGTTTGTGCTCTACAAAGTCGCCAGACATGTGCAAAATGGAAACATTTGTTTTGTTTTGTTTCATTTCTTCATTTTCTAAGGAATTCCACAGTTTCTAATTCGATACGTTGAAAATTGATCGACCAATCTGAATTCTGTGTGAAAAATAGCTGATTATTAAAGAGCGGGCCGGGAAGCCGGCCACCGCGTCCTTAACAACTGATGACCCATCAGCTGTCAGCGGGTTTCCCCACTGACAGCTGAATGTGAACAAAAAAATGGCGGCAATGAAAAATAAAGGAAAAAAATAGCGTGGGCCCTCCCCCAAGGGCCTGGTATGAATTTTAAGGGAAACCCCATGCCAAAATGTAAAAAAAAACAGCATGAGGTCCCCCCCCCAAAAAAAAATCCATAGCAGACCCTTATCTGAGCATGCAGCCCAGCAGATCAAGGAAGTGGGGGTAACGTGCGAGCGTCTCCAAAAGTAGTGCATAAGTACCGATGCAATTTTCAGCCCATTCAAATGAAGGGGAACGCACAGGAACACAGTCCATATTCCTCTGCCCTTTTACTTTGAACCGGCCATCAAATCATACATTTTCTGAAAGAACAGGACCTATAGAATAAAAAGATGATGCTGCTGATTTTGTATATCCCATGATAGTAGTGCAAATGTTTATTGAAAAATATTTTCCATAAAAATACACTAAAATCATTATGATTGCATACAAATACAACATAACTTACAAAATTAATTATAAAATCACTAAGCGAAGAGATAAAACTGTATTGAGTTAATAAATTACAAATATATGTAAAATATAATTAAAGGCAAAACTTTTATTAGTTTTGTACACAGTGGAAAGGGATAAGGACACCTTTTAGGTTTTTTTTCATTGATGTCTGTGTTAGGGAGATTCAACCTCTCTATTTGTCTTGTTTACTATCATCAGCAATAGTTACATAGTTACATAGTAAGTGAGGTTGAAAAAAGACACAAGTCCATCAAGTCCAACCTATGTGTGTGATTATATGTCAGTATTACATTGTATATCCCTGTATGTTGTGGTCGTTCAGGTGCTTATCTAATAGTTTTTTGAAACTATCCTTGCCGCTCTTATGCCCCGTACACACGGTCGGATTTTCCGACGGAAAATGTGTGATAGGACCTTGTTGTCGGAAATTCCGACCGTGTGTAGGCTCCATCACACATTTTCCATCGGATTTTCCAACCCACAAAGTTTGAGAGCAGGATATAAAATTTTCCGACAACAAAATCCATTGTCGGAAATTCCGATTGTGTGTACAAAAATCCGACGGACAAAGTGCCACGCATGCTCAGAATAAATAAAGGGATGAAAGCTATTGGCCACTGCCCCG